>NW_009260621.1:1906586-1908514 GCF_000687185.1 Egretta garzetta | reverse complement strand
TACATCTACCAAGAGATACAACCAGCCCCAGAGGATGGAAGGCAAGGCATCAGGTAAGAGGGGACAACCTGCATCAACACAACTGGGCAGGATTAAGGAGAAACAAAACCTGCTTTGCTGCTTTTCCACCCTGTTGTGTTCTTCATGCCCTCTCTCAAGAAGTTTCAGCTTAAAAATAGCTTACCTTAAGTATACCCAAGTAACTCAGCTATGTTAATCTTAACCATTTCTGCACAAGAATATCTCTTCAGACTTCTCCTCATCACCCTATTTCTAAAACCTCACACAGAGAAATATTTTTAATGAGAATTAAATTCAGGTGCACAGGCTGAGATTAATTCAGCAGATTCAGGGGGAGATTGTTGCAGCTAAATGTAATTTGCTCCCCACAGAGTGAAAAACTTCTCTGCAAAGCTTTAGCTATCTTCTCCCCAGCCTATTAGCGTCTGTATTTTTCACCACCAGGAAGGAGCTGAACAGCCAGTACTACTGGTGAGCTGCACCCACACGAGGAATTTGGCACTGCTCTTCAAAGTGCTGCTATTCTGGTGAAGGGACAGCTATCTGCAGGTAGGTGATCTCAGCCAGGAGCCAGGCAGGTAAATGGCAGGCAGCATGGCCAGCAGCTGCAGCCTCTCAAGGCACATCTGTGCAAAACAGAACTTCAGGGATCCTTCTGAGTTTTAAATTCAAGAGAAGCCACACTCTGCTTTTCCACACAAGAGCTGCTGACTGCCTCTCCAGTGGGAAGCAACTTCAGTTCCCTCTGAGATCCTATGGACAGAGATCCCCTAATCAGAGATAGGGTCTGGCATACCACACTTGGAACGCTGCTGTTCCCAGTTTTGGGACAATACAAATAATGCATGGAAGTCTGGCGGCCAGTTTGTGTTTGTTGACTATATTGGGCAGAAAAGTTTGGACATGCATAGGAAGTCAAGGCTGAAGCAGCACTGTTCAAGTGTTTAGAAAATAAACTATATGCCCTAGAAAATGAATTCATCCTTTTGCCCCTCACACTTTGCTTTGCCCTCTGAGGACAAAAAGAAAATTAGCACTTGGATACAGACAGGAAAACAAATGTGAAGAGGTAAAACCAAGTAATTTTCCATATTGGTAATGCCTGCCCTCTCTAGCATTTAGAAAGCAGCTTCCTTTTGTAGACTACCATCCGAATTCTGGATGGTGAACTAAGTATTTGCCACATTGAATCCAAATCCCAGAGAGCCACGTTCAGTACTTTTTCCTTTTTCTCTCTCACATGTACCAGTCTGAAGCTTCTGAAGGAGACAGACACCCCACTGTGGGCTGATGCACAGGGTGAGAGCCTTCAGATGGATCTCATCTTGAATCATAAAAGCTAGAGAACTGCTTAAACCTGAAATTTTACCTCATTATCAACTCTTCTGGCATTAACAAATCTGCAGCAATATTGTGAAGGGGAACACAAAGAAACACAAATCATGGCATATCTACTTCCAAAAGGGCTTTTTGTTGTGGCTGCTGGCTTGTCTATGCAGCACGATGGTGACGTTATTTCTTCCTAAACCATTAAGACAGTCCTGCATCTTGGGCCCTTTATGATGTACAGTCCCACTACCATAGGAAATTATTTGAAGACAGCATGGTGCATATCTGCATGGATTACACTAGAGAATTAGGTCTTGAATCAGGTTTAACCCAAGCATAGATGAAAAACAAAGGTTCAGTGCAGAGGAAGCAAACCTGATCTCTCAAACCTTCCTATTAGATACAAGGCAAGTTCACTGTCCAATGAAAGAATGAGTCAATACAGAATAAAACTCATCCCCTGATTTTACCGACTTACTAACAATGCCACTTTCTTTTTCTCCACTTTGGAGTTTGGCTTTGCAGGGTGGGTCTGCACACTGTCACTGCCATTACAAGGATCTACTGGTGTCACTTCC
>NW_009260621.1:1905322-1906425 GCF_000687185.1 Egretta garzetta | reverse complement strand
TTGAGGATGACCAGGCTTGTGTTTTGGTACAGAAAGCAACTGCTCAGGAGGAACAGAGGCTGCCCCACCCTGCAGTCCCAGCTTCTGACATTGCTGCTGGAGGGCTTTTTCTCTTTGCGTTAGCTTCCGACTCTTATTCACAGTGTGGGGGCGATGCTGCTGCTGCTGCTCCTCCAAGGGTTCATATAAATCTATCAATGGATGAGAGGGAGAAACAGGATTAAAACCAAATCTGAAGATCAGAGACAGACTCTGTGAATTAGCTTTTCTGGGCAAGCAAACTGGTGCAAAACCAACATAAGGAAAGGACATGCCAGTGTCTCAAGGGAAAACAATATGGAAGAAAAACCCGGGAACCTGGAAATGTTTTGTTAGCCTAAGAATCAAGAGTTTAGAGGATCTGAGCATCCAAAACAAGGAGAGGGAGGAATAGGGGGTGTGGACTGTGGGACTAAAGGAAGAACCTTAGATACGAGTGAGGAAACTCTTGGGGGAAACACAGAGAGATGGATGTAGGGCTAAAGAAGGGTACCAGGCACTGGTGGGCAAACCGGGGGTTTATAAAGAGAAGAACAGGGGAAGAACAAGATGACAGATGGGCAAAAAGGAGGTTGGCAACATGAGTGGGGTAGCAGACAGACAGATGTGGGTGCAGGACAAAGGACCAGAGAGTTTGGAAATGTGACAGAGAGGTTGCAGGTGGAGAGACAGAGGGGCTGGATCACAGACTGAGGGGAGCAGTGAGAGCTGGGGCCTGGACAGGAAGGGCCGAGGGACTGGCTGGGGGAAACGAGGGGCTGCCTGGAGGAGCTGAGGTGTTTGACGCGGGGTTGAGCTGAGGGGTTGGCTAGAGGCGTGGATGTAGGGGGCTGAGGGGCTGAATAAGGAAGCCGAGGTTGACCGATGAGGAGACGAAAGTGAGGGCCAAAGGGGTGGGAAGCCACGCGGAGGATGGCAAGGCGGAGGAAAAGGATGTGGAGGGCTGAGGGGGCTGCCTAGACAGGCCGGGGTGGACGGGTATGCTGCGGGGATGGCTGGAGGTGTCCACAGGGGGGCTGAGGGAACGGACGGACGGAGGTGCAGATGCGGGGAGTGACGGGGTA
>NW_009260621.1:1893776-1905040 GCF_000687185.1 Egretta garzetta | reverse complement strand
CAGCCCCAGCGCTCCTCAGCGGGCGGGCAGGCCCAGCGACCCGTCGGAGCTCCTGAGAATGCCATGCCATGCCATGCCATGCCATGCCATGCCATGCCATGCCATGCCATGCCATGCCATGCCATGCCATGCCATGCCATGCCATGCCATGCCATGCCATGCCATGCCATGCCATGCCATGCCATGCCATGCCATGCCATGCCATGCCATGCCATGCCATGCCATGCCATGCCATGCCATGCCATGCCATGCCATGCCATAACGAGCACAGTGAGTCCCAGCTAATTAGGCGTAAATGAAGAGGCAGAGCCGCTCGCAAATAAAGCAAGCTTCGAGGAGCATCACCACGACCTCCTGGTTATTTATAATTTGTAATTAGGCAGTTAATAAAAGCAGATGAGATAGATACCCACTCCAGTGCATCCAGAGCTGCGTTTGCAGGGTATACAGAGCATGCAGAGCATGTCTGTGGGACCTGTATAGTAAGGGAGCTGTGAGGCAGGGGCACCTGCACAGCTAGGCCCCCATGTGCTTTAATAAGCAAGTGACACCACTGTGAGGAAATCAGCAAGGAAAAGTAGTATTTTGCCCATACTGATGTTTCTGAAGGTCTGCTTTGGCTGTTCTGCAAAAGGATGCACTAACATACTTCCCTCCTTAGGTATAAACTGAAAAAACATCCCGCAAGTAAAAGCAATATTCTCTCAATAGCCATGAAAAGAAGCGGGTTTTTTTCCATCCAGCCCAAATTCTTGTGGCCACTCTAAGCCTATCGGAGGTCTTCCAAACAAGCTTACTTCCCACCAGGAGAAAGCCGGCTGGAATACCAGGGCACGAGCCCCATGCTTAGCCGAAGCCATCCAGGGGACTGGAGGCTTAAATAATACATCATCGACAATAAAATGGGGATGTTTTCAGTGCCTAACCACATCCCTCCCCATTCCCAATCTGCAAGGGATTAGTCAAGCTCTGAAGTGTCGCTATCTCCCAGAGCAAACTCAACTCGACAACCGTGTATGACTTTGCAATTTATCACAGCAGCACTTTTAACAGCTCCTGCGTGACTAACGCATCCCATAAATACCAGCCCCGGTCAGACGAGACGCAGTCCCGAGCTGCCACTCGCTGGCAGGCATTCAGTGTTTCTGATCGGATTCTGATTGGATTTGCCTCTGGGGAACAGAAGTGCCACCACCATTTTTCACCCGCAACTTAGCCATAGGCCTTGAAACTGAGCGGAGGTGACACGGGCATCCAGCAGCAGAGAAGGAGAAGTGTGGTGGTCTCGATTCTGTCAGCGCTGACCAGGAGGTCCTTCCTGGGTGAGCCTGGGGCTGAGGGGTGCCAAGTGGCCCTTCAGACAGGATTACAGCTTCCTCCAGGAAACCTGACCAAGCACAGAAGAGATCTGAACAAGAACCATAACCCAGCCTTGACTCAAATGCTCTCAAACTCCAGGGAGTCTAGATGGCAGAACCAGGTGTCAGCTTGAATTTTACAATGAATCAGCGTGGGCCAGCCCCACAACAAGGTGCAGGCACCTAATTCCATTTTAGATGCCTGCATAGGAATCAGGAATCTAAATCTGCCCTGGTATCTAAATCACTGTAATGGGCTGTATCAAGATACCAACCAAATGTGCTTCATGCAGTACAAACGCCAGATCTCATTCTTGAGCCTTAGTTCTTTCTTCTCTTCCAAGTTTTAATGCTACAAACAAAAATGAAGCACCATATTCACTTTATTGCCGCAGATATTCCAGGCATAAAACTCCCATGTGTTTTATAGAAAAAGTATAAAGACTTTTGAGTTGTTAACTATAATGCTATAGGCAAAGCAGCAATCTGTTTTAACAGTTTCCATCAGCCAAAGGTTTAATTACCAGCCGTTGGGCCAGCTTTCTCCAGGAACAATTATAATGCAGTGAAATCATTTCACAGGGCATTTACCAACAGCAGATTTAGAAAATGGAGGCTAGCCATGTTCTCTGGCTGATTAAAGTCCAGTGAGCGTAACATGGCACTGAACATTTGCCACGTATTTTCCATGCAAACGTTGCTACAACGTAGACTGGACAAGACCAGATGAAGAGAAAAAAGGAACCACCTTCTCCATCCCCTTTTCGGAAGAGAGAGAGTAGACAACCTAAACCACAAAGAAAAAGCAACAATGCAAACCTTCCTTTTACATCTGGGGCTGGATTTGAGTCCCGCATCTTTCTGTTCTTCGAGAGTTGCCATCTCACTAGCAGACCTGAAGATCTCTGTGACTGCTGCATCCATTTTCTGTTGGTCTGATTGGCCTGGAGTCCCCCATTCCAGAAGTGGTGAGTGCCAACGGATCGGAAAAAACATCTTTTTTTGTGCAATTCCCAAATCAGTGTGGAAATGTCATCACTGGCTGGCAAATTGGACTCTCCGGGTCAGACCTCAGGGTCAGACCCCATATGACATTTCAACCCAGGACAGATGCAATTTGTACCAGGACATAACTTCAATTTGCACCAGTTTAGTTCATACTGAAAACTTTTTGGGTTTTTAAGAGCCAAATAAGTTCTTCCAGCAAGGGGCTCCCTAATTTAAATGTATTTTTTTATCCTGATTCTGCTCACCACTCTCCACACTGTCACAGTAGCACACAAAGCAACATTTTCCCAGTAAAAGACTGAGCCCTGACATGAAATAAGGCCAATTTTCTTTCTGCTTGTGTTTCAGACCTTGTCACAAGCTCCTGAGGACTTTGACATATAATTCAAGAGGCCTGGGGAAAAAACATCCTGGAAGAAACAGAGCCAAAAATTCCTAAATCTGTTTATTTCTCTTCCTAATGAAAAAATCTACCAAACTGTATCCATGTCAACACTACCCCACCTTTTACCAGAGCATAATGCAGGTTGGCTTAGGAAGAGTCGCCGTGTCTAGCTGAGCCACGGCACTATGCAAGCAAGGAGCAAGTCCTGCCTTTTGAGAATAATGCGTTATTTAATTTGCCCTTTAAAGGATGCTTTTGATAGCCACGCTATGGAAGTTTCTTTTGCTGATTCTCTGCTGAACTGTCCAGGCAGCTTCCAAGCATGAGATGAATAATTTAATTTCTTAGCGTGGCACTGAAAGCAAGAAGGCACTTCAGGTGTTGAGGCTGCGAACACCCACGTACAGAGCTGTAACTCCTCTGCAGCCCGTTGAAGGCAGTCAGGTTTTGCCCATTTTGCATCAGGCTGTGGATTAGATTCTGCCTCAAGCCTTGTATCAATACTGGTATCTGTGTGCAGTTTTGGTTTTTTTTTTTTTTTACTGGCTAAATCCACCAAAGACCAAGAGCTCTCCATTAGCAAACACCAGACACAGAAACCAAGGTGGAAATTAGCCTGACTGAGCCTGGCCCCCAGGCCCTGATCCAAACCAGCATGCAAGCATGCCTTTAACCTCAGCCACGTGCTAGCACCCTGTTCTTTAATTGGGCCTTACTGGGCAGGTCCAGGGAAATGCCATGATGCCTGGCTCAGCACCAGCATGCTCCTAACCAGCTTCTCGAGGCCGTAGCTGCATCGAGAACCCGGAGCTCAGCCCATGGCAGGATGGGGCTCTGAGTGCAAGAAGGTGATATAACAGTGTTACGGCACCTCGGCTCTGGAGGACGTTAACAGTGGGTTCTGTGTGTTTTACTCTGTCTCTTGGCTGCTTTATTCTGGATATAAAACCATAGCCAGCGATTCAAACCCCCGTAACACTGCAAGAACACAGCCCTAGTGTTGTCCAGCAGTTGCCATCTGTACTGCAATGGGCTGCCTTGAGGATTTATGCAAAAATGCAAGTATATCTCATGGAAATAGAGTTTCCACTGTAAATGAGTTATTGTTATTCTAGAGCGAAGTGAGAAAACTGAATTAAAAAAATATGGCATTATTCTGTCTTCCCGGTTTCTGTTCCCCTTAGCTGCCAGGTATCTGGGATTAAGTAAGCACTGTCATTTCTGGGACCAAGTCAATCTTTTGGTTTGTAAGAATTTCTTAGCGGGAAACAGAAATCCACTTATCTAAAGAGCTACTGAGTGAAAAAAATGGCATAGAAACCTGCTTTTTAAACCATACAAACTGATGGTTTTCAACATCTTTTGATTTGCGGATCTTTTCACATTTTCTTACGCAGCAAGTTTAAGGCTGTGACCTTGCTTCCCCTGAGTTACCTTTCACAGAGACCTTAGGGGTAGTCTCCTGACCTCTGGGCTAAGGCCATGGTTTGAAACCACAGCTGTTTTGCTTTAAAAAGTCCAAATTTTGCTTCCCAAATCCCAGTGAAAGGAGGGGGCATGTCCTAGCACGGCTCCCGGCAGATTTCTCTCCTCTCCTTGTAGGATGCTGCAGGGCTGCCTGCGGCACCAGTGGGGCTGGACCAAATTAAAAAGTCCCAGTACCGCCGGGGGCACAGAATATGAAGACACAGTGCAGGGCTACAGAAATTGGTACGATTTTTTGCCCTGGCCTCCAGCAGGCTGCACATTCCCCAGCTAGACCTGCAGACACCGCTTTTTCCTTCCCAGGGGTGCTGGGAGCTGTCAGCAGCCAAACCAGGGGGAGAGATGGTTCCACGGGGCTCCACATCGTGCCAGGGCTAAACCCGCTCCTCTGCACGTCCTGAGTGGGGCTGGTGGCAAGCAGAGCTGGGTGGGGAGAGCAGCGTGTTTTTCCAGGGCACTTCTCATTACAGTGATGTGTTTGCTTTGAAACTGAGCCTCAAAACATCTCAGCTCTTAAGGCCCCCACCTCATGTTTTCTTGATTCAATTTTGGGGTATTTTCCTTAAGATAAGTTCAGCTTTCAGAAAATAAAATCTGAACTGAAAGAATGCTCAGCATGCAATATGAAAGTTTCCTTTTTTTTTTTTTAAAGAAAAAGAATTTTTACTGACATTTTTGGGGTTTTTCTTTCCTCCCTGAGGCTATTTGAGATAAATTTTCCATACAGGCAAAAAAAAATCCCTTAGTAATTCCCCATCTTAACATGTTTGCATGAAAAAAACCTTGTCTATCTGTATCTAAACAGGATTAAAAACTGGTTAAATAAAACCACCTTAAGAAGAAAGCTGGCAAAATAAAATAAAATTTATCCTGACCAGAAATATCCTGAAGATTATAAATTCACCACTTTTGAATGGCAAAACCAGAGCTGAGTAAAACAAGTGGAAATGAGAAATTATTTATATGTATTTTCATGTAGCTAAAGAAATATTTTTGCAGCTAATGACTTTAAGAAGATACTTGCTAAATAGTTTTTAAATATTTTTAAAAGAATACTTCTTGAAAGCAAAGTTAAATATTTCATGACAGTTCTATAATACTTTTAATTGTATTGCTTAATGTAAGTAGTAATTCAAACATTTATATAGAAAAATTAGAAAGCAATTGCTTTAATTCTAACCATTTGTGTAAAAAATTATAATCTAACTGTCAAAACAGTTGATAAAACTAGAGATTTGAAGAGAAATTTGCTAAATGTTTGTGTTCTTTGGCATAACATGAGTGATTAGAACCATTGCACTAAACAAATTGAATTTTTATCAAACAAACTTATTGTTGTTACACACTCAAGTGAATGAACTGCGGTTGTTTAGTCTGGATGGGGGGGAATTGTGGGGGAGAAGATATGATAATAGTCTTTAAATATATAAAACACAGCTGTAAAGAGACAGGGGCAGTGTGTTTTCAGTGTCCATGGTGGATAGGTGAAGAAGAAAGCGAGACCCGGGCTAGAGACGAGAAGGGGCTTCCCAGGAGTTAGGGCAGGAAAACATGGAGAGAATTGACTTAAGACCACCATAGTGTCTCCATCACCAGATATTTTTAACAATAAATATCCATTGGGTGAAGCAGAGGAAAGGTCAATGCAGCCCTGGGACAAGAAGACAAGATTTTTGGTGATTTTGGGTGTGTGGATCCCCACACAGGTTCTAGAGGAGATGGGGACCCATAAGACACCCCGTGGGTGCAGGCTGCAGTACAGCATTTTTGACTTTGCTTTGCTGAATCATTTTTGTTGGCCCATTTGAGATAACCCGCATCCCCATCGGGGTGCGCTGCCTGCCAGCTGAGAACAGGCCATCTCTTGACACCTCTCCGAGCCTTGTTCCCATGACTCTGATTCTTCCCACACCATTCCCACCTATTTCCATTGCTGTCACCACCCTTCTCACGGGCACACACATCTGCACCACTGGTTGTACCGCTTTTGATGCCAGCCAGATGCGTAGCTCCTGCCACCTCTGCAAAAGTCTGTGTGTGGGAAATCATCTTCTCATGGCAAAACAGAAGGACAGATGGTTGCCAAACCCAAGAACCAGCAGTGCTTGTAATAAGTATTTGCAGTAGAGTATTATATGATGTGAAAATCGCTTTATTACCATAAAGTGCCAAATATCCCCAACTGCCCAATGTGACAGCAGAGTCCAACACGTTCTAAGGCCAGTTCACCTATCTCCTTCCAGCTACGCAAGCCACATGCTGGAGGATGCTGTCCTCTCACCCCTCCAAGCTCCACACCACTACAATTCAGCAAGCTGGGATTAGACAACTCCCTTCTGCAAGTGAAATGCTGGTGGTCCTCAGGGAGTGACATAGGACCGTGCTTCCATCCTCTCGCTACCCCACAAGGTACCCCAGAAATCCTGCCACTGGTGTCACAAAGACACAGTGCTGAATCAGCGCACACTGTTTTGGCTCATTTTCAGCCCAGGTGGCTGAAGGGACACCAGCTCAGGTGATACATTCAGTGCCAAAGAAGGATGCGTGACAACCCCTGAGCGTTTGCAAAACAAGCTGTGCCCTCACCTTTCCCGTATCCTTGTAGTATGCCATTGGACATCTCTTCATGGAGTCGTGTCCAGAGCACAACTAATTCCTCCTCGTTCAGGGTCTCTGGAGTTGTCTGTAACACAAATATTAAGGATGAACAATCAAACATCTCCCATGGCAAAGGAACCCATTTGGAGACCAGCAAGCTCCAGGCTCTTCAGGACATCCACTAGCTTGCTTCACCTCCCCATCCTGCAAACACTTAAGCTACAAGAGACAGATGTGCAGGGTTAGGACCTCTCTGTCCCCTCAGCTGCCTTCTACTGCCCTGCAGCCACAGTGAGAGGCTGGTGGAGCCCAAGTCAGCCAGGTTATCCACAGCACCATGAACGGGTGCTCTGAGATAGCATGGCCAATTTTGCATACAGCAGTCCAGCAACACCTTGAATGGACACAACCTGTGGTGCGCCACATTGGGAGCTCCTGTGCCCAGCCAGATCCTGAGCACACACCGAGCCCTGAGGGATGATCATCTGCTTCCACCCTCAGCCTTGGCCACCAGCCACCCCACAGATAACGCGTGCTACAGTTTGGAAGTCTTTAAGGTGAAATGTTGCATCTTTCCCGCAATAAAGTTCACAAAATGTTGATGCTTTCCCTCTGCAGTGAGCACAAAAAGGATGTAAACCTCCACGTGTTTATGGGTGTTCTTAGTGAAGAATGGTTACTTGCTGCGGCTGGATCCAGGAGGAGTTTTTCAAAGGATCGCTGAGTTGCAGAGTGCTTGGCTCTCACCGAGGCTTTAGTAGATAACTTCCTTTCACGGCTTCGGAACATCACCCTTGTCGGTTGGTAGCTGCTTTTCACAGTGTTCGTGTAGATGATGTTTTTCAGTAGTTTCTCTGGGAGGAGCACATTTTCTTGAGTTTTTGAATACTGTCATGACTGCACACCCAACTGACACCTCCAAGGCTTACCACGGCCACGTACTAATGAAGATTTCCAAGTGTCGGTGTCGCTCGCAGGGTTTGAACCGTAGCTATAAAGACTGTAAATAAGCAGGCTGATGGCCAAAGAGGCTTAGCAGCTCTTTGATGAGGTATCCGAGATAGTTGGAGAGTGAACTGTACCACACCCTGGCTACAAACAGTGATATCGCACAGATTTCAGCCTGCAATAAATGGATAGGTTACTAAAGCAAGCTCTGATTAAAATAGGGGCAACCAAAATTAGACCCTTGACTACTGCAGCAGTAAGGTGAAAACAAGGATGACTGGTTTCTTCTAGTGGTGGAAAATTCTGGTTTTCGAACTGAGCTGAAGAGAAAAGACTTAATATAATGAGAAAAGCTGGTTTCATTTTGGGTCAACCAAAAAGGTTTTGCTTGATCAGTAACAAAATGTTCTGGTTTGCTTGGAGACTATTTAATCTTTTAAAAAAAGTAAAACTAAACTCCACAACACTTATTTTAAATTCAGGTCCATCTGTAAATGGGAAAAAGAAAAAAAAAGCTTCAAACTAAATGATAAAGCAAACTGCTTCAGCCTGAAAATGCTGAAGTGAAACATTTCAATATTTAAAGAAGGAAAGAAGGATTTCTATTGTTTTGCCTTGTCATTGACAGATTTCAGCTCAGATTTGTGAGTTATTTTAGTTGCTTTCATTTTCACAGGGGACTTTTTTTAAAAAAAAACCAACCAAAAACCAACTAATGTAATAGTCTCTTCCAGTTCAGTTTGAGGTACAAATGGTCAGGTTCAGCAAAGGTTCATAAGAACATAACTGAGCTGACGGTTTGCACAAATATCAAGCAAACACTTGGGAGTTTTTTCCTCTGCATTTTAGGTTTTCTTTGAAATTGTACCTGATTTTCAGAGAATATGTGGGGTCCTCAGGACCAGCCACCCCTGAAACATGCACAGAGCAAAACTGTCAAAATCTATGTGCTCTGTTGTGTAACCTGCGCACCACAAAAATTCAGATGCCATCTTCGGTCCTGCAAAATATTAAGACAAGCATTTAAGATTTACCCGAGTGATTAAGCATGAGCAGCTTGTAATCGTTTCCAGATTCCTCTCCTAGCAGGAGAAAAGGCTCTGCAATCCCTGTCCGTGTGCTCAGTGCAGCAACACACTCACAGAGAAACTGAAGATGAACCGAAGAGGACAAACGGCTGTCCTGAGTTTTGATAACAAGCCAGCATTACCTTTTAATCCAATACAGACTGTCCAGCTCAGAAAAGTAGGATTATTTAGCCAGCATATATCGGGGTATGTCTGCATCCTCCCTGTAGCCACACCTGTGCACCAGCAACTAGAAAACCTTCTTAAGTACACATGGTCAGATTCAGTCTGCAATTTTTTATCTGGCTTGGGAGGGTTAAATGAAGATCAACTGTTGAAATCAGCTTCATTTGGGGGAATCTGACTGTGCCTGCCCTTACAGAGAGAGGACCTTTGTCCTCCAGGTTTATATAAAAGCCCCGAAGATTGCAGACTTTCTCCATAAGCCACAAAACAATTCAGCGGGCATCTGGAGAGACTTGCCTCACATCCCGAACTGTTCCCTTAATGCAAATCCACCAATTTTTTTTTTTTTTTTTTTCCCCACAGACTGCTTGGTCATGAAAAGAGAGATCTTCCTCTTGCTCAGGGCTTCAAATCCTTAGCAATCCCAGCCCAAGTTTGAAAGCAAATTCAAGGGTTCGCCGTTGCCTTTGAACACAGCGGGGAACTGTTCCAACAGGTTAGATCTCGGGGGCCACATTGCTCCCAGGATTTAAACCAGACCACATGTGAAATGGCAACTACCTCTTAATTTTTTATTTTATTTTATTTTAAAATAGGATAATTTAGGGAATATGGTTTATTTTTATTATTATTACTATTTTAATGGCAAATTCAGTGTGCTGCCTTCCCTCCTTAATGAAGGGGACCAGGAACTGGCACTCAATTTCTTCTGCTTTCTAGAAATAGCCCTTACAAATCCTTTGTAGAAATATAACCACAATCTCTCTTTCCCCTTCTCTCCCCCTCAGAGAGACACAGACAGGGGGGCTTTCATCAGCTCAGACCGTTTTTCTTCCACTACCTCCTTATCTTAACCTTTTCTCCAAGGTTACATTTGTTTTCTGAGGTCCAAGGCCAGGACAAGCATAGAGAGGGTGGAGCTGACTTTGTCTTTTGAAGGTCCCTGCCACCACTGCAAGAGGCACAAGCCTGGGGGGGCTGCTTCTGAAAATGGACCCTGCCCTCATCCAGCCCAGTGTGCTGCCCAGTTCACCCCATCAGGCCCCTCCGCAGCGGCTGTCGTCGCTGCCCATCAAAGCACGTCTTTGTAGCCAGAGCCGATTCCTGCACTTGGATTGTGCAAACCCATTTTCTCTCCCTTCCACAGTCCTGGCTGTTGCGTGTACATCTAGTTGTTTCTCTGAACCTCTCTGCAGTCATTGCTTCATCTCCGTTCAACTCCTGGCTGGAAACGTAGCTGTTCTCCTTCCCCTGGGACCTTGTCTGCCACCGCCTCCTCTCTCCTCCTCCCCCTCTCTTAGATGAATTCACCGTGCAGTGGCTCATACCATCCTTTCTTGTGCAAAACCCTCTGAGAAGGGTCTTTTTCCAGTATGGAAATCTTGGCACACTCCTTGAGGAGATGATCTCAGATAAGCCCACTGCTGGGGAGAGAAGTTCACCACCCTCTGTGGAAACTTTGCAAGGTCTGGTCTTCATATTTTTTTTTTTTTTTTAAATTTGAGCAAAAATGCTTCAGTCTTTACAATGTGAGAGAGGAGTGAAAAAATACATTGCTGCCATTATAGTGAAGGGGAAAAAAGGGGTTCAGGCTCTCTTTGAAGAGCCCTGGTGTTGAAACAAATGGGCTTCTCTTGTTTAAATTAGATGAGAATGGATCTTCTAGCAGAAATGGCCTTTCCTTGTTTCAGCGAGCTTGGGTGAGGGGCAGCATTTGCCATCTCTTTCTTGAGCCCCTCTCTTTGCAGTCAGGGCCGTGGGCACCAAATCTGGCGCAGGCCACATGGGGTTCAGGTGTAGAGGCAGAGGGGTAGGACATGGCTCTGCCATTTGAGATGGGAGGAGAAACATCTGCAGCAAGAGGCAGAGCTGAGCCTGCACAGGAGATTACAGACGTGGCATCTCCTGCCTGCAGCAGCTTTTAACCACATTTACATCCCAGGGTGCAACAGGGAGCTCTTCCATTGAAGCACCATGCGTGCACAGCCTTGAAATTGTTTTTTACTCAGCAGATTTGTTGCTTGTATGGACAGAGTGCACTCGCCCATCCGCTTGTGGCCAAAGCCAACTCGATTCTGGTTTGTAGTGCCGAGTCCTGGCCACGCTGTTCTTTGGCTCCTGGTCCGCCCCAGTGTGCACCGGTGATCTCCGGCAGCTCGCGGTGCCGACAGCGCTCCTGGGCAGCACGGTGGCCCCATCTGCACCATGACCCAGGGCTCACAGCTGAAC
>NW_009260621.1:1893136-1893760 GCF_000687185.1 Egretta garzetta | reverse complement strand
CAGGGAAGACATTGAGAAAGAGATGATGAAAAACTGCATCCCGCACCAGACAAAAACCCAACTCAGTCCTCCACACACCTACCAGGCACTGCGTCTGTGGCAAAGCCAAGCCTAAAGGGGCCACTCAACCCCCACAACATGCTTTTCTAGGTCATCATAAACCAATCCTGACAGTGCTAGGAGAAAACAGATTTACAGCAAATCCCCCCAAAGCGTTGTCTGCTTTCCCGCCCCCCCCCGTGGGCTGGGCTGCGGGTCACTGCCTCCAAACAGCATTGCTCACAGGAAAACACCACCGGCTCAGCCCCGTCCTTGGAAAGCCATCGGGGAAAACATGGGGCAGGGGCTTGAGGTTAGCACAGTCCCGACAAGGCGCCGGGGATACCTGACCCGCTAATTTGCCAGACGCCCCCGGAGCCCAGCTTGGCAGCCCCCCGCCGGCTGTCACGGCATGGGAGCCATTAACATTTAAAAATACTTGCAGGAATGGAAGGGTGGGGGGAAAAAAATAAATGGTATTTGCGGAGGCCCATTCCTCAGCACACTTTCATGTGTGCCAAAGTTTGTTGGCATGGCTCTGAGTTTGATAGGGAACATCTGGGCTGCTGTTGCTGCCTGTATATT
>NW_009260621.1:1864104-1893079 GCF_000687185.1 Egretta garzetta | reverse complement strand
CTACCCTCTAAAGCACGCCAGGGTACTGAAGGCGAGCAGGGCTCAGACACAGATCCGTGCCCTGCTACCTCTGCGTATTCGATTATTGCCACGGTCTGGAAGAACAATCGGGGTGGAGGGAGCAGGTTAGCTGGAGAGCGGGGAAGTCTGAACCCAACCACACAGTGCAGCATCAACACGTACTCGAGAGACAACTGGCAAGCTCTTCACAAGCAGCTTGGCTCACGCCCCAATGCCGCTGCAGGGGGAAGCACCCAGTGACAAACCCTCTTTGATCACACAGAGTCAGGGGGCACAGACCCACCGAGAATGGCACAGGTTGAAGTTTCCTCCACTTCTGTTGGGAATTTGGGGTAAGAAGCTGAAAATGAGCACTGTGCCATTGCCAGCGGCACAAAACCCACAGTCTGCTTCCTACAGACGCAGGGTCCTGTTGTATCTGACACCAGAGGATGGCGCAGAGGGGTGAGGGAGGAATGGATTCACACTTGAGGAAGGCTGATCTGTTGGGAACTATCTGAAAATAACAGGCCAGGTGCAACCCTTGGCTCTAAAGATCACAGCATATATGCTCCATCCCATATGCTCCATCCCCAAGGAGTCAGTGCTGCCTGTGGACGGACACCAGAAACCTTTGATTGAACCTAACATTTCTGACATTTTCCTTTTGCAGCTCCTTTCCACAATCCTATACCTGCGTGGGTTTTGGTTTTGTTTTTTTGTTTTTTTTTTTTTAACACGGTGTGTTTGTAGCATTCACAGGTCTTTTCAAAATTTCACTCCATGGTCTAAACCTCTTCCTCAACAAGAACAGCACTGGTGTAATTTCCTGCCTGCTGATCCCTCTTTGCTTATCCCGTTTTTGCCCAACTCAATACCATGGGCAACATTTTTGAGCATTTCTAAGGTGGTTTTTTTTTTTCTATTAATGGAACATTTTTCTCTTTTCCTCTTTGTAGTATGTGCATTTGGCCTGAATCCTACCTAGCAGCCTACATTCCCCCCTTGGCTCCAGTCTTTAGCAAGGACACACATTGGGTCTGCTACCTAGAGCAAGATTTCCGTTGCCTCTGTCTTTGTGGCTCCTTGGAGCTGCTGGAGCCACCCCTCTTGCTACCCCCTACCTTGACATGGCAGCCCTCTGGGAAAGCCCCAGGGAGCAAAACCTAAAGACAAAGGGTGCAGGTCAGTGAAGACCCTTGGGTCTGACAGCCAAGGCAGATTTTTCCAGCCCTAATCTCCTTTCCAGGTCTCAGCAGCAAGCCTACAAGCCATCGTTTTGAGCTGACTTATTCAGCACCATCCACGCAACCCTCCTGGCGCTGCTTCAGGCAGCAGGCTTGTGCTGGGGATGCTGGCTCCAGAGCTGGGCATGTTTGGAGATAAGCTTCCTTCAGCGCTATTTGGATTTCGATTACATCAGTGTCAAGACACGGCTTTTCACCAGAGCCAAGCGAGCTCCCGTCATGCCAAAGAAAGCAGCTGGGACAGCCAGGGGCTGGGCGCAGCACATCAGGGAGGGCACCGATCCCTCCGCACCCCCATGTGGGGGCACGGTGGAGGGGAAAGCCAGCTCACATGGGGCAGCACAGGCTGCAGACCAACCTCCAGCTGCCATGCACAGTCCTAACTGGTCGTCCCTTCTGTGGCGGGTTAGGAGAGGAACTGAAGAAAACCCAGCTGGTCTTTGGAAACTCCCTGCAGCTGTCACTGGGGAATGTGAAGCCATATATAAGCATGTGACCAAGTTTAGGAGTCAAGTTTTACAGAGGAAGAAAAAAAAAAAATAACTGCTGTGTTTAGTGCTCGATGTCCCCTTGATCCCGTTCTGAAAACAGGGGAGTTGAGCGTGGCTGATTTACTTCTGCTTTATCACTTGTTAGCATTGCCAAAGCGCATTTGCCACCTCTCAGGGATTAACCCCTCGTCTTGGGCAAGTCTGTGCCTCCATTCACCCTCCACATCCTTCTCCAGGACACCTTTTCTTTTAGCTCTGTCTGAAAAACAGCCCAGTGCACCAAGCGTCATGGTGCTGCAAAGGCATCACTCTCCAGCTGTACTCCTGTCTGACCCCGCTCCCACACATCCTTCCTTGACTGCTGCCGCCACTAAGAACTGGCCCCGACAAGGACTACAGGCATTTTTCAAAAGCACAGGAACAATTTAAGAGCCTAAATCCCACTTCCCAGGGTGGTTAAAGGCCCCATCAGGAGGTAGACTGTTAACCATCCTAGATGCTTTTGAAGGTTGCAGTAGAGGTTCATCCATATCTTCTACATCTTCAGGGACCCACGTGCCTTTGAAATCCCTCCTGAGGGGCCCCGATGGTGGTGGCTGGGAAGGAGGACAAACCTCAGAGCCACCCAGGACTTTTGCTCTGAGACAATTAAAATCAAGAGTCCGGTGAAGTCTCAGAGTGGTTCAAGTTGCTCCTGCCAACGCAGTTCCATCTCATTTGCCCCATCGCTGCATTTTATCCACTATCATCAATGGGCCAGCCAGGAAACTCCCAGTGCAATGGGCTTGGGAAGGGGAGGGGGGCTGGTGGGAAAATGCCCATTTAATCTTTCACAGGCGAGGGTGGTTTGAACAGTTGTTTCAACTTGAAGAAAACTGACACACGTTTCCAAATTGTCCAAGTGTTTGGCTTTTATATTTCCTTCAGTGACACGTCCCAGGGTTTTAGTTGAAAAGGTCTTTTCTCTTCAGAATTAGGCTGCTTGTAGGAAAAACTCTATCAAAACAGGAAGCTGGAAATTATCAAAGAAAAATATTTTCATTGACCTAAAAAGATCTTACCCTTTGGTTTTTCAGTTCACAAAATTTTTCAGGACTGATTCTTCATCCCCATGAGAGATGAGAAATACTGTCAGTACCTCAAAAATGCTGCCAGAAGGAAGGAGTTATTAATTACCGGTCTCAATTTTTAACCTGCAATGAAGAGTCACTTCTCATGGGTGACAACTAGATTCTCTTTCATTCTGCAAATCCTACCCTATCAGTTTCTAAAGCAAGCATCAAGTGTCACATGCTTTTGCTACCCATCTATTTAGAAAAATTGTGTCATTACCTTTTTTTCCTCACCTGTATTCCCACTGAAAAGTGTTCTTTTTTCTCCCTCTATTCCATATCTCAAAAAGGACTAGATGGATTTTACTCGGAGTTTCCAAAAAAAATCCCCACTGGGTAAGGGCCAGGCATGCAAAGATTTCAACCTGAAAAGTGTATGTTTTCAAAAGTTACTAGCTTATGAAAAGAAGGGCTATAATGGAAACTGTTTTACTGCCATAATTATAACACCACGAACAGAGCCTGCTGCAATATATAACATTATCAAGTGGCTGTCAGCATTTAATAGAAGTCTTAATTAACTGCTGGGGAGGAACACAGCAAAAATTTATTTTCAGGAAAACTTTTGGGAGCCGTGTAATTCTGGGCTTTTTTTTCTTTTAAGTCCATCTCAATTGGAGCCTTAGTAGAGTTCATAGGACAGACTAAATACAAGACACAAGTGTGTATCTTGTTGGCATTACTTAATGATAGGATTTTCTTTTCTGTTAAACTACATAATCCAGAAACAACAATAATGTTTGTGTTGGGTTGGAGCCAGACACTTCAGAGCTGGATTTTAACCTTCCCCAAGTTTGGGGTTATTCGAAGCCAGGGGCTTGATTCGGCTCATGTGTAACCTGTGGGGCTGACCTGCCTCTGCCGTTTGCTTTCCTCCCCTCCTTCCACCACCCCAAAGACGCTCATGCTTAGGATTTGGGGGGGATCCCCATCTCTTGGTAGTGTTTTACCGCATGGCAGTGCCTGAGCTCCTGGGCTGGAGACCCAGGCACAGAGGGGAGGTTTGGGGAGGGCCAAGCACAACAATTATAGGATTGTTGTAATTAATTTCTTGCCATTGGCTTCACAGGAGATAACCAGCTTGAAACCAGCCTGACCACCGTGCGTTCCCTCTCCCTTGCAAATTTGGGGAGGGGCTGCACAGGAAGGCTCCTCCTGCTGCAGCCTGGTCTCTGCACACATCTCCAAGAGCCCCTTCTGTCTACCCAGCACACCTTCGGCGTCCAGTCCCTACACCCCGTGGCAATGCCCTGCCAGTGAGACCCTGTCTGGAGCCACCAGACCAGGCTGAAGAGGTGGGAGTGGGGTGGAGAGGGAGAGAAAGCCCAACCCTAGGATGGGCAAGCGACCCATGGCTTAGCTGCAGTCAGCAGTAAGTTGTGGGGTGCCTGGGGCACAGAGCAAGACTTGCATGAAGCACATTAAGGGGAAACTCTGCAAACCTGCTGCGTAACTAGACAAGGAACACAGGGGAGACATCAGGGCAGATGGCGATAAGTGATCTGCCAAGATTAAACCTGGCTTTTGCTAAGCCAGTATGTTAAACCCAGCTCTCCCCACTCCTACGCCTGATCCACCAGACCATGTTTCACAAACCTTCTGGCAAGCAAAGGGCTCCTTGACAAAGCAGGGCAGGTAACATAGGCCAGGTCACACCATGACAAATACCCCTTCAGTCCTGCCTGGCAGCCCAAACTTATTTTTATTCCCTTTCTGCCCCCTCTACTCCCTGCCTGGCGCTGGCAGCAAAGCAGCCCCACGCTGCGAGCTGGCAGGCCACATCCATTTCCCCCGCGATAGCACCGATAGCCCAACAGCTGCTCTCTGTCCCTTTGGAGATTAGTTTGTTTTCCTAACACAATTACTGCCACGTGGCCCTGCTTTCTGCTGGGATCAAGCCTGGATAGAGATAAAGCAGCGATAAGATTGCACGCTGTTCCAGACCCCTTCACAGCCTTGCTGGCTGCAGTTTGTTCTCATCGGCACGCAAACACTCCGGCTGCAAGTTACCTGCATCAGTGCCAGGCCAGGGAGCTTTATGGCACTAAACCCCAGGGATTTGGCTCCCAGCTTTCCGTGCACCAACAAGGAGTTGTTTTAGGATCTGTCCACGCAGCATGGAGATGTTGCACAGGTGCACCCACACCAGTGAGCTCGCACGATGCAATACGAAGCTGCTTATCAGATGCAGCACCCTGCTAGCTCAGAGCTAGCTGACCTGGGTGCACCCAGGTCAGCTGCCTCTGCCCAGTCCTCTCCCCTCCTACCTGGGGTTAGCCCAAGCTCAACTTTGCCTGTGCGTCACATTATCTGGTGAATAAAGCTTTACCCTGCTGCGACTGCTCTGCTGAGCACAAGCATCCTGGCAGGGCTCACACCAGTACCCGCAGCACCAGTGAGGGCCTGGTTGGCTCTAGAAACATCAACGGAGCGGTCATGGAGGCAGGTCTGGTACAACAGCTCTCCGTCACATCCAAAGTTCCTCAGTCTCCCAAACCTGCCCATGGGAATCCTTGTGCAGGGAATTGCTCCTGAAAGCCTCTGCTGGGGCAAACGCAGTGCACGCCGGGAGAGGACACTCAGGGAGCTCTGCTGCCTTCAGAGAGACAAGCATCCTTGCCAGATGTCTCCCATAAAGCTGCAAGTACTTTATTTTAATAATAAGCCTTAATGTATTCATTAAAGGCTCCCAGTGACCTGGGATGAATTTCCCTGCTATTGTAAAGGGCTGTGGGAATCTGGAAACCACTGCATTACAGTTAATAACTTTAATTTTACAAGGCCCAAAATAGACAACTGAAAAAATACACAAACTCACTGTTTCCAATTAAGAAGGGATTTCTTCTAATTCCTCTGCCACTGGCGCTCTTGTTTAGCAAACATCAACAGATATTCAACCATAGACAAGGGGAAAAGCAAACCGAGAGAGTTGCCTTCCGCATCTCCAACACAAGAGCCAAGGAAGAAGCTGGGACCCTTCCTCCTCACTAAGTTATCGGTGCATGGAAAAGCCACAGCCTGGTCACCAACAGCAAACCCATACTGGGGGAGCAATAGAAAAAACTTTAACATGTGCTTCTTAAGCCTGATGGACACGAGAGCACTTTGATCCAAGGGAGATGATTTCCAACCCATCTTCTCCCTGTTCCCTCCCAGGGGTCCCAGCTAAGGTGCTAAGGGGGGTTGGTGAGAGTCCTGGGGTGCTGGGAAACCAACCCAGTGGTTGGGCGAGCATCCTGCTAGCATTTGGGGCTACCAGATCTCTGATTTTAGGGTCAGGAAGGAATATTCTGCCCAGATCAGCTTGGCAGAGATCGCCGTGGATTTATTTTGCCTGCCTCTTTCTTCCTCTGTCGAATGGAGGTTAGATCATTTCGCAGGGAAAAAAAGCTGGGAACCGAAACCAAAACAATTCGGCCTGATTTTTTTTTTAATTTCTGGGAATCTAATGTTTTCCAGTCCAAATGTTTTCGTTTCCAGTTTGGCTCTTTTTGGTTTTCCAGTTAAAACTGGAGCTCTACAAAGAGGACTGACATTTTACACGGAAACCTTCATTTTGCCACAAGCCAAGCCTTCTGGGGTGTGGAAAAATGAGTTTCAAAAGCCAAGTTATGACCAGCATACCAGTCTGGCCATGTTGGCGACCAACATCTGCCTCCTCACACATCTCTAGAGCCATCTTTGTCAGGCTCACACCAAAGTGCTTGCACCCTCCCTCCGCTCATGGCAGGGACACACATACCCAGGTAACATCACCCTGGCATCCATCAACACTAATTAAAGCAGCCCAGGTGAGAACAGCTCCATGCCTCAAAGCAGATCTCAAAAATTTCCTCTACAGACTTAGCCTGACACAGGAAACTGATCCTGTGTCAAAAAAACCAAACCAAAAAACCTGTGCCAAAAAAAAAACCCCACGGCTGATCTCGGCCCATGTGGAGTCCAAAATGCTCTCTGGACCACCTGAAAAACAAAGCAGAGGTCCCGTCTAGCAGGATGGAGCACATGTACCCATCCAGCCCCAAGACCCTCACTTCACCGCTGCCCTCTTGACCAAGAGCTGCCGACTAGCATCACTGAATTCGCATTGGCCCTCATGTAGAAGCAGACTGAGTTTTCCAGCCAAACTGATAAAAATGAAAAATGATTTTCATATGCCTGGACTCTGTATTTCCCCATAAATAAGGCAGTGATGGAAATTGGGGGAAGGGGGTTGTCAGAGTGGTAGGTCATCCGTCAAAACCACACCAAGAACATTGGTCTAGCCCTCGTCCAGGAAAGATCTCTATTTAGGAAAGCCGGCAGGCACATCTCTAGTCTCCTTTGAGGCCACTGGGAACTGAGGGCCAGGCCATTTAAAGATACCTAAATGCCTAAAGGAACACACACACCCCAGCTGCAAAGCTCTGCAGTTTCAGGACAGCCGCGGACCCATGCTCACCGTGCATCACCCCCAGCCTCCCTCCTCCTTCCCCTCATCTTAACTCTGCCGGGAGCTATTTGACCAGACGTGCCTGAAAACATGGAGAAGTTGAACTGCCACGCTCCACCTATAACACCAACAAAACCACAAGCAGCACGGAGCTTCCCCGACCCTCCGAGCGTACATTTCCTAATTCCTGCCTGCGGCCTGACTACTGCCTTTCTCACATCAGTGCCCTGACTACGGCTGCTGGGAAAATTTCCATCTAAACAGTTCTTAGCAGGTCATTTTTCAGTGAAAGGCAACTATTTTTTTTTTTTTAAAAAAAAAGCACAGAAAACCTTTTCTTGTGGAAATCTGCCTGACTTGTCTGAAATGTCAAAAAATATAGAAAAAACATCGAGTTTTGGCCTCGAGCTGCAAAGAATCTTGGTTTTAACCAAGAAATGCAATTTTCAAGTTTTTTAGTGAAAATTAAAGAAAACTTAGAGAGAATAAATTTTGTTGCTTTCATTAAAAGCATTCATAGTGTGATGGCTACAGGCAGATTTTCAAGAAATCCCACCTGAAGAGACTATTAAGGAAAGGAAATAGTTGCTTTGTGAAGGGAAGGAACTGGTCTAGATTATAAGCTGGTGAAGGAGCAGAGTGAAGATAGATGCTTCATTCTTGGCCTGACGTTAGGTTAACAGCTGAGCATCCCGCAGCTCTGCTCCGGGGTTTAATATATTTATCAGTGGCGAAAAACAAGGTGGTAATGCCCACAGATGACACAAGCCCATGGGGGCTGAGGGTCCCATCACCCTACCCGCAGGCTGTCCCCTCAGATGGCTGTGGGTGCCATTGGGGGGGGGACACACACAGCTCCAGCCCTGACGCTTTCTCCCAGGAGCAGTTCACACATCACTCAGCAGAGATCCCTGACCTGGTCTTTGCTTTGGTCCCATGGGAGCACTGGGTTGTGGCTTCATCACCCCATGGCACTGGGAAACCTTCAGCATCACAAGCTTTTGGGTGGTGGAGAGGCCTCACCCCTCTCCAGATGGGCGCCATGGGTATGGGAGTGCCGCGATACAACCCTGACGTGCCAAATGCAAACACCCGGCGCTGAACACGGTGCCAGAGCCCGTCTGGGAGGTTCACTGCTATCCCCCGGTGTGGAGCAGAGGAGCTGCACGCTGTGGTGGCTCCACTCAGAGCCGCCAGACCCAGATGGGTTACAAGTGAACATGAACTCTCCCTCCCCATCTGGAGCCCATGTACAGCAAGTGGCAAGATTTATATTGTGCTGAAGCATTCCACAGTTTTGAGCACAGAAATGATTGAACTCCAGATGTTAACAAGATGCAGGACCCTTTTTTTATTATTAAAAATGTGATTTCTTGTTTTGCTCATGACAAAACCCATCAGATTAACTTATTAGGAGCGGAACTGCCATCAGGCCGGTGGAAGCGAAGACGGCTTCGGCTGCCCGAGAGCTCAACAGAGCCCACAGGGAGACCAGGGCTCCTTCAGAGCAGAGCCATGTCCAGTCGCTCCTGTGCGCCGAGCCAAAGGCAGGACACGGGTGACCTTGCTCTATGCTTGCTGGCAATGCAGGGACATCAGTGAGTCCCCGTGCTTCAGTTTCCCCATCCCTTAGGGGGAAGGGTAGTCAGAGCCAAACAGAAAAGCTCTGAGCAAACACACTCTCTGCAGCCTCATTCAAATCAAACCCCCCTGCTGAAGTAGCAGAACCTTTGCTAACAAGCAGCATAGACCAGGCCAGAAGCGGAAACTTGCCCATGCTCTCCTGGCTCCTCTGCCTGTCCCCTGGAAGGACAACAGGGAGCCAGGACCCGTGGCTGCTGTGCCGGGGCAACTCCACAAGCAGCTCACGCACCACTTCCCTTCACAGAGAGCCCTAAAACACCACGAACTTCACTTCCCACCAGAAAGGAACCAAATTTCCGAATGCCTCTGCAAGTCTTAAATGCTCTTCTCAGCACAGCTCTGCCGGGAACATCCCCCAGCATCATGTGGAGTGGCACAGCCAACATCTGTATCCCAGAGTGCGGGATGGGGCAGGGGCCTGTCTGGAGCTGTCACATCTTCACTGCTTTATCACAGGAACTTTATCACAAGCTCATAACACACACGTCTTTGCACCATGAGATCAAACAGGTATGGGATGGCATTGCAGCCTGCTGTCACAAGACGGCCCCCAGCAGCTAGTGCTGCTCCATGCTGTGAAGAGAAAACATGTTGAAGCTGTGTGACTGAGAGGACCCACGTACGCTCATCCTGATGTTGTACAGCCAGACCAACTCAGGGAACCCACCAGTGCAAAGCCAGCCTTGCCTGCTAATCCCTGGGAGGCACAGCATCCTTCTCGACCTACACATTTCCACTTACCCACAGCATGTGTCAGCTCTAAGGAGAGTCACATCTGTATGCTTAGAGGGAGAGAAACATTTCTGGGGAGTGCAAGTGTCCTGCTAGGCCAGGCTGAGCTGGGGACAAGACAGAGAGAGGCAGCTTCTCCGCACCCAGCACACATGACTGTCCTCCCCGGTGGGGAGAGAGGGGCCAGAGGGTGGAATAGCAGAAGCTGCAGTCTCAGGGCTGCTTCTGCCTTGAAACTCTTTGCTTTTACCACACAACCCCAGGAGACTGATCTCCTGAATAGGGTTAGAACCTCAAAGATCTCCTTGCTCCAGCAAGCCCACATGCCAGCCAGCAAGGAGCAAAGGTACTTCTGGTTGCAGCATGGGTTCACTGTGTACCAGGCAGGGCTGTTACAGCCCACCCAGGGTTTCAGCCTCCCTTGCTTCCCACTGTCCTGGAGATACATGCTTGCCTGCTCCACTACATGCCCAAGAAAAGGCACTGCCCTGTTCCTCTCCCACCCTGGGACCCCATTTCCTTTCTGACCTGGTTCAGGGTACAGGAGACACAGCTGCTCTTCTACCAGCCATGCCCACTGCCAAGCCAGGCCCAGGACAGCAGGCACCCAGCACCCGCTGCAGCAGACGCCTGGGAGCAGGAGGGTGGTGGGTTCACAGGATAGCCCTCCCAGGACACCTGCTTTGAGGTCAGGGCCACCCAGGGCTGAAGCTCTTTGCCAGCATCTTTGGAACAAACCCACCAGCCCAGCACCAAGAGCCACCTTCCTCCACAGCCAGTGCTTAGAAGCAGCTTTTGCAGATCAAAGGGGTATTTATTCACCTGAAGGGACCCCATAAACAGAGCTGAGCGCCTTGTCACTCTGCCTGACCTTGTTTTATTCCTTCCTTGTATGTGCCAGAGGAACCCAAACTTCTCCCTGCTAGCTGGGCAGACCCTGGTGTTCCCCCAGCTCTGAGCTCAGGCACTTGGTGTTGGGTGTCCCCCGGCTCAGCAGAGCCACCCCAGTTGGAGCTGGGTGACGGGGCACTTCCCCAGTTAATGAGCTCTCTGCCCACTCCCTTAGAGGTGCTGAATGCTTGCAACCTGCCTCCATCACCATTTCCTTCACCTCTTCCTCGCAGCCTCTGATTTAATGTCACATCCCTGGGCAGGGCCCTGGGGGTACCCCACTCCCTCTTTAATTTCCCCCCAAACTGACTTTTTATTCCCAGAACAAGAGCACCAGGTGGGAGGAAAAGCTGTGCTCTTATGCTTTTTGGAGAAAGATCCCACTAACCCTTAATCCTCTCCCCTTCCCCTCCCTAAAAAGACATTTATAATTGCAGGGGCGGGAGGGGGAGTATAAGTGCAAATGTAGTCAGGCAGCACTGCTAGCAAGCACAGGCCATTAGCACCACGCTCAGGGAGTAACATCTCTGGAAAACTCCATATTCATCATCTCACCTGGGCACAGTCAGCGGATTTACCTGCAGAAGACAGGTCCTGCCAGACCCTCATTCCCTCTGCCCCTCCCTGGCAAGGGCGAGTGGCCCAGTGTGCTGGGGCTCTGCAGCATCTGGGACGCGCCAGCTCCCAGCTCTGCTGACACAAATAATTTCTCCCCCTGTTCTTGGCACGGTGTGTTCTGCTCAAACACACTTCAAAGAGGCAGCTCTGCAGCAAGAATGTTTCAAAAATATAATATTTCCATCTGTTATTCCAATAGTATATGCTGTGGGAGTCTCCTCACAGACTATTTGCCTTTCTTTGCTCCTATTAAACGTAAAAAAATATTCAATTAGCCAGCCCTCAGGGCTGGCAGGCAATGCCCTAACCCGGCAGCATCCCACAGCCGAGCCAGCAGGTCTGCCCCGTACACCTTAATGCTTCTCCAGAGAGGAAAGTGCAGGCAGGGAAGTAGTTTTTTCTCAAAGGCCGTAAAGTCCCCTGGATTTATAAACTTTATTTTCACCTTGAGAGCAAACAGCACCTGCCTGCAGCTTACAGGGATGCCCCGGGCTGCATTTCGCTCAAGGCAGAGCAGCCCAGCATCACTTCCCAGCCCCTAACAGCCAGCAGCACCCAGGGACTGAAACCACAGGGCACAAGCTCCCAGGGCTTTGGTGTTTGATAGACACCAAGTTCTCACACCAGCCTGTCCTCAGCAGGGACACCCCCAGCATCGCTCTGCTCACCGCCTCCTGCTTCTCACAAAGCTCATGGAAACCTTAAACCTCTGCCTTGCTGTCAGGCGGGTCATGTCTGGAAGCAAATTATGGTGTGAAAAAGGCAAAAAACATGCAGAAAGCTGTTTATAAAAGACTCATTTTCGTGGGAAAGCAAACTAAAAATGCAGGATAGGTGCAGTGAGCTATGAGTTTACAGCACCTAGCATGCATGCAACATGACGGTGTTTTAATGCCTCTTGGGTTAGGTCAGACCTCAGAGGTAGCAGAAGTTGGATGCTCCTTCCCTGGGCCAGGATGGGGACATCCTAAGGACACTGCTGTGCTGGACCTTTTCCCCTTTGTCATTCATTTGGTCCAAGAGGATTTCCTAAACCCACAGGTGATGCAGAGATGCCTTCCCGTGACAGCAAGGGCTGCTCCTCCATTACCCCCTCGCCACCCTGAGCTGCCTCTCCACACAGCCCTTGCCCTGTGGCTGCCCAAGGACACCCAAAGCTGGTTATCACAGCCACCTAAAGAAGCCAACCCTAGGCCTCTCCTAGACAAAGCCTGGCCTTAGTGCTCAAGGGTCTGGTGGTTTAACAGCACACAAGCTCGCTCCTTACCCTTCACATGCTTTTGGGCAAGGTGTGCTAATGGACAGGATGCTTGGATGGATGGTGCTTGCCTCAGTTGTTTGCTCTATCCCACAGAGAGGTGGCTTTCCCAAGCTCGCCAGTAGAGCAGCTGTGTACAGCTGTTGAAGCTGTGACCGAGTTACCAGCAAGGGCTGTCCCAGCACAGGTTCAGGAGGCTCTTCCTTGAGACCCATCTTCCCCCAAAGAGAGCCAGCAAGGGAGAAATTTTTTCAAAACAGATATTCAAGGCTTCACAGCCCTGGGATACAGGACCTGAGCCCCCCTCATTTCCCCCCTATGACCCAAGGTTTCATACTGCTAAGAAGCAAAGGCTTCCCAGCCCCTTCAGAGCACTGGAGAGATGATAACTTCCATTTGTGAGCCACAGCCAGAACAAAATGAGTCTTTATTTTTATATGGCCCATTATAAGTCATTATTTAGTGCTCCCAGGTGCCCTATATCATCAAAGGCACATTCCTTAATAAGCAGCCATCAGAGGCTGCACTGCTGCCATCCCGCACATGGATGGAGCAGGAAAGATCCTGAGACCAGCTCCAGCCCCTGGATCTCATCTCCCTCTAAGCCCTCATGAGCCCAGGAGAAGGTCATGCCCCATCTCTGCACAGGCATCCCAGCACACACATCCAAATGAGAGGCGCAGGATTATTCTTCCCCCCAGCTCCGCAACCAAAGTGTAACCCAATCTACTCTGCTGGAAACAGAGCTTTTATTGCATCCTGAGTCACTTAGAGTTCCTTTTTATAAAACCAATATTCTTCTCCTTTCCCCGATTTAACAAGCCCCCAAATATCTGCTCTCCTGACATACCAAACCTTTCCAGCTTCCCTGACCTCCCTCCCCATCAGACCCATTGGGAAGCAGCATCTCATCGGAGCTGCTCCAAGGGAACCGCTACAGGGAAGTGCCACACCACAGCAATCCCAAGTTTCATGCTTTTCGCTTTGAGGATGACCCCAACCTTAAAACAGCCCCATGAAAATGGCAGGATGAGGCCGTTATGCCCCATGGCAATATCCCCTGTCCATGGCACATCCCTCCGTGCCTTCAACGTGCAATGGAAAGCTGCCTTGAGAGATGAAAGCCCTTGAGACAGCGTCCGCAAACTTGGGCAAAACAAAAAATCACCTCAAACCACACAATATTGGTTGAGTTCAGGCACTGTGAAAGGTATGTTGGCTATTGGGGGTTTCCTGATGCTCAAGGTAAGAGCGTAGTGAGCAGAGCTGGCAACCTGGAGAGCCCAGTTATTATTTTTAAATGAGAGCTCAGATTTTGCAACATATGAAATCCATCATGCCTTTAGCCACATAGATCAAGGAGTCTGGATACTTGAAGTCCCTTTGCTCAGTTCAGTAATAGAATAGGATTGCACAGTGGCATATATAGGGAGTTTGCAATTTAAAATGGCCCTCATTCAATAGTTATGTCAGCATTTGTTGTAATAGTAATCAGTAACAGTTAATATAACTTAAATACCAGATTGCCATTTAATAGTGTTAATATGCAACCTATAAAACATGTGTTCATGTAATTATACTGATAGGTTTCCAATCAGCAACAAACAAAGATAAAATCTGTCCACAAGTCCTTACACAAAATTGAAAGGATCCCAGCAGTTGAGGGCAAAATTTGCAGAGGGTCTTTGGGAGCAGAGAGTGGCACGACTTGGAAGGGAAGATGGTCACCAGCTGCAGAACAGGAGCGATAAGGACTCAACCTCCATCCTGCTGGACCATCCTTTGCCAGCCCTTAACCTCCGCTTCACATGCCTTACGCTGACCTCTTGAGTCCATGCTCACCCACACAAGCAAAGGCAGGCACAATGCTCAGGTGGGGAGAGCTTCCCAACACCCCACGTGAGCTATTCCCACTCCCAGCCAGGGACCTCAATGCCCCTTGAGCTGAAAGCACTCGCTCTGCTGGTATATACAGGGATCCAGATGGATCTCCTATATGGCTGGGAAACTCCCAAGTAAGGATGGAGAAAGCTGCCTTACACCAAGACACATTTGCCACAAGTTATTGTTGAAATTAAATCAGTGAAGTACTAATAATGCCCCACCAGCACTATTTGCAAGCCTAGGTTGAGTTTGGTTGAATACTTGGGGCCCAAAACCGAACAAAACATTTTCCTCAAATTTTTTTTTTTTTTAAATTGCTGTATTTTAAAGGGCCAGCTCTCTCCCTGGCAAGAGCAGAGGTTGCTTCATTTCATTGCAACTTCACTGACCTACACCAGCTGCACTCAGGAAGCAGCAGATCCCGGACAGTCCCTTCCTGGGGCAATGAGGGTGGTTAAAGAGCAGCAAACACCAAAGGCATCCTGCAGGACCACTGCAGCTCAGTACGGCTGGCATATCCCAGCATCTTCTTTCCTTTCCAAACAAACTCTGAGTTTCTTCCCAACTATGGTAGACTTGCATGGAGTAGCCAGTGAACAAATGGGGCAGAAACCAGCTAGCACTTACAATCCAATAATCAGCTGCACACTGACACAATTGGAGTCATCTGTGAGTAATTAGAAAATATAAACACTCACAACAGAACTTGGGTTCCTATACTCAGCAAGACCTTAATGGGCTTTTCTTCAGCCAGAAAAATCCTTATTATAGTGATAAATTATTAGCTTTTTTTCCTAAAGCAGCAGGAAACATTACAATGGAAAAATGACAAAAGGAGAAACATGCCCATTTTTGGCAGGGAGGAGGATAGGGGTGAGGGAGCAAGAGCCAGCTCAGCATGGCAGGGGGACAGGATGGAGCCTACCCCAGCCCTGCTCTTCCCGGGTGCACCCTCACCCCTGGGTCCTCAGCACCAGGCAGCCCACACCACCCACAGGCACAGCAGCCAGCGCCTGTCCCAACCCACAGCCAGCCCTGCCACAGCTCAGGCAAAGCCCAGCACAGCCATGTGGCTTCTCTGCTGGCTAATATAGCTGAGCTGGGCTCAGGAGCCCCCCTTGCCCTGCACAAGAACAGCCTTCCACCACCCCAGAAACTCCCTGGCTCCCACAGCTCTGCAAACTGCAGCCCTCTGCTACGGTCAACCTGAAATAAGCCTCGAAAAGCAGGCAGCAATTGTGCAGTCCTTAGGAAACCAGGTTAACAAAACCAAAGGCTGTTCTAGGATAAAAATGGCCCCACTTCACCATGGGATAGAGGGGGAGAGACTGCAGATGGGTCCCTGAGCTGTCACAGCCTGGACAGATGCGACCAGGAGGTGCTGGGAGCTGTTGATGCCCCCATGCACATCCCTGCCTGGGCAAACCAGTGCCCACCCTGGCATCACCCCACACATTTGTATAAGATTGCACATGCATGAGATCGATGGAAACTAGGAAGGAGCTGCTGTGGTTTGGCTTCCAGAGGCATTTAAAGAAGTGTGATCTTCCCTCACCCCAAAACAAGTCAGGGAAATTAATGAGAACAGCCTTTCTTGTGGGTTATTCTGGCAGTGGCAGGGCTGGACAGGACCAGGAGTAAGACAACACAGGGCCATAAAACATGTCAGAGCAGCAGCCGCACAATGCAAGTCTCTGTGCTGGGCGCTCAAGCCCGACCACAGCCTGAGTCAGCCCATTGCCGCCGACCTGCCTCCAGCACGCTCCCAGCTTTGGCCCAGGCAGCCCAGCACCATTAACCATCTCCAGCCTGAAGGAAGGCTCAGCACCTTCCAGACCAAGTGCTTGGCACTTGTGCTGTTTTGGGGGGCACCTCCCTGGTTTCAGGTGCAGGCACCTGCCCTCCCACAGAGCCACCCCTGGGCCAGCAGCCGACCCCAGAGGCCACCCCAGCACCCAAAGCAGCAGAGATACAAGAAATCTCATGCAGCCCAGCCAAATACCAGCCATCCCCCACAAAACCACTCAGCGAGCCAAACCTACCCCCTGCACAGTTCCTTTCGGCCTGAGCCCATCCTACAAACCGCTCTCCCGGAGAGTCAAGTCTCACCCGGGGTCCGCAATTATCACTGGTCCCATGTGTTAAATGACAGAGCATTTAATGCCTCATCTTTAGGGCTTCACGCAAACGAAGAGAACAAATGACTGCCGGGGGAGATATGGTTTGCATCATTTAATCACCATTTCCAATAAAACGGTACAGCGGCTCTGCGGAGGGTAAGACAGGCAAGTTCAGCAGATTTTATCAATAACATCACAGGATCCCTACTGCGCGGCTAAGAGAGTTGCCATGGTTATTATGACAGATTTACTATCATTGTAACTTAATGCACCATAATAAGTATCTGCATAGTTATTATTGTTTTACAATGATAACTATAATTCAACCGCAGCTTTATGACTAAATTTGTAACATTACTACGATGTTCTGGGAAGAATTGGAAGCAGGATAATTCACATGCTTTCTCAGAATATAGAAAGAAGAAGAGATCCTGGTCGGTGCCTTTTTCTTTCCTTTTTGATTGCTTCTTTGAGAACAATTTTTGTGGTTTGGTTACTGTTGGTTTGGGAGAGGGTGCTCTGTCAGAGTCAATACACAGAGGTAGCTGAAAAATGGGATTTTTCCACTGCAAAATTGATCCTGGGGAAAAAAAAATCCCTGAAGTCTTTCAACATAAAGTTGCTAAAAAATTCCCAAGTGTTGCCAATTGGGAAACAGATACAAAGTGCTGGCAAGATGAACAAAAATGGTCAGGTTTTATTCAAAAAGAATGACCAGATCATCAAGAAATGTTGCTGCAAGTGACCCTGGTAATCAGTGGAAACAAAGCGCTGCTGGAAAAAAAGGTCTCTGGCAGCCCCAGGACAGAGCCAGCCTCGTCTCAGCTGCACACCCTCTGTGCCAGCAGGATGGAGAAGGCTCTCCACCACCTTGGAGCTGGCATGGGCAAATGCTGCAGAGCAAAACCAAGCGCCTTCTCCCAGTTCTGTGGATGCAGACTCATAACCTGCCCCATTGCACAGCCCAGCCCCAGCCCACCCCAAGCTCCTGGCAACCCCATGGCAAGACAATCCCCGTGCAACAACTCAGCAAGCACAACGTGCTGCCAAAAACCTTAAAACTGCATTTACTGGTGGATTAACCTGCTCAGACATGGAGTGATTTGAGGAATCAAAGCCTCAGACAAGGACTTTTTGGCACTTCCCAGGGCATAGGGACCCACATCAGGGGTCTCCACACCTGCATCCCCAGCTGCTCCTCCCCAGGATGGGGAATAAGTCCCATCAGGGCTGGAGCCACACAAGCAGCTGGTCCCTGGGGGAAAGCAAAAAAGAATCTGAGTCTGAAATATAACCAGGGTTTCCAACAGGCTCCCTTGCACCCTCCTCCCAAAGCTCTCCCCTGTTTGAAGACTTAGCTCCTTCTTGGATTTCATAGCAAGTGCAATGCTGCCAATTACCCCGCAAGTTTATAGGGAGGTCTGGGGATTTATGTCCCTCTTTCATTCTGCCCATGCAGCCCATTTCCCCCAGGGGCTCTGGGGATGGTTAACACTCCCTGCATACCAGAGGTACCTACATTGCCTAGGCTGGGCAAACTAAAGCAGAAAAGGGGCTTTTTTCCCAGCCCCTTCTCATTATCCACTGGAGAAGGATCCTTGGTTTTTCCAAGGAAGGTAAACCTGCTTGTGCCACCCATCTGGCTCCCACAGCAGGTCCCCAGCTCATACCTCATGCAGACACCCCAGACTCATCACAGCATCCCAGCTTCCCACTATACCTCAGCCTTTTCAAAGCTGCACTAACACAGCGTGGACAAGTCACACCACTTTTGCTGACCAGAAGCTGGCCCTGGCTCAGAGGAGGCTTAGCTCAGTGATCTGTGCTCTGGGACTTGGAGCCTTTTGGGTTCCCAACTCTATTGCTTTCCTGAGTGATTTATGGTCTTTTCACATTTCTCATCCTGATTTGACCAGAGATGGAGGTTTTCACAGCTCCCCACCCTGCAGGATGGGACACCAGAGAGGACAACCCTCACACAACAGCATCAGGTGCCCCTTCCCAGGGCTCCTCAGGCAACAAGCTGCTCTTCCTCCACAGGGACTTCAGAAGCATCCCCTTCTGCATGGGGAGCCCCAAAGCTTCCCTGCATCAGTGGGAGAAGGTGAGAAGACTGGCAGATGCAGGACCGATGCTCATGTCGAGGCCAAGTGCTCACATGTCCTCCCTCCCAGCAGTGATGTGTGTCAGAGCGAGCTTACGTCATGCTCCCCACCACCACCACCTCCTGCTCCCGTGGCTGATATATGAGAGTAGATATAGGAAAATCTACTCATAAAATTAATGGAGGCTGCATGAACTCACAGATCATAAACTCAGAGGGGTTTGCAGCTTGCCTCTCGGGGAGGGGGATAGGGGAGTGCTCAGAGGCAATTTAGCAGAGGGGACTAATTCACAGCAGCTGTCCCATCACATCCCACACCCCCTCCCCACACTCAGGAGGATTTAGGGGAGCATGGCACTGAAGTCTTAAAAACACAGCACCGGAGCTGGCATCCGTCAGCTTGAGGTCAGACTCTGAATGGCTGAGACACTCAGTCTGCTCCCAGTTGAGGGACCGTGGCCAAGCTGTGCTCTCAGTGACAGGCCTCTTGCCCAGAGCATAAATCACCGATGCTGAAGGCCAAAGCATGAGCAGATCCACCCCGTGCTCTGGGGGCTGCAGACAACACAACAGCTCTCTTAGGTAGGGGGTTGCAGGGCAGTAGGCAGAGAGGGACTCCCTGGAGTGAAGAAGAGGACTGTGCCATGGTCCAGCAAGATGGACCCAAGCTCCCCAACACACCAAGCAGTGGGTACTGCACAGGGACAAGGCTGATGGTGCTTCTCTCCAGACTAGCTTGGGAATCTCCATCTGAAACCCTTTTGGTATAATCAGGGATATTTGGGGACCAACTCTTCACCATTGGCTTCCCAACACATCCTTAAAGCCCATCCAGGGACCCCAGTGCTGATGGCCACCAGCTCTCCCAGAGCAAACACCAGTCCCAAGAGCTGGTTTCTCCCTTCATTCCATCCACAACCCAACCCTAGCAGAGAAGACCTTTGCCCACTGCTTGGCCCTGAACCACCTCCACACAGACCCTCACACCCTGCCACAGCATCAGCCCTGGCCCAGCAAGGCCAGTCCCTGCTTTCAGGCACCATTGCTCTCTGCTGGGTTATTCAGTGCGTATCATATCTTGTGGAGCTACCTGGGCTTCTCACAGCACAGCCAAGAGCTTCAGGCAAAGGGAAGAAAATAACCACAGTTGCTGGAAAATCTACCCCTGCATCCCATTTATCTCCAAAACACTGGCTTACTCTGCCTGGGGAAGGGCCATCCCCATGGATGGAGCAGGTCCCCTTGCTTTCACCTGCCCAAAGCAGCAGCTCAGTGGGAGGAAGAGGAGGAGGAAGTCCTTCCCCCCACCAACACCAAGGCAGGTCAGGACTGTCTCAGCACCAAAACCTTCCTCAGTTACTAGCCTTTGGGAGGAACACAACTGTCCCCTCCCTTCCCATAAGCAGCTTCTTGGCCTGGCCCTGCTCAAGTTTTCTCTCAATGCCAAATGCAGTTTTTGCTCTTTTCTGTCAAAAAAGCATCTTGGCACCCAGCTGCCGCCCTGGCGGCTCCAGCAGCTGTGACTCACAGGCTCTGCCCTAACCTCAAGGCTCCCGCTTGCCTCCTCCACCAACTCAGGCAGCGACGAGCACTAGCCCCAGTGCCTTTCAAGTGGTTTGGAGATCCAGCCAAGGCACCAAAGTGAAGGGAATTAGGCATCATGCTTGCTGGAGCACCCAGCCAGCTGCCGGCCTCGGACTCCCCCTGGGGGGCTCGGCAGGGCCCGCTCTGGGGCATCATCTGGTCAGCAGGGTGTGCCACCGCTGCTGGCACAGGGAGGCAATCACCAAGCAGTAATGGGGGGCAGGCACATCACCCCATACACTTTCTGCCTCTAATGCAGTCAGCTGTCCCCTTCATTGCACCCCCACTTCACATACCCGCATCCTCAAGGTACCGTTGGACCACCCCTGCCATGGGGTGCCCCTTCAGCACCGTCCCTGGCTGGCAGAGGGGGCTTGCAAACAAGAGCATCTCTAAACACCGCGTCTTCTTCCAGAAGGGCAAAGCTCACAAGGTGACACTGGAAATAACCCATACACTCCCTAAATGGGGCACTCCAAGGAGGCTGGCTGCAGCCCTCCTCACCCCATCCTCCCCCAGCACCCACCACTACTGTAACCTAAGGGGGAGGAAGCCTTGCTCCCTCCCCTTTTATAGCATCCCTCAGGTGGCTCCATCAGCCTCTCCCTGGTGCCTGGCCCAGGGACCATCCTGCTACCAACCCCACCTGCTTTGCAGGGAGTTGATTTACTCCCCAAGTGGACTTGATTCTCTGGTGAAGCCCTGGGGCAAGGCCCTGCTGTGCTGCCGATGGGCTACAGTCCCCAGAACCATGGGCGAAAAGGAGCAGGAGGGCAGGGCTAGCTCTGAACCGAAGCTGGTGCTTGAACAGACAGACAGACTTGCTCTCTCCCCAGACAGGATCCATAAAGCTGTGAGACACGTTCCCCAAACCCCCACCATCTCTGCTTGCAGGCACCCATGGGAAGGGGAATCACGCTGCCTCCCAGGTCCGGACAGCGATGAAGTTGGTGGAGAGACATCTGTTCCCCATCCAGTGAGCAGTGTCTTCCTGATCTGCCTCTTAAAAATTACAAGGCAATTTGGAGTTTCTATTTTGTACTTTTGATTTGCCCAAACACCTGAAACATGAGCTCTCAATCCAGGATCAAAGGCTCTCTCTGGAGCAACACAGACAGCTATATCCACCGCTGTATTTATGCGTGATTAGGAACGCCTGCATTGGAGAGGGGATTTGGCACGGGTGCCTGTGCTGCAAAGCCTGAAACTCCATCTCCTCCAGAGAGGGAGAAGGGAGGGAGCTAGGGGGTGATATCCCGGCAGGTCAGGGTTAGCACCAGCCCCTTCGGTGCGAGGCAGCGATGGGGCGATGCCTTGCAGAGGGGGTGGCTTGGCTGTGTCACTTGTCTCCCCTCACTCCTGCCCAGGTCCTGTGCCTGCCTGTAGGACTGAGACCTCTCTGCTGGGTGAGATCTCTCATCCTTGCTTTGCTCCATCTCTGGGGGTGGCTGGGTGGGTGGGATGCAAAGGACGCAGTCCTGGATGCAAAGGGATGCTGCAGCATGGATGCAACCCTGGATGCAAAGGGATGTTGCACTGTGGATGCAATCCTGGTGTTATGGGATGAAAGGCGCTGGGGAAGATGCCAGGCCAAGCCAAGGGTTAATGGTAATTAACACGAGTCATTAATGAGCTGAAGGAGAGGTGTCTTTCCAAGCTCTTTTGGTCCAACTTGTCCTACTTTGAAAAATCCCAGACCCTAGACACCCAGGGGCTGGGATTTTGCATCACCTAAACTGGAAGAGGTTCAGGCTTGTGAACTGATGTGGCCAACCCCCAGCTCCTGTAAATGAGCGTGGCTGCATTGCTGTTGAGAAACCCTTTTGACAGCAGAGGATCTGCCCCCTCATCTGGTATTACTGGGGTGAGGGCAGACCTGGTCCCTGGAGGGACCCCAGCTCCATATCTGTGGCTCAGATGGGTTTCTGCTTCTCACCATCATAAACTGCTTCAGAAGAGCAGGATGGGGTTGCCAGGGTAAGGGGCAGTTGTTTATGGAAAAGCCAGCAGTAAAATCAGGAGGATGTAAAGAAGCCTGTCCTTACACAGGTAGAGGGCTAGAAAACATACACACGTGTCAAACAGAAGAGTGCTTTCCCCTTCTTCTCTTCTCCTTTTGAATCAATTCAAAAGATAGGGAAATGCAGTAAAATGCCAGATGCCTCCGCCTTATGGACATAATAATTTTTAGAGAATGTGTAATGAATCAGCTTAAGTCAAAGTTACCTTAGCCTAAGGCTAAGATGCCCTTAACTCTGCCCTTTTAGGTGAAAGCCTCCCTCTGGGCTACTCGCTGTTTGTAATGAGTGTACAGTCAACTTTCGTTGTGCCGAGGTGTAAATCGGTGCTAATGAAAGGTACACTAGGTGGGTAATGCATGGCAGGGTCATCCTAGAGCCGTCTCCCCAAATATCATTCCCCCACAGCGATCCACTCCTTGCTGCCATGGGAAAGAGCAGCAAGTCACCCCATTGCCCTTAAACACGAACCCCAGGATGGGCAGGGGCACTTGAGACAGCAATGTCTCCATGAAGTCTTTAACTTTTAAGCAAGTCAAGCTGATGGAGACAAGTCCCACCTTCCCATTATACCACATCTCCATTTATAATCAGTAAACTTACATTAAATCAGTCTGAAAGTACATGTGACGCAACCCTGGCGCTCCTTTATTGGGAAATTTGTTGGGTTTGGTTTTTTCTTTTCCACAGTTTCTTTACACGTTGAAGAACCTTCAGAGAAGTGCTGGGAAAAGGCACCCAAGAGCTCTGCAAGTCACGGCATGCTCATGCCCTGCCAGTTCACAGGCATTTTGCACTGGGAATGAGCTGGGAAGAAAATTTGCCACAAATATTTTCAGCAAATTATAAAGTCTTGGAAAAAGCAGATTTCGGTTCTACTGAGAAGTTGCTGTTTTGACAGATGTTTTAAATATTTTTTAAAGAATTTTATTTTTTTATTGAAACTGAAGGAGGTCCTGAAACCAAAGACTGGGCCAAGAAATAAAACCTCAGAAACATTCTGCTTTGAAAATGTCTAAGCAAAATGTTTCCCTTTTTCCCCTCTTCCCCAATTCAACAATTTGGGGAATGGAGATGAATTCACAGAATTTCACCTTCTCTGAATCCATCCTTTTTGCCTGGAAAATGTTTTGACCGAGAAATGCCTTTCGTGCCCCATTGAGTCTAAGTCCCTTGAAGGGCCTAGAGTGAATGAGTCTTCCACCTCCAGCATCCTGATGTGGTTTCCATGTAAATCGTCTGAAACCAGAGATTTCCGGAAGGTCAGAGATTTTATAAGACCTGTGGGCTACCAGCTTATCACATGCAGAACAGCACCCATCCCCACCACCCATGGGGCAAGGAACAAATGACGCACCCCCCTCTTGCCCCCCAGCCCATCACAGCCCTGGCTCAGGACCAGGCAGCTCACTGGCTGCATCTTGCACCCCCAGCTTGTCGCAGTTTCTCACGTGCCAGTTTGGGGCCCAATAAAAATTCAGAGGTGTCAGGGCGAACCCGCCAGCTCCTGAGCATCCCGTGGTGCTGTGGCACCTCCTGCGCTCGCCGCCCGCTCAGCAGCGCGGCACACGTGCTCACGAAAGGGAGCCTTTACAATCTGCCACTGGAAACTGCGCGGCATTATTCAGTGGGTAGCTGCTTTCCTTCAACGGGCCATAAAAATCCCATTTGGAAATGCAGTTGCCTTGCTCCCCTCCTGCATCACACTGCTATTTAAAGAGGGTGCGTCCAACACATTAAAACACACGCACACATGCAAAAAGGACCAGGATCTACTGAACCTTAAAACAATTATTATTCTTCACAACCCGTACGCCTTCCAACACTAACATTATTCTAAGATGCAGGTAACATGTGACACATTTTCTTTTTCTCTCCAAAGTACAACACCCTTCCCTTCTTCTATCCCTCCTTCCCAAATATCAATCATCAGCAAAGACAAGGCAAATGAATTTTTAATCAATAACAGCTACTGTTTCTTGTACCGGGACTGTTTATGATTTAAAAGGGGAAAAAAAAATTAAATCAATCCTGATGTGAACATTTTCCCACTTGGAAAAACAGCCCAATCCTATATCAAAAGGTTGGGGTTTTTATATGTTTTTAAAAGGTTTAAAAGCTAAATTAATTTTAAATTGTTTTTACATATCTTGCCTATAGACAGAACCACATCATATGATGAGGAAGGGTGGTCCACGGTTTATTAATGTTCCCAGTAAGTACTTTAGCACCAGTCTGTCTGCTTTACACACATTTAATACCGTTGCCATCTAAAAATCAGGACTACTCTAACCACAGTGCGCCTGTCCAGGCGCTCTAGCTTGCAGTCTGTCCCCTTTCCGTCCAGACCAGGTACAACATACCACTTCTGCTATGTCTGCAGTCAAACTCCACTGTCTTCATACCAGCGGGGAGCATCCAGGGAGTGCCTGAGACTAAATGATGTTTTTGTCAAGAAAGCACCAAGAAAGGGCCCAGTGCTCCTGGCTGGATGTTCCCCACTTGGGGCAATACTGAATAAATGTCCTAAGCAAACAAAAAAAGAAGCAGGAGCTCATTCCAGGACCAAGGGAGTCCATAAAAGCTCCCACAGGAGACAGACGTCTAACATACCTTCGTGGAGCTACACCTTAGCACCTAAAAAAAGGTAAGACTTCAATTAAGGCTCCTAACTTTTTTTGTTGTTGTTTTTTTTTCCCAAAAGCTTGCTATTTCCAGCACCTGAACAGCCAGGAGACTGATAGCTCATTTTCATCTTCATATGCCACAGCATTTTGAGTAGCTCAAATGGCAACGTTCTGGCTCTAAGCCAGATTTGTCTGAACAGGAGACACGAACCCAAATGGTATATGAAATGGCATCCACCAAGTTTTATATGAGTGCCAGTTGGGTTCATTTTGGCCCCTTGCAGCGATAGATTGTCCTGCTGGCCAGTTCCTCCATCCTATTTGTGCATCCATCAACAGAAGCCATGCCCTCTCAGTTGCCCCACCTTCCCCAGCCCAGGCAGTTTTGGGGGTCCCATCACTTTTTGTCTTTAAGTGTTGAGATACCCCGTGGCCACGTGTAGCTTGCTGTTTCTCCCTAGTTTCTTCTCATGACAGACCCACCCCCAGGCCTGGGTTTTGGACAGTGAGAGAAGTCTCATTTCATCAGGGTAATGGAGCAGCCCAGCCATGACCAGGTTAATGCAGGACAACCCAGGAGCTCCAGACACAGCCATGGGGATGGCAAGCAGAGAGATGCCACATGTGGATGAAGCAGAGCTGCTGAGGTCCACTGATGGTGGAGGAAGGGGCAGGCTTCGGCCTTACGAGGATGATTCGTGGTGAGAGGATGCTCCCCAGACGGCCGAGGGGAAGTGGCTCAGACACGGGCCTCTGAGTCACCAGCCAGGGATGTCCCAGATGGATTAAGCAGGACACGGCCAGGCTGGCCTGGGGCGTGCAGGCGGTCCTGCCAGTGCCTGCACTGTACAACTCACTGTGAGCACATGGCAAAGCCCAGAGAGAGATCCCAGCAGGGAGAATTATATGGTCCTTCCGTCTACCTGCAGATACAAACCACATATCCTCCTGGCTTTACTAAGTAGATCCCCTCTGCCACCACCCTTACACAGTATTTTGCCCCCACCCTTCATTCTTGATGTGCTGGGGGACGGGGTGTGTAGTTTGCATGGGGACACAGAGGCACATGGGGCTGTGGCCAAGCTTGAAGCCCCCTTTCGCCCTGCCTGCCCACTGGCTCTGCAAACCAGCCCCAGGAAGGTAGGAAGATCCTTTGCTTAGTTTATGCCTGAAGGACGGGCGGGAGGGAAGACAGAAAGGTGAATTCTTGGTACCCCTTGGTACCATGGGATCAGTGGCTGAACCAGAACTGGGACTTTGCGTTTCTTCATTTCCTGCTTCTTCCACGAGGCCTCCAGCCCCTGGTGAACATCTCACGGTCTTTTGTTCTCTGGGGCTCTTGTATCATCATCCCCACGATGAATTCAAACACTTTCCAGTTGTGCACTGAGGTGAGAACCCACCACGTACTCACTGTCTCCTCCCAGCGGAGAAGAGACATCAGGCAGCTTTTTAGGATCAGAATAGAACAGAAGAGAATAGAAGTTTCTCCACTTACAATTTTGCCAGACTTTAACTGGGCTCCAATTTTCCATGCTGGGTTTCTGCCTCAGGCTGTGTTTTGTTTTGTATTTTTCAAAAAATTCCATGACTCCATTTCCACCAGCCCTTTGAACAAGGTTGAGGGAGGTCTTTTCTTTATTTATTTTTTCTTTTGCCCATGTTAAAACATTATTACAACCATTTTACTGAGAAGCAGCACTGCCTCCAGGCTTGGCAAGAAGTGTCCCTTGAGCGAGAAGACGGGCCTTTCTCCATCCCCGTGACAGCACCCGAAGTTGGGCAGATCACGAGCCTCCAAAATAGCAGAGGCTGGTTGGAGTTTGGCAGATGGATGAAGCACAAAGTCCATCTGTGCTGAGCGCTCTTGCTCTCCATCTTCTAATGGGCCTCGATCAACAGTTTCACAACAACGCATTGGCCAACTGCGTAAACACAGGGTACGGCTTAAATATAGTTCTTGCCTTGATGAACAATCAGCGCTGAAAGAGAAGAGCATCTTATGCAAATAAACAAAGGTCCCGCAGAGCTCAAGTATTTGGACCGAGGTCAAAGGAGGGAATTCATGATAGGGGAAATTATTGAACATAAAAGCATACGCAAGTTTTCAGATACGAATTTTGTCTGCTGGGAAGTACTAATTCAAGTGGACTGAACCCCTCTGTGGCTTTGGGTTGAATCCAGCAGATCCTAAATCCAAACAATCGCAATGGGAGAATGGAGGAGGAGACAGGGAAGTGAGGAACGCCAAACCAAAATGCTTCGTTTGGGGCAGATCGATTAACCTGAAACCCATTTTTCTTTGCTTCACCGGGAAGATGGATGTGTTCTGCTGACTTGGCAGGACCTTTTCTTCTTCAGTGCTTTGGCTCTGCTGGTAAAACAAAAAAAACCCCATGGTTATTCCAGCGGCTGTAGCTGAAGTGTGATCCAGGTAGCCTTTGTGCCCGCAGTAACCGTGGGGCCCTGCGGGACCAGCAGGCAGGTCTTGTACCCACAGGTCCCTAAGCTTCATATGGACCACCACCAAGAGCCCCCGGGGGCGTGGGGGTCAGACTACCCACCATGGCTCCGAGCGGATTGAGAGCCTAGTTTTGGCTGCGGGAACCAGGGTCTGAAATTAGAATTGCCTGACAGTGTGTAATAAAGAGGGAGAAAAAGGCAAAAGCAGCAACAGCAGACAAACCAAACCCTAAACCTCAGTTTGGGGCTCCAGGAAAATTAAATGGGGAGAAATGTGCCAGCCTTGAGGAAGGATGAGGGAGGGAGGGAGGGCTCTGAAAAAGACCAGCTCAGTCGGACCTCTTCCGAGGGGCTTAGTGGCAAACGGAGGGGCTTTGGCATACCTCCATGATTGCTGGACAAGAAAGCCTCAGCACTGGAGAAAGGCTCCTGCTCATCAGAGAGCTGCCAGGTCCCAAGAAGGGATGGCACCCTCTGGCAACAGCCCCCTCCTCGGGGCTGGGTTACGGTCCAGATGGTCCTAGCTGAAGCCCACGTTTGACAGTCGGTGCACAGACGGGAATACTTCTCTGCTCCACTGGAGAGGTTGTGAGGTGGCGGGAGAGTAGGAAAAGCCAATGGGTAAAACAGCTGCAGCCTTACGATGCACAGGAACAGGGTCATGTCTTGCCTTTAGAACAGATTAAATTTAAGACCTGTCAAACTCAACAGTATCTAGGTCAGTTTTCTTCCTCTGCATTGACAGGGAACAAATTTGAAGCCCTGAGGTGTCATTTCTGCACGTCACGCTTTGAGTTACTCCCTTCCATGATAGACCTGTTCCCTTCCTGAGGACTATCATTTTTCAGCCAAACATGTGGTCATTCACATTCCTGAGTTATGGAGCACGTAGCTTGCCAAGGGAAAGGGAGCTTGGTTTTGTGTCCTGCTGACCCCACAAATGCACCACAGAGCCCGATGGTCATGGCCACCAGCCCCCACAAATGACACTACTCTGGGCCAGGCCATTCCCTGGGGAATGGGGGGTCACCCCCAAGGAGTTAGGGGTTAGTTACCTTCTGTCTACCCAACTTCCCACTTGCATTTGTTCCTCAGTGTGGGTGTATGTGCCCCAGTCATGCATGGAGTGGTGTTTCTACATCAAACTGCTGAAAGCTCCCTGGCTCAAAGGCACCATGTCAAACTCAAGCTGTTTCCTAGCCTGACCTTCTCTGTGCCTTGCAGGGTCAGCAATTCCCTTTTTTAAACCAGGGGCTATGAGCTATGGATTTGATGGGTAGACTGTTCGGTAGATAAGGAACTGGCTGGATGGTTGCATCCAGAGGGGAGTGGTCAATGGCTCGACGTCTGAATGGAGACCGGTGATGAGTGGTGTCCCTCAGAGGTCTGTACTGGGACCGGTGCTGTTTAATGTTTTCATCAATGACTTATACAGTGAGATTGAGTGCACTCTCAGCAAGTTTTCGGATGACACCAAGCTGAGTGATGCGGTTGATGCACCAGAAGGACGGGATGTCATGCAGAGAGACCTGGACAGGCTGGAGAGGTGGGCCTGTGTGAACCTCATGAGGTTCAACAAGGCCAAGTGCAAGGTCCTGCACCTGGGTGGAGGTAACCCCCAGTATCAGTACAGGCTGGGGGAAGAAAGGATCGAGAGCAGCCCTGCCGAGAGGGACTTGGGGGTGCTGCTGGATGAAAAGCTGGTTATGAGCCGGCAACGTGCGCTGGCAGCCCAGAAGGCCAACCGTAC
>NW_009260621.1:1849020-1864067 GCF_000687185.1 Egretta garzetta | reverse complement strand
TGTTGGAGCGGGTCCAGAGGAGGGCCACAACAATGATCCGAGGGCTGGAGCACCTCTCCTATGAGGACAGGCTGAGGGAGTTGGGCTTGTTCAGCCTGGAGAAGAGAAGGCTGCGGGGAGACCTGATTGTGGCCTTTCAGTACCTAAAGGGGGCCTATAGGAAAGATGGGGAAAATCTTTTTAGTAGGGCCAGCTGTGACAGGACAAGGGGTAATGGTTTTAAACTAAACCAGGGTAGGTTTAGACTGGATATAAGGAAGAAATTCTTTACAATGAGGGTGGTGAAACACTGGAACAGGTTGCCCAGAGAGGTAGTGGAGGCCCCATCCCTGGAAACATTCAAGGCCAGGTTGGACAGGGCTCTGTGCAACCTGATCTAGGTAGCAGTGTCCCTGCTCACTGCAGGGGTGTTGGACTAGATGACCTCTAGGGGTGCCTTCCAACCCAAAACATTCTATGATTCTATGAACTTTCATTCCTTTTACATTGTAGGAGTCGCTCGCAGTATCTTGACAAGTTCATGTATGCTCAGTGATTATATACAGATTAGGAATTTCTAAAGGAGGTCTCTAACACTCAACAAAATGATTTAGGAGTCCAAAAAACATAGTAGGTTGAAAACAGCATAGCTGGAATAACTGGGCTCTCAGCTTCCATGAGCATTTGTCCCAGCATTTCACCCTATACTTCTGGGTGCGAGCATTTGATTGTAAATACCACTGTTGTGGAAACTTGGCTGAAGGGAATAGACAGACTGTCACACACCCTGAAATGGAGATGATCATTATCATGACTTGAATGAATAAACGGGTATGACTGGGAACAGCTGGTTTTGAACTGTGAGGCAGCTCTGGGAGGGATGCACAGCGCTTGCTATCACATGCACCTTTGGTCTGGCTGACAGATCCCGTTGCTCATGAGCCCCAGAGGTTGCAGGGAGCTACGGTGCTCTGAGGATCTGAACTGTCTTGCTGTGAAGGTGAAACCTTCAAGCTACAGAAGACCCTGCACGCAGCTGGGTTAAGACACATACTGTTGGGGGGAGTCCTCCTGGCCAAGGGACCCAAGCTGTGTCTAGATGAGGTTATCCCAGAATGCTTCCCAAATCTTAGATCTGGAGGCATGCTTTGGCTGCGTCCCAGCTCCAGATTGGGTATGTACCAGCAACCCCAGTGCCTCAGTTTGCAGACAGAGGAAACCCAGATGGGAATGCTGGCGCATCGCAATGGCTCCCTACCCTGCAGGGGCTGGAGACCAAGACACAAGGACTGGTTAGCATAGAGTGAGTTCAAGCGACCTGTCTGGCCACGTAGAGCTTTACCCCTCTCCTGACTGTCTGCCCATTTCTCCAGCAAAGATCAATGCCTCTTATTAATCAGACCCCTACTGGAACAGGAACAACCCCACCAGACAACATCTCCAAATTTCCAACTGACTCAGTTATAGAGCTGTAAAACTGATCCCAACTGCACTGGTTTTGTACAGGGCTGGTTTGTTTTTTTTTTTCTTTTTTTATTGGGATGCCATGCAGATGTAAGCCAAGCACCACGCAAAAACCTAAGTGGATGATGCCACCTTGTCAGTTAAGGTCATTATCCCACCACAAACAAATAGTAAAAAGGCTCTATTTTCTGCAAACCTCAGTTGACCGACATTAATTATGCGACATACTGTGAGTCCGTATGGACTGTGTTCCATAAAGGTTTTTCTTATGGTCTTCTGGATCCACATCCTGCCAAACACCGCTTGTTTTCATGGCCCATCTTATTTACTGCCTTATTAGTCCAGTGTTAGATTTTTTCCCCAGTCCTCTGGAACTTCCCCAGAGTTCCCAGATTTGTTTAAAAACTGACACTAATGGTTCGGAGAGCTCTCAGGCCAATTTGTTTATCCTTTGATGCAAGTTACCTGATCCTGCAGAATGTCTAACTTTAATCACTGCTGTTTAACATTCGGCTTCGTCACTGGGAGAATACAGTGTTTCATTATCTCCGTAAAGTATGAATGTGTCATCCTCCTTCTTTCCAAAGAGAAAAATAAATGTTGAACAAATAACTTTGTCTCTTCTACACACAGGCTGAATATTTTCCCATTATTGTCTGGGATCTCATTATAGGATTTGTTTTTTCTGATACATTTAAACAATTTCATATTATCATTAACCCTAGGGGCCAGAGATTTTTCATTCCTGCCTTTAGTTTCTCTTCCCAGGTGTCTGGACGTTCTCACCAATTTCTACTCACCGCTATCAGATTCCTCCTTTTTTATTTACCATTAACATCAACCATTAACATGCATGCACATCGGTGCCACATATTTATGCCCATAATGCTATTTATCTAAATGTGTGTGTGTTTATATATATATATGCTAAACCTATGATACAGCTTCTTCCACCTTCTCTTGTAGCTGGGCTTGCTTATGCAGAACAGTGTTCAGGCTTCCAGAATAACAGTTTCCTTACAGCATCTCACAGAACAGCCTTAAACATTCCCTGATTATCATCCATTCAGTTTTGTTTAAATAATTCCTTCCACTCCTTAATTTTACTCCTAATTATTTTCAGCCCATGGTATTTGTTCTTCTGCCAGAACCAGGGGCTAGAGCTGGGCACCTCTGTGCTTTTAAAAATCCGGTCCCTCAGCACATATAAATAGCACTGGTCAGAGCTTTTCTGTGTTAGCACATAGTGTCATGCTCGCTGGCAGGGAGACAGCCTGGGAATAGGTTATGGAGTCCCTGCCCATCATGAGACTGGCGAGTTGCATACCTAAAAGGCAGAGGAAGCTGGTTTGGGGTTCTTTGGGGGGGGAGGATGCATCCCTCCTCTGCTCCCAGGCTCAAGAAGAGGGAGGAAAAGCCACTGGGGACCAAAGACAGCTTTCATCAATTGAGATGTTTTATTTTGTGTTGGCTTTTTTTCTTAAACATCCTTTGTTTTCTAACAATAAATCATATCCTGAGGCAAAAAGCCTTTAAAAGGACCGGGCATGGAGTCTGCTTCCCTTCCCTGGCTGGCGAGGCAGGCCACCAGCTGACAGCAGTCATCAATCTGCAACTCAGCGATCAATCTATCTTCATCTGTCAGTGCAGGGACCCGCGCGGGAGGACCCCGGCTGTGCCAGCCTGCCATCCCCCGCCGGCTCCAGCAGCGCCCCGGGGGTTCACCAGCGCTGGACCCAATCTTCCTCGCCACCTGGTCCCCCGGAGCCAGCTCCCACCATCTCGGGCACCATTCCCTCAAGCCCCCCCAGCGTGTTTTGCAGTCGGCAGTCTGAGCACACAGTGGCTGAGCCGAGTCGCCCTCAGAGTCCCCTCCCGTGATCCATCAGAGAGCAGGCACCCCACCTCCCACCCTTCTGAAAACCCAGCAACGCTAAAGAAGGCAACAGCATCTTTTCCAAACAGAGGGCATGGTCAATAGCCCACTCATGGGTAAACCCCCTCATGAGGTTTCAGAAATCCCAAGCCATTCCTTTTTTGCCTTCAGTGGCTCTTTCTACCTCCTGTTGTTTACTGCCTGGGCTTCTAGGTTTGCTTTTCAACATTTGTGCTGCCAGGAGTCAGCAGTTTATGGTGGCGCCTACGTCTTCTGTTTACCTTCTTAATATTGTTCCCCAAAGATGCTCCATTAAAGCACTCTTAACTGCTCTACCTCGTTTGTTATCCAGAATATTGGTTGCTCTCCCAGGGAGATGGAGGTGGTCCAGCTCATACGCTTCCTCAGAAAGTGGACCCGATGCTCCATGAATTAAAACACCTCCGGTTTACCTCCCCTTTACACCTTCTGCCCCTCGGTGGTCTCCCTCTCCGTCTGCTTTTGCTTCCAAGATGCAAGGAGGGATCTTGCCGCCAATCGTCTGAACTTTCCTCTCCTTCAATTCCCTCCTGAGATCCCTCAAGTTCTTGCTGATCTGAGAAGTATTTTATGAGGCAATTTTGTTCATGCCAAATGTGTCATAACCAATGGATCCCTGCCTACAGTCATCAGAACCCCGTTCAGCCTCTCGGTGATGTGTGTTGTGCTGGAGCCAAGGAGACCGCACACAGGCCCGTCGTCTTTCTGTCCCTTCTTCTGCATCTGGCTGGGCAGAAGATTTGTGTCTGCCTGCATACGTTTGCTCCGTTGGCCATCACTCGCTGTCATACTCCCCTTGAGTCATGCTCAGAAGGGGCCATCAGAGACTGTTTCTGCCTTTCTGATGCTGGTGCAGGGTCAAGAGCTGCTGGTCAAGAGCCACACTTCAGTACCTCATGTCTTCTCCACCAGCACAGGCAGTGCCTTGCCCTCTGCCTGCAGGTTTCCATGCAGCAAGCAGAATGTGTTGCTTTCTCCCTGGATCAGGGTCCCCGATTGGACCCATTCCTGGGGAAATGGCCTCAAAGCTTTGAGGCATGTTCCTCTGCTCCTTTTCACTCCTGGCTGATGACATCTACCCAGCCACAGCAGCCAGACACATCAGTTGGGATGGGTCATCCCCCATCTTGGTGCAGTGAGACTGCAAACATGGTGTTTGCACCCTGAGGCCCAGGGGAGGGAGGCTGGAGAGACTTAATTGCCCAATGTGGATGGCCAACCTGGCCATCCCTGCATGCTCACTGCCCCTCTCCTTCCTTGGCCAGGAGAAGGCACAGCCTGTGGGCGGCATCGGTTGTTTTGAGAACCGAACACTGTAGCCGCTGCCCTTTCCCCGGGTTTTGTGACTCTGAAGGTCCCGCACACAATCATGAGCCTGGCGTCCTCTATCACAAGACGGGGTCATGCCTTATGGGATGGGCACAGACCTTTGTTCCTGTGGCTGGAAGCTGCCTGCCTGCCCCATTGCAGAGCAGTGACCTGGCAGGCATCATCCAATAAGCAGATATGACACAGAACTCCACCATGAGCATCCTCAACCAGGACTGCATGTCCTGGCATGTCATGGGTGACCAAAGGCAGATACTGCTGCCAGGCAGGGTTATGGCACAAGGTCCCCAGTGACTCCCCAATGCTACTGGTGATTGAGATCTGCCCTTGCAATCCTCAAGGCTTTTCCCCCTCATCAGAGCAGGACCATGTCACGGAGAGGCCTGTCCTGCTCAGAGCCAATGGGGCAAAGAGGTCTGCCCCATCTCACAGCCCAGGGAGAAGGACAGGGCCACGACAAGGTTTCCTCCAGCGCTTGCTCCGTGTTGGGGTTGGAGAGGATTTCAATATTGTAAAAGCACCAGTCAGGGTGAACATTTCAGGGCCGGGGGTGGTGGAGGCAGCACATGGATGAGAGGATGTGGGGGCTTCTCAAGGAAGGGAGAAACCTCCAGCCTGGAAACCCTTTTGTTCCTCCTGGCGGAGTTTGGGGCAGGCGGTGGGGTGGGGGGGAAGGCGTGGTGGGGTCTTGACACGGAGCCGCCTGGAGCTGATGTCCCAGCCTCTCTTAAAATGTCCTCGAGCACTTGGATTTGCCTCAGATTAAGTCCAGTTGCCTGGGCTGGCGCGTACCAGTACACAGGCTAAATGAGAACCACCCGTAACACCTCCTGTCCTCCCTCCTCCTCTCCCGCGCAGGTTCATTAAGGCCTTCCCCAGCGAAAACAGGCTGTGTTTCAGGGGGAACGCCGAAGCGTTTGATATTTTCCACTCTGCGTGTCAAGGGCATTTACAGTCGGCGTCAGGCTGTTCCGTCAGTCTGAGGGAAGCACTTTGAAGTGTTTGTGGTAGAGGCCACATGTGCAGTCAAGATGTGCCGCTGTGCTGGGCTCCCCAGCCTCTCGCTCCCTTTGCATTCCCAGCACCATGTGACAATCAACAACACGGCTTAACCCTTTCGCACCGCTGGCTCGTCCCACTTGCAGACGGGCGACAGGGTCCTCGTCCCTTTATGCGTCTTGGTGGCTGTGCCCAGGAAGTCTGCGGCCACCCTGCTTTTTTTCGGAAAAGCAGTAGCACGGCTCGGGCAAACATGGCTGGTGAAGATGATAGGGTGGAGCTGGGAGGCCTCGAAGCTTCTAGTCCAAGTGGAGGATCTCATGCTAATCCCCACACATGCTGCCAGAGGTCCTGCTTTGATGATGAAAGTAGCACCGCTTGCCACAAGCAGCTGTGGAGCCGGCTCCCACCCTTGCCCGTCCTGCAGCGGGACCCGAGAAGCCACATGGAAGGAGTCCCAGTGGCTGTGACACAACAGGGATGTCCATGATGACATTACTTCCCATCCCCCCGGCGTGATGGATGGCACGTGATGAAATGGGCAGCAATTGGGCTGCACGGCTGCTGCCCAGGGACCTCCGGGCACAGGGTGAACAATTGCAGCCACTTTGCCTTGGCGGCACTGGTGAGAGCCCAGCAATGTTTCGAGGAGCTCTCTGCAGGGGCATTGGTCAGGGATTAATCTAATTTTTTTGTGCAGGGCTTGCACAGTAGTCGTGTAGTGCTTTGCCACAGCTATGGGCTTTAGGTTATTTTCACGTGCCCAGAGAGTGCCCCGGAGAGAAGCTTGCTTTGGAATAAAACATGGGAATCAGCAAGCACAGCTTTGTGGGAAGGAGAGAAGAGCCTCCCAGCCATACACCTCTCCTTGGCTCCCTAAAAAGAGTGCCAGGATAGAGTGGAGAAATTCGAGACACGTGGTATCATCACGTATGCTTCCTTGGTGCCTGAGAGGCACCTTCTCCCCTGGCTCTCCGCAGCCCCCTCCAGGCAGGAGGAAAGTGGGCTTCTCCAAGGAGTCCCCTGCCAAGGCTTCGGTCCTTGCAGGTGGATCTTCCATCTTCTGTTGGGAGCCCCTGGCTGATTATTGGGAGCTGGGCTTGGCTCGCACCTTTGGAAGCCCTGTAAGATAGAAACTCAAACTTCACCACCCCACAAGGCTGTCTCTGCCAGGGGCTGAGCTGCAGCCTCCATGGGGTGGTTTTAATTCTGAGCAGATTCCCAGTCTGATCCATGCAGCCTGGACCCACTGCAGTGATAAAAAGGACGTGGAAGGCAACAGGGGAGGCAAGAGTGTGGTGGAAAAGGCAGAGGCCTTTCTGTGCAAGCTCAGAGCTCAACAGCTATGAGCTACGGGGACAGGGGCGTGAGCTGCAGAGAGGCCGCTCCCACCCTTTGCTGCTGCCTCGAGCACAGCAGTGGCTTTCAGAGGCCAACACGGCGCTGCCCCGTTTGCTTGACCCTGCATCCCCGGAGCAGGGAGCAGAGCCGAGGCTGCAGGCATGTTCCCTGCGATGCTGCCGGTCTGTGGTGGCAGCGTGGATCCAGCATGGGAATGCTGCTCCGGCAGCTGCAGTGTTAATGCATGGCACAGAAAAAAATAATCTTCCTTTTCAGTTACTGCATTACAGAGGGTGGAGGCCTGGGGGAAGGGTGTCATTGTACTGGCTCTTGCTTGGCGGGGAAAAGAAGTCTTGTGGGCCACAGCTTCCTAGAAAACTTGAAGCCAATGCGTTATCCAGCGTAACTGACCTCTCCTCCTTCCATGAAAGCCCCTACCCTGCAATTAATTCGAGTCCTGGAAACCCCTGCCTCCCACCCTGATTTCCCAGCCCCTGGCAAAGCGTCTGACTCAACCCGCATTTCTCTCGCCACTGCTCTTCTCCTTTACCGAGATGATTGACTCTGTCACCCAGGGAGGACTGCGCTTTGCCATCGAGTGGGTCGACCAGACAGCCCCGTCCTTGCCTCTGTGTGTGTTTTCATGCGCCTCTGTGCTGAGCTGGCACCGGGAGGAGAGGTGGCCTGAAGTTACAGTCTGCTCTGATTCATCAGACCACTTCGAAATCCCAAATCCTCTAAATCTGAATGGTCAGAATTAGACACGTGACTCCTGGTGCCACCCCTGGAACACCATCCGAACAACCTGATAAAAGTAGGACCCGTCCACAAAACTTCAGCCATCGAAACATCACCTGCTGAGCCTGAGTCCATCATTGGCTCGGTGGCAAGAAGGGGATGCAGGATGCCTACCTCAGGTCAGAACGGCTGCCCAAAACAGCCTGGCAAACACTAGACAGCTGGAGCAAACGCCAGGGTGGCTGGAGCTAGCAGCCCCGCACTGGGCTGCCTGGCAGCTCACCACGGCTGTACACGGTGGGGCTGGTCTCTGCCGCTCTTGGGAGCTGCTGCTCACCAAAGGGCTTCAATGCTGAGCTGAAACAAAGCCGAAACAGGGCAGGTGGAAGGGGGCTGGATGGGTTTTTGTGCCAGTTTTCTAAGGAAACACCACTGACATGCTAACGCTCTGCCTGGGTTTCCTAATCAGTTTTGAACTGGTTGGCAAGTTTTGAAACCCATTTGGTCAAAGGGGCAGACGTCTCAGAAGCAGTAAATTAATGACAAAATACCCTTACGGGAGAGAGATCCAAACTGGGGGCCCAAGTGAAGGGAAGACGAATAACCTCACTTTTACTAGACACCAGGAGGTAGACGTAGGAAAGCTGGCTTCATCGATTTCACAGACCCACTTGCTTTTATAGCTCTGCTTCAGTGCACAGGGGAGGCTGAGTTTCAAAACTTAACCAAATTAGTAGGTGTGGATTATGCCTGTTGTATCATTCTTATTCCGACCCTAAGCTTGTTGGGGCAGGAGTCAGAGCTTCCGAAGGGTCTGCCAAGAGCTACCCGAGTCACACAGACACGGAGATGGATCCCCATCTGGGCTGCCCTCCTGACAGCAACCCCAGAGCGGTCCAGGAGCAGATGCACAAGCCCAGGGAGCAAACTCTCCGCTCAGAGCAGCTCTCGGTGCTGGGAGCCAGCAGCCCCCTGACCTTAGTCCTGCCCAGGGGCCTACACTGCTTTCCAAGTCGATGTTGTCGACTCAGTGCAAGCCTGATGAACTAAACCGAATAAAAGGCGGAGACACCACGTGAGCAGAAGCTGGTCATGCCTGTGGTGTATTAGGTTTTTTGGTTTGAAGGATCTTTCTGATTAGGCTTGTTTTCCACTTCTGCTGGAATTGATACCTGGGGTAGAAATCAGTTTCTTTAGAGTTCTTCTTTTTCCTCCCCCACTCCTCAAAGGCCCCTCCACTCTGCCGTCAAACTCACGGCACCAAGGGCAGGCGGATTTCCTTCCACCTTGCAAACCCCAGTGAGATTGAACGTGCCGTGGACCCCCCAGCTGTCCATCACCCACCCCGAGATTCAGCCCCGCTGGCACACCAAGCAAGCTTCAATGCCAAGGATATGTGAGACAATTCTGATTCAGGTCATGGTTGGGGAATGAAGACAGCTTCCCCTGTCTGTGCTCATGACACATCGTACCCGCTTACAGCCCAGAAGGCGCGTACAGCTGCGGTCTGACCTGGTCACCAGCACGAGGTCTGTTAAGGGCAACATTTCACCCTTGTATAAACCCTTTACTCAGAGGATCACAAACCACTTTGCAAATGCTCGCTTATTAATCCTCACCATGGTCCTGGGAAGAAATAAGAGACACAGGGGAATCACCTCATTTGCTATGGAGACGGGGCACTTTCTGGGGAGAAACAGAGGCATTTAACAGATGAGAACAGTGCTGTTCAACATAACACACCAGCCAGAAATGAAAGGAATTAAAATCGTGGTGAATGAGGGAAACTTTAGGCAGGAATAGTGTGATTAATCACACTGAAACTTGGCTAAGACAACGGCGAAAGGCGCCATGTGATTTTTATCAGGCTCTGTTAGCGCTCCGTTTGTACGCCGGTGTGACAGGTAACGCAGCATCCCAAGAGAATGGGCTGGGGTGGCACGATCAGTACTCAGCTTGGGAGGGAAAGGGCTGGGCAAAGCTTCCAAAAGCAACAGCGTGACTGAGGTTGTTGGACATGACCCACTGCTGCCCATCAGGCCTCAGGCGGATGTGTGAGAGCAGCAGCTCGACTGATCCACCGGCTGTGAAGTTCTTGCTCCTTGTGACTGCAGGGACATGTGGCGCTCAGCCCATAACCCATGACACCGTTCTCACCTGCTGTTTGTGTCATGCACACACCTACCCCTCGCACTGAGGTGCTTTTTGCCATTCCTGTTGCTGAATTTTTGCTGTTTCGGGCAGACAAGTCAAAGGCATGCCTGGTCTTTACCCGCAGCTTTATTTTCTCGTGTAATCTCTGCACCTTGGACTGCCTACCTCTCTTCAAACCTACCATTCCTTTAGAAAGGTCCTCAGCTCAGCCATTCCCTCCAGTAAGCTGCACTTGCAGCTAATTTGCACAAAATCAGAGGGCAGGCACAGCTACATAATCCTCACTACTGATGAATCTCAAGGTGGTTTACAAATAACCCAGAAACCGTACTCATCAAAGTGGGATTATCTGAAAAGCAAACTCTATGCAGTTGTGAGGTCTACACTGCCTGGTCCCCCAAAAGAGAAACTTCCCAGATGACGATACTGGCAAGGAAGAAAAGGTCAGAGCTAGTTTTCACTCCAAGATTTCACGAGACATGAATTTGCCAATCCTTCCATTCTAACAACTTATTTCAGAGTAGATTGTACAAGACCGAAGGATACTAACGGGGACTGGGCACACTGTGTGAACGCGTATCGTTTTGCAAGTGCTACCAAATCAGCTCTAGGTGATGGCAGGAGGTGGAGGACGAGATCGTGTAACTTGAATAAAGCAAGAGCTCACAGTCTTTTTTTCCGGGCACTGACAGCTCTAGCAATTATCAGTGCCAGCTCTGGCAGCCCTGTGCCTCCGTCCAGGCCACATACCACTCTGAGGTGGCTTTTGTATCCTCATTGCAGTGAAGTATTTTATCCCACTAGGGTTTATTATTCTTTTATAGACTGAAGGGTTTCAGCCTAATCTTTCAACAAACAAAAGGAATCTTTCAACATTTCAATGCTGTTGTAATTGGCTCCAAAAATAGCACCCTCAGAGCCACGTTTCTTAAACTTCTCAAGGCCAAGGATTAACTTTTTTCCAGAAAAAAACTAATAATCCAAAGACCAACTTGTATATTTTTTCATATATCAAATCAAATAAACAAAAGACTAAAATTTGAAAGTTAATCTATAGTAACTTTTATTTTCTCCCATTTTGTTTGCGTGCTTGCTTCTGTGGCTGTTGCAGGGGAGGAGAAGGGGTTTACTATTGTTTCATGAGCCACCACTGGATGTTTTACAGACCACCAAAGGCCCATGGATCACAGTCTGAGAAACATTGCTTTAGAGATAAATAGGCTCATTACAGGAGGCCCTTGCTCTTGCTCTCTGCTCTGCTTTATGGCTCATGCTGCAGCAGACTGCCACATTTTGTCTTTAACTCCTTTATGTCGCCCGCCGAAGGGCACTGGTTGTCTCTGCTGGGGACCAGGTGCTCTGCACTGCTCAGTTCATGCTGTCCTGTCCTTGCAATTGCTGTGCATTCAGTCTATACCTCTGGATCCATGCCATGCTCCATCTACTCCACCCAGGTCAGCTCCACGGCAAAGTACCATTGCCCAAGGGATGCAGAATAATGCCAGTTTGTTCTGTATCTTAAAAAAGACAGTACGTGTCCTCTTGGAAAGGATGAGTTGTCTCCACTGCTCCTCTGTTATCGTAAGTGGCTTTTCCTGCCAGGAAAACTGGCCTCGGTGCAGCCCTCTCTACGACCCCCACAGCTCTCTCCAAATTTTGCAAGCAGACACCTTGGCACCTCCTGTTGCCTTCGGACTCTGTTAGTGTTGGCTGGCTGGGACTGATAGCTTCCATCTTCTTTCTCCTTGTTTCATTAACTGTCATGTTGGGGGTTTTGATCTTCCCTGGAACCAAGCCCTGCCAAAAGATTTACTCTACTGCAGTGCTCCGTTTCACATAATTGCCAGAGAAAGCTGTGCAGTTGGTAACGACCAAGGTAAGGGAACACACTAGATGCACTCAGGATATGGCATTCACATATTGTACTTTCATAAAGGTATAGCAATGGAAACATTCCCTATTTTGATTGTCCCAAAGCCACAGGAAAAAGGGAATTAAGGGAATTGATATGTCTGGGATAGATGCCAGCTCTGATTTACTCACATTTTTACCCTGATGTGAAATACCTTGGTCAGAGATGGAAAACTTTTATAGAAGACATGAACCAAATCAGGCCCTGCAAGTGCTGGTATCCAGCTAAGAGCTATCTCAGCTGGCACAGTCCAAGAAACATAAAAACAAAGGAACTGGGAATCAAATGGGCAACAGCAGCTCTGTAAGAAACTTCTTCTCTTCCTACAGAGGGTTTGGACATTCCAGTGTCACCACAGCTAATACCCGCATTTGCAGTCTGCCTTCTGACCACAAAGTGCCTAAGGTACCAGAACACCAGTGAGTTAGGATGTAGGGGTTGGCTTGGCTCCTGGAAAGAGGATGTGCTTTATCATCAAATCCCAGCATGATTTGGTATGGAGAGGCACAGAGCGGTCAAGGCAGAGTGGTGAGCCCAAAACAGGGTTGCCTTTGGAAGCAGTATAAAAAGAAAATATCCTTACTAACATAACCTCGCCTTCTAGTTTAACCTCCATGTTCCCTCAGAGGGTGCAAACATGCCTGCACATATTTTAGGCACAGCAACCAACTTAGGAAGACTCAGATCTAGTGTAAGTCCAATTAAAGCAAAGCGGAATGAAAGTCCCAAATTATTTCAATGTGTCAGAGTGAGGAGTTTGCAAATCCACTGGTTATTGCAAAGTTGTTCTGGGAAAAATAATTTCTGTATAGATTCCATCCCACTTTGCTGAACTCCATGGGAGTTTTGCCAACAACTTCAATGGGAGAAGGACCAACACATATAAGCAAGCTTTAGCCATGCATTAATTAATTGTGCTTCAGGCCAAATGCATTTGCTCTTATGCCCCAATCCTGCAATTAATTTTCTACAGAATAATCTCTGTCCCTGCAGTGGTGTCCACTGAACTTGCACCAGCAAGGTCTAACTGCAAGATCCCATCTGACTGTCCAGAAACCCATAAGAACATACATCTGCATTAATCTTGCTGAGATTAACATGAGTTCAATCAAGAGCAGAGTTTGATGAAAATATTTCATTACATATCAAGCTGGAGGGTAGATCAAAGCTTTTTTTTTTTTAGCTCACTAATAAAACAAAACAAAACAGAAATAGCACCGCAGAGGAAGTAGCTCGCTTGTTTGTGATGGCTCCCTTCTTCGGGAAGGTGAGTACAGAAACCACAAAATTATTACTGCTAAAATAACCAAAACAAAATACAAAATTAGGAAAATCTTTAATGCAGGATATCATCCATAATTATTTCTCTCCTTAAAATTCCCAAACACGACACAGTGGGAATGAAGTGTTGTACCCACATAATTCCCCTCCAACCTCTGTTTGGAACAAGGGAAAACAGTGAAGGTCCTTCCTTGATTTATGGAGCATGGGGGGGGAGGGGGGAGTTGCATGTATTTGAATATTAGCAGGACCCCAAAATTCTGGTAGCATAAACTAGATGATTTACACTGACTCGCTGTGCCACCCCAAAGATGTGCCCATGGCTTCTCCAAGGTTGTGCTCTGCAGTTGAGCTCTCAGCTCTCTGCGGCTTTTTAACAGAGTTACCAAAGGGCAGATACTGGCATGTTTTTTTAAACTTGCTAGAAAGCCATTTGCTCCCTTAAATGTAATTTATGTCATTCAGCTAGAAAGTTTGTTTTCAGTACAAAATACTTTTTAATCACCTCTGTTAAGTCTTTCTACTTCATCTCATCTGGTTCCTATGGAAATCGCAAGTCTTCCAGAACTGCAAATTCTGTTTCCCAGCCAATGTTAGGAAAACTGATTTTTTCCACTACCTTCTGAGATAGTATTTGCATATAAATACTGTTCAGATCTCAGAAAATATATTTGAAATTATTCTTATTATTCATTATACTGGAGACTTTCCATGTTTCCACAAGTAGCCGTTTTATTTTTTCTCCCTTTCCACGTAAGCAAAAAAAGCCCTCATGTTTGCTTCTTCATTAATCCTCATCTCCTTTTTACATGCAGTTCTTCTTCACCAGAATTCTTGTTATATTTAAAAAGTCAAAGAGAAAATAATAAAAATTGGCACCTTTTGGGCCAAAACAGCACTTCCTACCCTTGATCCACGGATGGCTGGCGAGGTTATAAAAGTTTGTAGTTGGTTTGGAGAACCAACTGTTCTTAAAAACTCTCTATTCAAAGTTGAACAATAAAAGTGTAAGTGTCCCAAAAGACATAAAGAAGGTTGTCAGGGATGTTTGCCATGGTTTGGGAACCTCAGAATTAAAGACAAGAGAAAGAGCATGGAGTTGCATGTCTTCTCTATGCATGACAAGCTACAGTGAGCTGAACAAAAAGTGACAGATGTCTTCTCCAGAGTGAACATCTCACATGTTAATGACAGGTAAAAGAGACCTACTGTTCGAGTCAGCCAGAACCAGTCAGGCTGCTCTCTCCTACATATTATGCATTTCACAAGCACTCGCTAATGGTACTGCTTGTGCATTCACTGAAATTCCTGGGCTGGTTGCTGGTGCTTTTTCCACCTCTCCTTTCTCTCTGCTGTCCCTCTCTCCTGTTTTGGGGCTCCATCTCACTGCTGTGTATGCACTTAGGATAGCACTTTCAGATGTAAAACAAGGCTGAAACTCAGGAAGGGACAACACTTAGGCAGTACAACAGCAGGGCATGACTACAGATGGATAACGGAACTGTCAATGCAAGTAATATGCAAGCCTCTGCTTCCAGATCTTGTGAAGAACCATCCCTCACCTGTTCTGGGGAGGAGGACCCAGAAGGGAAGGTGCAGTTGGAGCAATCTGTTTAGCCTGGGCAGGGGTGAAAACATGAATATTCTTGCTCCCTCCTATATAGAATCATAGAATCATAGAATCACTTTGGTTGGAAAAGACCTTTAAGATCATCGAGTCCAACCTTTAACCTAACCCTGCCATCCCACCACTAAACCATGTCCCTAAGCACCTCATCTATCCTTCTTTTAAATACCTCCAGGGAGGAGGACTCGACCACCTCCCTGGGCAGCCCATTCCAGAGCCTGACAACCCTTTCTGTGAAGAAGTTTTTCCTAATGTCCAACCTAAACCTGCCCTGGCGCAGCTTCAAACCATTCCCCCTCGTCCTATCA
>NW_009260621.1:1848342-1848981 GCF_000687185.1 Egretta garzetta | reverse complement strand
CAGCTTGGTTGCTCTCCTCTGGACATGTTCCAGCAATGCAACATCTTTCTTGTAGTGAGGGGCCCAAAACTGAACACAGTATTCGAGCTGCGGCCTTACCAGCACTGAGTAAAGGGGCATGATCACTTCGCTACTCCTGCTGGCCACACTATTTCTGATACAGGCCAGGATGCCATTGGCCTTCTTGGCCACCTGGGCACACTGCTGGCTCATATTCAGCCGGCTGTCAACCAGTACACCCAGGTCCTTTTCCACCAGGCAGCTTTTCAGGCACTCTTCCCCAAGCCTATAGTGCTGCATGGAGTTGTTGTGACCAAAGTGCAGGACCCGGCACTTGGCCTTATTGACCCTCATACAGTTGGCCTCGGCCCGTCGATCCAGCCTGTCCAGGTCTCTCTGCAGAGCCCTCCTCCCCTCAAGCAGATCGACACTCCCACCCAGTTTGGTGTCATCTGCAGGCTTACTGAGGGCACACTCAATCCCCTCATCCAGGTCATTGATAAAGATATTAAACAAGACTGGTCCTAGAACTGAGCCCTGGGGGACACCACTTGTGATTTGGACACAAGCCAACTGGATTTAACTCTGTTGACCACAACTCTCTGGGCTCGGCCATCCAGCCAGTGTTTTACCCAGCGA
>NW_009260621.1:1783135-1846354 GCF_000687185.1 Egretta garzetta | reverse complement strand
ATCCTTCAACCATTTTCCCTAGTGCCCTGAAATCTCTTTTGATCGATTTGGGGCTTCTCTCTGGCATCTCATCGCTGCCTGCCTGTACAGTCAATAGTGGATAGTAGTCCAAGGGCCGTACCAGACCAGGGAGTCTCTTGGCAATGTCTCTGATCTGGGCCCCAGGGAGGCAGCAGACTTCCCTATGGGATGGGTCTGGGTGGCATATCGGGCCCTCTGTTTCCTTCAGAAGGGAATCGCCCACAACAATTACCCTTCTTTTTTTCTTTGTACAGTCAGTCTTGATAGGTAGGGGTGACCTTCTCTCCCTAGCCAACCCCCTGGGTGGGCCTTCATCCCCATCCTCAGTTGCCTGGCCCTCGACTTCCAGAGTCGCTTCTGAAAATCCTGCTTGTTCTGAACACTGTCCCAGGCAAGGAGCAGGCAGAACACAGCACCAGATGAGAGCCACATGCTGAGATCAAGTGGTGAAAATCTTTTCTGTGTCTCTGCATCTCTCCTGCCGGGCACCTGAATACCAGAGATTCATGAGCATTTGCAAGGGATTTACTTTCTCAGCATGGTCATTCTTGAGATTAGCATAGAAACTTAACAATAACATAAATTTCAGCTGTCCCCTTGTTACTTCCTCACGCACCTTGGGATTCTTCAGGATCTTCTCAGTTGTTGACAAAGAAGTTCTTATCCACTAAAAGAACAGAAAAATATGGTTTGTTACTGTTTTCACCAGGTTGTGAGGTACAAAGAACTCTTGAGAAGATCATCCCCTCTATCCCTATAAAGCAGCTACAGCACTAGCCAAGAGCCTGTGTCTTTTCATCTGCTTCATTAGCTACATGTTGGAAATTTTCAGGGTTTGTGCAGCTGAGAGATGGTTAAAACAGTGCTAAGAAGGGCCACGGGTCTCTGGGTTTTGCAGCCACAGCACCCATGGAAAGAAGACCTGACATAGATGCTGGCAGTCATGGGTGAACCTTCTTTCAGAGGAAATGGAGATGCATTGGGAACCTCCCAAGAGAGCAAAAGAATGCTTCCAGACAGTCAGGTGGAGCAGCCTGCTGGCTCCATCAACCTGACGGACTTGGCAGCCTCTCCTGCTCCAGCTGGCCAGGATCCTGAAGTCTGCAAAGCTGAAGACAGAATTACTGAATTATTGGGAGAAAACAGCTGCATAAGCTTATACACAGTGATACACACACACACACACACACACACACACATATATACCCACGCACATACATTTATACACATCACGGAGTAAGCAGCACCTCCTTTAGTAAGCTTGTAGGATATATAAACTCAACCCCCTATGCCTTATCCTGTAATGACTAAGCTGGTCTCTGTGTTGGGCACGTTAACTCTGCAGAAGACCTCTGACATCTTCCTGGAAGAGATTTAAAGATGTGTTTTTGTTAGCTTTTGTAGAAGAAACACTGACTAAAAGCTCCTATCGGAGGCTTGCCCAACAGCCTCACGTTCCCTGGGTTCCTCTAAGTCTGAGTCCTCAAAGTCTTTCTGTAGCAGAGGCCAAATCCCACTTCCAGCTCCAGTCTGGGTGCCAGGCTTGCTTGCTAGGCTCTCGACTTCTTCAGCCCAGAGCAGAGTTCCTGCTTACGTAAGCAGTAGTTGGCTGAGAGAAAAAGAGAACAATACAGCCTTTATAGATTAACAATATTTCCATTTACTATAAATTATGCAGTATATAACATGGCTCAGAGGAGTAATTTGTCATTCTTTGTGATCCTTGCATTTTCTGTCCTTTCTTTCTCTTCCTTCCCCACCTTCCCCTTTTCACTTTTGCTCCATTCTTCATCTATCCTGTTACCTCCTTTCCTCTCTCCCTTCTGCATTTCCTCCCTTCCAACAGACCCTGGTATTGCTCTGACGGCTCCACTCCAATGCCTACCTCTATATTATCTGCTAAAATCAGTGACAACAGAACACGTAAGTGGAGATGTATTCCAGTGTCCCGGAAAGGGATGTGTAGAGCAAAGAGAGCAGGACTTGAGGTGCAGGAGGACTGGGATATGCAGGAAGAGTTACGGGCAGGAAAGGCCTGGGGTATAGATAGGCCTTTTGAAGCTGCACCTTAAATACTGTGTTCAGTTTTGGGCCCCTCACTACAAGAAAGACACTGAGGCCCTGGAGCATGTCCAAAGAAGGGCAATGAAGCTGGTGGAGGGTCTGGAGCACAAGTCTGATGAGGAGCGGCTGCAGGAACTGGGGTTGTTTAGCCTGGAGAAGAGGAGGCTGAGGGGACACCTTATCGCCCTCTATAACTACCTGACAGGAGGGTGTAGTGAGGTGGGTGTTGGTCTCTTCTGCCAAGCAACAAGTGATAGGACAAGAGGAAATGGCATCAAGTCATACCAGGGGAAGTTTAGATTGGGTATTTGGAAAAAATTCTTCACCAGAAGGGTTGTCAAGCATTGGAACGGGCTTCCCAGGGAAGTGGCCGAGTCCCCATCCATGGAGATATTTAAAAGATGTGTAGATGTGGCACTTAGGGACAAGGTTTAGTGGTGGACTTGGCAGGGTTAGGTTAATGGTTGGACCTGATGATCTTAAAGGTCTTTTCCAACCTAAATGATCCTATGATTCTATACATACATTGGTACAGGCAAAGGAGAGAGCTCACCCCCAGTACTGGCTGAAAGAATTCTCCACAGCATTTCTGCCTGGAACTGTCAGTCCAAGAAAAATTCTCTTTCATAGTCAGAAGGAGAAAAACAAATAGAAAAGTGTTTCATCTTTGGAGTGTTGGATATTTGATCTTATCTGGAATGAGTGTGTGTGTACATGTGTGCATACATCACTGTTGTTATTTTATTATAGTGTGCTGTTATGAAACTTCCCTTCCCATTTTGCATAAATCTTCCTTTTCAGACGTGTGGTTACCGGTTTAGGGAATATTATTGTTAAATGCCTCATTTTTTGCAGACCCAACTTTTCTTGATTCCATTCTCAGGACTAACTCGGCTTAACCAAAGCCTTTGCCACAGACGTCCCAGACACTGCTCTTAAAAAAATTATCCTGACCAAAATTAGTGCTTTGGCCTGTGTGAACTGCTAAACAACATCACAAAGCAGCAATTAGGCTGTAAGTTACTTAGTTACAATCTTTGCCTCTTCAAATCTTAATATTTAGGTCACATGGAAGTGTGTAGTTCGTTCAAACTCATCTTTGGTTCTCTTCCAAAAGCCAACCTCCCAGCTGACATGTGATGTGCTGCTTGCCTTACCTGGATGCCTGCTCAAGGAAGGAGAAAGCCCCTCTCCACAGCAAGTACAGGCCTCGTTCAATTCACTCCAGAACTTGAGCCTCCCACACTCAGGAATCAAACAACTCCAGCACTGAAAAGGCCCAAGTTCCCTGTGGACTGGCCACCTGCGACATCAAGGAGCTGCCTCTCCCAAGCCAGGACCCAGAAGATGCCGTGCAACCCAACAAAACTCAACTGACCCAGCTACATTCCTGTCTAGCTACCACAAGGTAGCTCTTGTCTTGTTAAGTTCTTGTCCTTTCAAGGTCACCTAACAAAAAAACCCGAACACTTTCAGAACAGAAAACTCCCTTGAGCTCATCCGTTCTGTTCTAGTGATCAATGCCAGACCACGTTACCTTTTGCTCTTTCCCAGTCGCCCAGGGGAATAGTTCTACATGCATAACGACATGCTTCCAGATCCCAGAGGAAAGCACAAACACACACAGACTTCCTACTATTAAAGGTATTCTGCAAAGCATGGAAAATCTTCAGGACACTCAGAAGAGGTAACGACAGACAAGGTAACAACAACCCACAGTCTGCATTCCTGGGGCCCTGAGTGCACCAAAATGCTCTGCAGCCTCTCCCCTTTCCTTGGGGTTTGGCCGTCTGTGCTACAGGCCAGCTCTGATACAGTGCAACTGCAACCTGGGATGACTGCTGTGAAAAACAATGTGAAATAACTGTGAGAAGCCTCTACAGGGCCCTTCCCCACTTCATGTGGGAGCTGCCTTTAAACTTGGGCCCTTGCCCTTGGTCTTTGCCTCAGCTGCCTTGTAGGTCTGGCTGTGCTCATGCACCTTGTTGATCCTGATGCTGGATGTGTGGGGAGAGGTGTTCCCCATCGCCCTGGAAGCAATCAGATTCAGGAGCTGGTGCCCAGGTCTTCCTTGCTGTAGTGTACTTACCCTGCTTGCTGAACACCAGGATGGCAATTTAAGCAGCCACACTGGATCCTCATCACAAGTGGGTGATGATCTTGTCCTTCAGGCCACCTTCTCAGATTGGAATTGACCACAGGCAGAACTGTTCATGACATAAGCCACCTTACACCTTCCCCAGGACAGAAGCAAGCTGAAGATCAGACCACTGCCTTTTAGAAGACAAAAACAGGGAATCAAGTCTAAATAAAATCACAGGGAACTTAATTTCACCCTCATTCTTCCTAAAATCACTGGACTCTTTGTGCCAACATTAAATTTTGACATCACCTTTCCTTTCCTTACAATTTTCTGTTCAGCATAAAGTGATATGAGAGCACAGAAACCTGCTATGAGGATTGGAGGTAGTGAAAGCCCTTCTGGATCATCTGTTTCAGAGCAGGTCTCTATCTATCCCCCAGTTTTCACTTGCTGGAAAGTTACCCAGCCATATGTTTGCAATTAAAGTCTCAGTTCCTCACAGGCTCATGGCAAATAGTCTGCTTCACCTGGGTCACATCTCTAAAGGGAATTCCCCCCGACTGGATTTGGAGGACATATTCGGTGGCAGCTCTGACATAGGTATTAGCCATAATGGAATCCATGTCAATTATGAGTTCATCCATTCATTTTTCTATCCAGGCCTCCCACTCAAATTTCAGAGATCTCCTCCTAAAATGCAATTTGACCCATTTTGGAATGGAGAAAGTTCCTCAGTCACTCCATTTGAGACCAATTAGGCTGTTTGATTTGGGATCCTTTATCCCTCAGCGCTCTTAGCCTGTCTGTTCCAATAAATGTTGCAAAAAATCCCAGTGTCTGAAATCCCTGCGTGCTTCATGGACCCTATTTCCTACCCAGTAACTGCACTGCCTGTACTCCTCTTTCACCGGCCTGAGTCAATCACAGACTCTGGGGTTACTTTGTCCATACCAGCTCCATCTCCATGAACTGCTCTTCAACTCTGTGCCTGCAAAGGCCATGAGGATGAGGAGGCGTGATTGACTGGTAATGCTTTAAGAGCAAGAAGCAATCCCTTTTGTGGCTAAACCCCGCGATGTGAACATGCTCTCAGAGTTCACTTTTAATTGACCTCACTGATCTGCTTGAAATATTGATCAAATCCTAACTGCTTCCTTTCCAACCATCCTATGGACAGTCCAGTCAGCCCATGAGTTTGGGGATAATTCCAGCTTTCAAACCAAGGAGCAATCACACATTTGCAGTGATTATTGGAGCTCAAGGCTTTTGTTTTATGTGTCATGTCCAGATGTTTCCAGACCCTCATATCCCTGTAGAACAAGTAAATGGTGTGGATTTAAGGCTGATAATGAAAACAAGGTCGCAGGTTGCGAGAAGACATCTACCTGCTTTAATTCATCACTCTTTAGAAGTTCTCCATGTGTTCCAAACCAGAATGGCCTGCAAGATTTGTGAAGTCAGGGTGCACCCACAGTACAGAAATAATTTAAACCTAATAGAATGTAAACCTTTGATTGAGGAATGAGTCTGAGCACATATTTAACTGTCATCACAAAGAAGACGGCTTTCCTCATTAGAGGCCCAGATGAATTATTACAGTAAGTCCAAGATCTGTTAGAGGAGAAGGGCTGGAATCATCTCTTCCCCTCCGAGACTCCAGGAATGACCCTGAACTTTTGGTGAGGGAGGTTTGTTTCAGAATCCAAACCTGAACCTGACCTGAAGTTGGCCGCTTGCCCCCTCTTCCATGCGGCAAACCTAGCCCAGCTGAAGGCCTCCACAGCCTTGTGCTACACAGGGAATTGAAAACCCAGACCTGGATTTTGCAGCCTGGGATCATCTCTGATTTTCCCGGCTTCACAACCGCAATTCCATTTGCTTTACATCACTTGTCTGTTTGCTTTGGGGGGAAAAAAATATTAAAAAAAACCTCCAACCAGTAACAATCCAAAAGACAGCAACGCTGTCCCAGCAACATTCCTCCTCGCAGAGCAAGGAAGAAGAAAATTAAGCCCAGCGGTACCCACATCCTTAGCCCTCTGGGCCCCACAGCATTTTCTCCCTCTTTCCTCTGTCTTTGTTTTTGGGTTTTTATTTCAATTTTTATCACTTTGGCTTGTGCTGCCTGAGAGGCAGGGGACCTCGCTGGTGTCCTTAAAGTGTTTACTCAAGACTGGAGCACACCCAAGAGGTGGTTTTCAAGGCCACTGCAAGGCTCTGAAACCCCACACCGCGTGCGTGTTTTGCAGAGGGGGATGGCTGCAGCTGGCTCTGCAGAATTTGCCCTCGGGGACAGGTTTCTCTGCCAGTGACAGAGAGGTGCTGGGAGTAAAGTGCGTCATCTTCATCCTCCTCCTTTGTTGGCCCCGCTCTGGTATTTGGCTGTGGAGAAGTTGTGCTGCAAGCAAGGCTTTGCCCCTATTCTGGATGATCTCTAGGCTCCCAGCAGCGCACAGGAACAGTGCTCCTTAGGCTTCCTGAGCCTACGACACTGCCTCCTTCGGGGGCCCTCCCTGCACATCTTGAACCCAGGAGCTCTGATACCACCCCACAGAAACCAGACCTCCAGGCCTCTGTGTCTTGCTCACGCTACTAATCAAAGCACACATATCCCCACCCCTGCAACCTTGTAGGAGCTCTAAGTTAGGGATCACCTCTTCAGTGACACGACAATGAAAGCCCATGACATGGCAGGCTTTGCAAAATTTTTTTAGCACTGATACTGTTCGTGGTAGGTTGCATAAAACTTACAGATAGATCCAGACAAAGCAATGGATCGGTTGGATCACAATGGATCACAATCCAGTTCAGCACACCACCATCCTCCCTGCCATCACCATTCTTGCACAACCTCTTGAACTTGGGTCAAGGCCTGTGGACTATCCAGAGTCATCCTCCTATGCAAGACTTCTCCACACCAGGAAATCTATCCTGCAAGCAGTTTCATCTTGCTTTTCTCCATTTTTAACCTTGGTGGTTCTTCACTGAATGCTCTCTGTTTCCTTCCTAAAGCCTTCTCCTCTTTCTCCATTGCCACCTGCTTTCATCTTCTTTCCAGTCATCCATCTCATGACTTTTTCCATGATTTTGAATTCCTTTGCTCTTCCAGAGTGGGTAAAAATGTTTTATATTGGTGACAAGGTAATATTTTGAAAATAAACTTCTCATAGTCAAATTATATTGATAGATATATGAGCACACGTTCCACTTTGACAGTGATTTTCTGAAACATTCAAAAAATATAACCAAATATTTTATATTGGAAAATATGAAATTTCAGAACATTCAAAAACTGTGAAAACAGAACTTTCTCACATTATAAAAATGTTTCATTTTGGGAAAGACTGGGTTTTCTTTGCTTTTCTTCTCTCCAGAAAAAATACTCAAAACAGGTACTTTTTAATGTTTGCACAAAAAATAACATGTCTTGTTTAAAAATCTTCTAATGAAAAATGGCCAGTAGGTCCCGGAGCTGGGTTCATTCCATGGTCACAATCCCTATTGATGGTGGTGAGGTTAGTTACGCTTGGTAAGAGATACAATGAAGAACTAACAAACAACCTTGCTGTTCCGCGCTTGTCCCAGCTTTCCTCTGCTGCAGGCACCCCCCTGCGCTCTGATCTCTTGGTAGGAGGGACCGCAGTATTTGTTATTGGTTTCGCACCGACCATGGAGCCTCATTTCTTATGCAGCCTCCCAGGACAATCCTAGGTTCTTATGTGCAAATGAAATATGGCTCTGTTGGTGCACGCTGACGGGTTCTCTCCATGGGCAGCTTGCAAGGAAACTCACCCGTGGCATTCTGGCACCATTCTGAGCCCATTACCTCTGCTCCTGCTGCTTCTGCTTCCTCTGGCATTTTCAGTGTTACCGTGGAATGAGGAGTGAGCCCCAGAAGAGGCACATACCTAGAAACACAGCACTTGTCCCGCTGCTGCTAATAACTACTGACACTTGGTTTTCCACACCTCCACATAGGTGAATTAAGCTTTCTTTGTTGTGCAGAAGAGCTGAAGCCCAACCATCAGAACCAACAAACTGAATTCTGGTGATATTTGAATCCAAGGCTGGAGCTGCACCTTTGATACTCCAGCTTAAGCCCGTCTGCACAAACAATCTTGGCTCTCTTCCCACTGCAGCTTTCTATGCTGCCAAACCTCAGTATTGAATCAGGAAGCAGGCATGAAAATGAAAAGAAGAAAGAAAAAGAGAGAAAAGAACAAGAAATGTGACATGTTTTTACTGGTTTTCTAGGTTTCATTAGGCTTTCAGGTGCAGTTGTCTCGTTGTGCTAGAAATCTTCCTGCAATCAGAAGCACTAGAGATAGAATCTTGAAAAATAAAAAACCTGAGAGGTTTGAATAATCACACACTACCAATGACTAACACCTCATGAATTGCCCCAAACCTGATAATGCATCTCTAGTTAGCAACGTCAGGATCCCTGTCATATTTCCCCATCACATCAGTGAAAAATGTTTCCTGTTTGCAGAACAAACTTGCATCCCCGAGGTAAGAAGCATATCGTAAGGCAAGGGTTGTGAAACATTTGTCAGCTACCTCTCTTTTGAACAGAAATCAGCATGTTGCAGTGAAGGCCATAACCATCTTGCTGAAAAACAAAGTGATTGATGACACTAATATGTAATAATTAAAAAATACTCATTGAAGGGGATTGTGAGCTGTTCTTGACTTGGGTAGGGTATTGCCCAGTTGGATCAAAAATCTCTGGGATGTTCTTTTGGGATGTAGCAAGGTACAGGGGGGTCCTGGCCTTTGAATGACTCTATTGTAACAACGACACATCACAGAAGTAATCACATCTCAGCAAGAGCTCCAGTATTCCAGCCAGAAACACTAAAAAGCCTGAGCACCAAGGGTCAAATTTCCACAGTCACCTTGCATCAGCCTGACTCTGCTCCCACTGCAAAATCAGTCACTGGCGGTAGGAAGAACAGCCTGTGCTTCTGAAAATCCCCTCTCTCGGATTTATTTCAGACTGCTATAAAATGCTTCTTCAACTCGTACATCAGCCTAAACATCCATTCTTCAGAAATGGCTTTGTTCTACATTCAAACTTTGCTTCCCTGCCATCAGAGACACAGGAGCCATGTGGTCTTTGGTCATCCCAGCCAAGAGTTTGGCTCAGAGCAGTTCCCTTACTCCGCCACGAGGCCCAAGCCATGTCAGCTAACGCACCACGCCTGAGTTCCTGATCTCACTTACTGGTGCAAGTCATTGGGAGCCCACTGCTTTCCTTGGGGCCAGGATTTCACACATTGTATTTAAGCTACCACTGAGTTCAAAGGCCATTCCTCTCAATGTCGGGACTAAAGCCCTCCTAAAGAAGCCATGAGCGGCGCTAAGGAAAATCAGAAATCTCAGCCTTTGCAAAACTAGCGGAGGAATTTTCCCTTAGTAACAAACCCCTTAGCATCTTTTGTTTTGGAAAGTATGAAAATGTTTCCATATAAAATTTTCCAAAATGCAACCCTTGGGATTCTCACATTGCCCTGATGCCGAGAAATCCCTCTGCTCACCCCAGAAAAAAAGAACAACAGCGCGTGGAGTGTCTGAAAGATGGCAGCATCCTCAAGCATCCCTATCCTTGGGGTAGAAAGCTAAGCCTTGTTATCCCTGTTTTGATCCCAGGTTCCCAGGGCTTCTTGCCAGGTTGCTGGGGGTCTGGCATCTCTGGGGAGTTTGTCTGGATTCTGGGGCAACACTCCGGGTGTCTGTGGGCTTCCCATCCCACAGCAGGATTGAACACAGCACAGGGGCCCCAAGCCCTGGAAAACAACGCAGCCGGCTGGCAAGAGAGCAGGCTGCGCTCCCGCAGACTCGTAGCTGGGGCTGGGCTCACCAAAACAGAACCACTCTTGAGAAGGATTTCAGCAATGACGAAGGATGATTTCCTGACAACGAGGAACGCTTTCCATTAGAAATGTCCCAGACAGTCCCAACCTGGAGGCAGCATGGTGCTCTGGCGATGTGGAAAAGTCCTCTGTGCAGGCCAGCAGCTACACCATGGAAGAAGGAGACTGCCCCAGGGCTGCTGCTGGGCAGACTGGGACACTTTCCAACCAGCTTACTGCCTACCAAAGCCCTGGGGTTAGCTATTGAATTATTCTGGCTCCCTCCATACCTCTCTGCAGAGATGCTTCCTCCTAAGAAATGAGTCACACCTTACAGAGAGGCTGAGAAGCCCTCTGGAGGTGCCTGTCTGTGTGTTGACTGAGAAGGTAGGAGATTGCATGTGTCTGCCAACACTAAATGTCTCAACCAGGGGCTGTGTTGGGGCGGCGGGCTCACGCTGTGCAGACCCCAGGCGAGCATAGGGTGCCCGGCCCACCCGGCCCACAGTGTAAGAGCTTTTTCCCCCTTCAGCTTTTTCACACCTCCCCGTTTGCCTGCACCTCAGCATGTGCTCGCACATAAACAGCACGGATGGTGGGTGGGTCCCCGATTACGAACAGGGCCAGACTCGCAGTTTGAGCTCATCACAGATGGCCTCCACGCTCTCCTAACAACAAGGAGAGCACGTGGGCGGCAGCCACCACATAGGGAAGGGAGTTTGCTTCACCAAACCCATAGCTATCCAATAACAAAAAATGACAGGCCAGGAACCCCTCCAGGCATCTCGGGTGGGTTTTTAATGCAACATTCGGGCAGGATCTTTGTTCCAGGTTTTGCTTTGAGTTGATTTCTTAAGCACACACACATCCAACCCTGGGCCTCCGGCCCCCCGGCTTGTGCAAGAGCTCTTTTGTATGTAAAGTCCTAATGTCCATGTTGCAGAGCTCTTCTGCACCATACGGTGGGCTCTGCACAACTCCTGGCAGAAAGAAATGGTACAAAATCTGTTAATAGATCATCTGTGGAAGGCCTGAACTCCAGCCAAGACAGATAAAAATAAAAGAAATTAAAACAGTTGTGTGTGTGTGTGTCTGTGTGTTTTATGAAGGGAACATTTATATTTTTAAACTAGGAGTAATTGTATTCTGTATCTGAAATGGCATCTGAAAGTGATTTAGTGGAACAATGTGGTTTCTGATTGGTGCTTGAACTAGCTCCAGAACATTTTTTATAATAAGCATCATAAAGATCCCAATTATCTGATCCTTTTTCCTAACACGGTCAGAGAGGATGTTTCCAAAGAAACGGCTTTTGGGTTGGTTTTTTTCCTTTGTGGCACTGATCCTGCAAACGTTTACATACACGCTTAATCTTGTGAGTAGCCCCAGAGAAGTGAACCAAGGCAGCCCTCAGCAGCAAAGCTAATCGGAGAATAAACTACTAATGTTCAGATTTGCTAATCAGGGCAATCCATAGACTTTTAGGGAAAGGTCTGCTTGTTATTCTGAGAGCTGTTCAGGACGCATTTACGATTCAATAAAGGAGGCCCCAGCATTACCAAAATAATTACTTACTCAAACAAGCCTGTAAAACTCAAGGACTGCCCCAAATAAAGGGAGGCTTCCCCCCCTCCAGTTTAATAACATAAATCTAGTGAAATGCATCTTGCTGCCATAAAACCAGTTCTACATGCCTTAGAAACCATTGATTTACTAAGTGGGCAGGGAGGTCAGATCCTGCTAGGGACTCGGAGGGCTGAACATATGGAGAGAAGTTTTAAATCTGAAAGTTTTGTCCACACACAGAAATGGAAGGCAGTTCATATCTTACCTGTAACTTCACTCTCCAAAATAAGACACATAAAAGCAACAGGCAATGCTACAGATTAAAATGGAGCCATTTTGATGATCACTTAGTAAAGGGGATAAATAACAACCCTAAAACCCACTGTCTGTCCTAGGGGGGATTGTCTCCCCCTGCAAAACTGGCTGTACATTGGCAGCATCCCCCTTGCACTGGGACCCCGCAGGAGGGCTGGCTGCCACATCCTGGGCATTGCCTTTCCCAAGCAGCCCTCACCAGGATGCAGGCACAACTCCAGCACTGTGCAGCACACCAGACCTCCTGCCATGAGCACTGCAGGGCAAGGCCAGCCATGGATCAGGATGGCAGCATTTATGTAAGGCAACAGGCTAGCAGGAGCAGCAACAGGGCCTGCTACAGGACAGATGATTTCTTCCTGAGAGAGGCAAGAGTCTCTGCCTTCTGAGAAACATCTCTTCCACTTTTCACCCTGCAAAAAAGCCCTTCTTTCCTGAACTAACTGGCTTTGGCTAGGTCCTTCCTGCCACACACCACAACAGGAGAACCACAGGTCATCCTGTACACCAGGTGTCTGTTCTCCTTTCAAGCACCACCTCAATTTCCCTCTGTTTTGACCAACATGGGGTTTCATGTGCTGCAGAGGACAGTTGGTTGCCACCCCAATACATATGTGTGGTAACTAAGAACCTCCAGAGGTTCTTGTGTTAAAAAGGGCTGTGGGTGACATCACCTCAGGGTCCTCTTTCTCCACCTCATTCTTGTCTGGAGGAAGGAAACTCTCCTCTATATAGCAAAGAAGAAATATCCAAGAAGAGAGCAAGGGAAACTGCCAGGCAGTCGTCTTTGTTCAGACCAGCTATAGTTATGGGAAGGTGTGAGGGATTAAGCAACCTGCTTAGCCTCATGTAGCAGGGCAGCCAGAGCTCTACCAGTAGGTTTGCATTTGTAGTCAAGAGGAATAGGAAAACAGCTTTAAAAAATGCCAGCTGACTGCTTGTGTGTATGAGCTGATGGAGACCATAAACCATTCCTCACAACACTGTTCACACTCTCTGCAAACTCACACTGAAGCCTACTGTGGTTTTGCAGTACTTCACCCCTATACCGCACCCACCTCACCTATAAAGTGTTGTCAGACCAATCCTGGCAGGTGGTCAACCCATGTAGCCCCCAGCACTATGCAAGGGTAATTAGCCTGAGTGTTTGGGTGGACCTGGAAGTGTCACCTAACTGTAGCAGCCACCTCGCTATCAGGCTGCCCCTGGTCACTTGGATCATGTTCTGATGATGTGTGAACACAGAGGTGGCCAAAAATAAATAATAGAAGATGCCTTACTCCCCTGAGCACTGGGGCTCTCATGCCAAGAACTATTCTCTCTTCTTGCTGCCTCTTTTTGTGGTGGTTTTCCTGAGACTTGCATTGAGTTTCATCTTTTTGAAGCTTTGTTACGCCTCTAAGATAATTTATGAGGTGTCAGGATTTTCCGACCACAAATGTCTTGGACGAAAACCGTTTTTACACTACAGATGCCATGAAAGAGAAGCAATTTCAGTCTGTTTTTTCTACAGCACTGTCTGTGTCCACAATGAAGCATGGGTTCAGAGCTCCTGGAGATTATTTGTGTAAGAGTTGTCCGGGCCAGCGCTCCACTGAGACTCAGGCTGGGTCTGATTCCCCACCTTTGCCTCATTGCCCTGATCTTCTCTGTTGGGAGGGGAACTCCCATTTCCTGGTGCTGTGCCATGAAAACACAAGCTTGCCAAGTTATTCTCTGTATGTGTGTATGTGTGCATATGTATTGAACAAGCCAGAAGTACCAGAAGTAAAAAGATCCATTAACAAACCACATTTTGCAACATCCACAAGGATCCCTAGATTTCTCGTCTGTGGATTTCTCTTCCCCATGCTTTAGATTTTCAAGGGGAAAAAGGAAACCAACAAAAAAATCCAAGAACCCAGCTTAGCCGCCTCTAATCCAGTATGCACCTCCGTCTCCATGAAAGTGTTCTTGGGACGACAGCAGTATTTCCCTTGGCTGGGATGCCCAGCCTTCTGGCTCCTCCGGAGCTGCAGAGCTGTAGACATTCCGCTGAGTAGTTTGCAACCCTGCCTGCCAGGAAAACCCAATGTCTCCATGGAGAAATCTCAGCGGAGGAGTTTGATACTCAATCAGGGATGGAAAAGAAGGGAGTTTATGCCTCCTTGAGACCAATCCCTTCCCTAAAAAAAAATTTAAAAGCAAGAGGAAAAAAAAGAAAAGGGATCATATTCTTACAGACATAGGCCCAGACACCCCAGTAGTATTGGTGTACAGTGTATTGCTTTGTGTCAGGACAGGCCCAAGTCACAGAGGCTTGGGCCAAATGTCTGTTTAGGTCAGTGGGAGTCTATCGATTTTGGATCAGGCCTAATGTTTGGATCTGGAGCTGAACTTCCAAAAGTCTGGGCACGCTTGCATCTTCTGGTGAGGGGGGCTTGGATTGGCCCAGCTTTGAGATAGGAACCAGCTGCAAATTTAGGCCTCCAAACATGTTCTAGGAAAGAGGTTATAAAAGAGCCCCTTCTTGCTCAACACATTTATTCCCCTGGGCCAGATTCTGACATCTTCATTAACACTGAGCAGAACCTTGCTCCAAGAGCAGTTACATTGATTTGAATGGGGCTATTCAAGGAGTCAGCAAGTACCTAATGTCAGCAAGGGTAGCACCATCTAAGGGTCACATCTGTTTGCTTCATTGACATAAATGAGTTTTTTCTCCTTCCTGCTATTAGCACACACTGCTACAGAAAAAGCACATTGGGTTCCCTTCTTCCTGGCACCTCTTCAGCAAAATGCCGGTTGCAGTCTTCCTTACTGGTAACGCAGTGAGAAGCAAAACCAGCAGGAGCTCAGCTTATAGCACTGACAGCTAGAAAAATCCTCCTGTGATAAGAGGAAGCTGCGATGAGAAGGTTCCTTCCTGAGCATTGCTCTAATCACCTTCTGTCTGCTTTCCCTCCCAGACTGAAAAATAGTGCCCACATGTGAAGGCAGAAGAGGGATGCTACTGCCTACCTATACCTTTCTGTGGCCATCCCTTCCTAGAGGTCATTCTCCTGTGAACCAGTCATACTTAGTCACTTTAAATACTAAGTCTGCTGGTTTGGATCACTTTGACAGAACCAGGTAAGGGACCACTCCTGCGATTGCTGATAGAGGCAAGTAGCCTTCTAGCATAGTGCCTGTGATGGGCAGGATGTATCAGCCTCATGAATTGCCTGTCTCACTACGCTGACTTACGAGAGATCTCCAAAAACTAACATTGAACTGGGCACTTAGACTATTAGATGGTTGAATGAATCCCAGATTTAGACAATTAGGTGTACCTGATTCACGTGACTTGGAAGTTGTGCTCCTAACTCACATTCACACTTTTGAAAACCTCACTCACAACACCCAACACCTGCACTTTTGATTTTCTTTCTCCCAGGACAGTGACCAGCTCTTGTCCCTGCCTGTTTCAGAGATGACTAATTGCAGAAGAGCAAAGCAAAGCAAAATCCATCCCCTCTAAATTCTCACATCATTTTCTCCATAACCATATCAGGTCACCTCCCAGCTGTGTAACTAAGGTTTGTCACAGGTAGATTTTCTTTGCCTTCTCCTTTCTCCAAGGAGGTAAGGGTATTTGCCCTGTGATGTTAATATGAATCATCATAACTATTTGTATTACACTTCCTAAGAAACAAGGCTGCTTAAACAGAGTGGCTGTGTCTGTAAGAGTCTCTTTCCAGTTACGAAGAATGCTAAATGTGCAGCTCCTGCAGGCTAGCATTTGCAGAATAAATGCACATGATTTTCCTAGTGTCAGCAATGATCTGGTACCTGATAGTTGTGTGCAGTGCTGCAGTGAGCCCAGGCATGAGCCCAATCCATGTTCTCCTTACTGAAAAGGGGGGAAAAAGTCTTCACACTTATGACAGTTGGCTTTCCTCACCACTTCCAGCAGCTAGCATGATTTTTTAACTCATTTTGTATAAAACTCCTTCTTCCCTTCCATTTTTTCTTGGACTTATTCTACACAGTGTTCTCAGATATTACAAACGGTATCCAAGAGTCTGCTGCTTTTCCAGCAAGTACTTCAGGATTTTATGTGGGCAGCAAATTCCCCGTTTCCCTGGTCTCTCTCAGAAAACTAACTCGACAGTGTAACAAGAGTAAGTGATAGACTGGTGTTTGTCAAGAAAGACCTTCTGGGAGAGGTTAAGAGGAGGATAACCTCTGCTCTTTTAGGTTCTACTCTGAACAGACAGATGATCAGAAAACAGTTGCCAGTCCATGAAGGTACAAGGTCTGAAAGGGAACAGCTGAGTTCTGGAAAACTGCTGGCAGCAAAACTAGGATTATTGGTCATTTATAGGTTGGAAGGGAACACAGTGGCAGGACATGGAAGTTGGTGAAATTGTTTGCATGTATTTCACATGCAGGAATGATTTCTATATGAGCAAAATATCCTCAGGAGATGGTTCCTGCTTAAGACTTGAGATCTGTCCCCACTTTAGAGGATGTGGAGGGATAGGATTCTGGTGTTAACTCCTGGCCTGATGCTCCCAGAGCCCAAAGGCTTTGCAACACAAGTTCCAAGTGAGCTGGAGACTAATATATATAAACACAGGGAGTACTGAAGTGCTTTTTGGAGATGGAGAGCAGGTTAAGCTGTTTTGTAAGATACAGCTAATGAAAGACCATTGTTGCCCTGAGGAGAAAGGAAGAGAATTGTATTATTTATGTATTACAAATGCAGCCACTAAGGCATAAACAAAGCAACTTGCACAAAACCAGACAAAGGAGCTTGCCGCAGAGTCAGCAGTTTCAACTCAGGTTTCCTGTGTCCCAAACTAGCACTTTAATCATCTTCCTTCTCTGTGAGAGAGAAATGAGTATCAGAGAACGGAGCGAGTCTCCACATTTTTCTAGCCCAAGACAGAACTGTGTCCATTGTTGGGCCTAGCCCCCTAGGAGGAATTATTTCTATTCAATTTGTGTGTGTCACAGCCAGATAATGCACTGGGTGGTATTTCCCTCTCTTCCCCCAATCTTTCTCTTTTATGACCACATGACTTCACCCCCTCGTGTGAGTGACAGTACCCATTAGACTAGGCTCTGATGCAAAACAGCTGTGCGGAGAGAAGGGGAGGAAGGGAGTGGGGAACAGCAATTTAGAAAACAATTAAGAACATCAATTCCAATTCATTTGCTTGGCTAGGATAAGTAATTTCTAAGAGGTAACTTGATCTGTAGCGGACTGAGATTAAAGGCGAACTCCATTATCTCTAGTTTACAGTCGGGAGGAATTTGTTTTAACTGGTTACCAAGGAGGCTGCATGAAAAAAAAAAAAAGAAAAGAAAGAACCTTTGCCTAAAAACGTCTAAAAATGCTCCTGATTTCTTCTTTTAAAGGGCACGCATGGATTTCTTAACTTTCTGAGAGTATGGTTGCATTGCATTGCAGGAGGAACGATTCAGCTTTTGAAAACAGAATCCCTGACTGCAAGAGCTTAGAGATGCATTTTATCAAAACCAATTATACCAGTTTTAAGCTGCTCTTAAGACTTTGGTGTAAAGACAGACTAGAAACATGAGACATGGGGTTCAGAAGCAGATTCAGCATTCTGAAGAGGAAGCAGCAGGGTCTGGAGGGGAACACAGCACCAGGCAGCCCCAAGTTTTCTTCTTCTGGCTTTGACACTGCTGCACTCTCTGGCTGTGAAAGGCAATTCCCCACACTGCTTTACCACTACTGTGAGCGAAACAGTGGTAAAGTACTCGGACACCTCTCAGAGGTGCTGTGAGACTCCGCCAGTAAATACCCGAGCGTCTCTTTGACTACTGAGAGTCTGAACCCAGGCATGCCATAGCAAGGGGTTGTGACCCAGCAGACACCAAGTTTTCTCCTGTATTCACACTAGCATACAGGATGACACCAAAAAGCGAATACATGAGTGGGACAGCCATTGATTCTCTGCTGTGGAAACCTCACACTCTAGGGCTCTTCCCTTCTACTTTCTTCAGCTCTCAGCACTTTGCCACAACCCTGTGTCTCAGTCATTGCCCCAGCTCCTGCAAGCCTCGATCCCTCATCCTTGTTTTGCAAACTACAGTGCTGTCAAGAAGCCAAGATGCCCTGCAACTCCAGACCATCAAAATGCTTCTCAGACCATTGGGGTTATCACTTGGAAAGCCCTGGTACTCATCCTGAGCATTTCTCCTGGAAACCCAGAAAGAGCAGCTGTTGTGCTTACAGGAACATAGAGGCCACATGTGTCTCTGGATCTGATGTGAGGAGCTCAAGGGTGGGGTAAAAGCAGACATGGAAAAAAACATCCGTGAGCTGGCTCAAAGTTCAGAGTTGGCCTTGGATCTGCATTTCCCTGGCTGGACCCAGACTTCTACCTCTCCTGTGCAACTTTGTTTGTCTTAGGGACAAACCGCATCGCTGCCATCACGAAACAGCCAGCCTGCGCTTTATACAGCTGCATCCCTGTTAGCTAGCTAAGACTCCAGGGTGATGTAATCGCCTCAGTGGAAATAGGAGCTGAAGAATGTGATGTGACGAATTTTCCCGGACCACCAAATAAATTAAAAAGTAGGCTCCCAGCCCAGAAAGGTTACCCTCCCAAATAAACATGTCCCAGCCTCCCTTCCTCACACACACTTACCTTCTTCCACACCAGGAAGCTGAACTCCTCACAGACTCCATTACAGACCCAGAATGAACAGGTTCTTCCAGCCAGTCGGCATCTCCTGTACAGTAATTGCTTTGGTATGGGCATCTGAGAACAAGACAGAACTGTATATACTAGAAATATTCTCTTTGCATAAACTTCTCAGTAGACTTACTTTTGTCTTGTTGCCAGGAAATGTATTTGGGGCCTCTTGCTAACTTCACATTTCTTTGATTAGAGGGGCATGGGCAGCTTGTTCCGATAGTTACAGGGAAAACAGCGATGAGAGGAACTGAGAAACTGGAAAGCCCTCTCTAAGCACATGAGCTCTGCATGAGTGTATGAGACCACCATCCTCCTTGTGACAGCCACACTTCCAAGGGTTGAAAAGGATGGGGGCGGACGACTCATCTTGCAAATGTGTTTCTTCAGAACAAGGAATGTCATGGTAGATAACCTTACAAGCTGAGATTATTTAAGCAACACAATGCAGTGAGCTCCAGGGTGAAAGAGGGACCATTCCACAACCAAAAGCAACAAGTGATTGAGGGAATCAGCAAACAGTCAAAATTGGTTGGGTGGGTGGGTGGAACAGGAATTTAAGAAAGCAAGAATATAGTCAGGCAAATTGGAGTGTGGCCAGGAAATGTGAGTTAACACCTTTTCTCTGCCAAAGAACACCACTAGATCTGTAGTGACAGTGAATGGCCAGGGCCTTGGCCTCACAATCTGCTTAAAAACCTGCAAGGTGGGGGACATGCAGATTCTGTGCCCAGTTCAGGTCATGATTACTTTGTGGCACGAGACGAGGCACTTCGGTTCTCTCAGCCCCAACTTCTCTGTGTGCACAGCTCCCTGGGTGCACTTGCCTCCCTCCTGAGGCTCAGTAACAGTTTGTTAAATGCCTGGTTCTCTTAAGAGACAAGGTGATCCACAGAGTGCAAAGTACTTTATTTTTTGTCCCGAAGAAACCGGCTTCCTTCAGAGTCTCACTCATTAAGACAGCAGCCGTTGTAATCCAAGCCCCTTTGATGGAAGGGGTAAGTGGGGAGATTGCCAAAAGGAGGATTAGCTGATGGATGTCTTGAGCTGCAAGGGTGTCTCATACGGATTTGTGCAGGATTTTCACCTCAGCAGTCCTGGCTGGAACTCCAATTCTACTGTACCAAGACACTCTCCTTGCAGGCCCGCTCCGCCTCTAGCAGCAGTGAGGCCCTGGCTGAGGGCTGGTTGCTAGCTGTCATTCTCAGCTCCCTTGTGAAGGAAAGGTACACAGCATCCAAAGAAAACCTAGCCCCAGCCTGTGAAAAACTTACCTGTTGTACTCCTAGGGAAGTGGCAGCTTTGTCCAGAGACAGGATTGATTCAGGTGGGACTCCCAACTTGGCTACTCAGTGATACGATGCTCCGGGCCATTATTTTCCTTTCTACAGTAGGGATTACCATATGCTCCTCTCTGCACTGCACCCTTTGAGACATATGAATGAAAGTGCTGTAAGTTGCTTTCTGCTTTTAGGCCTAACCTTAAGTAAAGACATTTACAAGGCACAGTTCCAATACATATTCCTAGACTATGTTTCTCGCTATTCCCCAGTCAGAAGGAGTAGCACAATCCCTGTTTTTCTCCTGTCTATGACTGCCTCCTCCTTACTCATCACCTTTGTCTTGATCTTTGATTTCTGCCACTGTGCTTCTATGGACACACCAGGCTATTTGCATGCACTCATTGTTATGGGACAGAAAGGAAGGACACAATCTGCAAAGGCAGGTTAGACCTACTTCTACATTCTCTAGTCATGTGAGAATTTTCATTTTGAGAGAACAATTTTCTAACCTTCATGGTGCAGTTAAGCCTTAAAGGGTGTTAATGACAAACACAAGATTATTATTCTGTCAAATGTTATTATTTGAAAGCCATTCTCAGAATGAGGTGTTTGAGGACGAAAATATTCCAGCCTGTCAAGTCTCCTGCTTTCTATGTCAAACATCCCGCTCCTTGCCCACCACCACCTTTGCAACTCACACATGCCCAGCATGAGGCCACAGCTTCTTTCTGACTCCTGATCCCAGGTGCTAGATGCTGCTCTGTCCACTTTTGTCTGACAAGCAGGGCACAAAGCTGGAGGTGAGTGAGGCACTCTATGCTGCTCTCTGTGTGCTGCTAGCTGCCCTAGCACTTCTTTATCACACAGGATTACAAACCCACCCATGGGTGGGTGTCCACTCTTCTGTCACAGGACTCAGTGGAGCAGGGTATAAGACTGCTTGTAATCTTATTGTTAAGAGGTTCCCTTGGGTTGTTTTTAGCAGAAATTTGAGTTGCTTGTTTTCCAGCAGAGGATCAGTTACAAAAACAACACCAAGCAGAAAGGCTTTTTTGAGAGCAAGGGCTCTGTTTACCGTGTTACTTTCAGGGAAAGTTATTTGGAAGGAGGGAGGAAGTAGTTAAATCCTTGTTTATCATGCTGGAAACCCAAATCCCCTCAGTTTACACAAATAAGAGAGAGAATGGCTCAGCGGTATGAGCACATGGCTGTGACTGAGGAGAGCTGGGTTCTGTTCCTTGCTCTAACACATACAAGTCTCTAAGGCCCCTCTTCCCTCAAGGTGAGATTCAGCTCATTTAACATTAGGTATATGGTCCCAGCTGATGACCAAATCACTAACCAGCAGAGAGACAGGATATTTCTAATGGCAATTTGTCCACTAGCATTGGATGGACTGAAAAGTCTTGCAGAGGTACTGGCCTCGCTTCCCTGATTATTAGGCAGTTGTAATAACCAGTTGGACTAAACAGCTGAAGTAAAATGACATGAATGTAACTGCTTTCTGGAGTTCCCATACATGCAATGAAACTAACTATTCCTTCCCCACCTGACAGCGAGGTGGAAAGGATCAATGTACTAATTATTATAACATGTTCTGATGCTGAGGTGTTGGAGGCCATAAAAGCCTGACTATAAGTAGATCTGTCTACCTGAGAAGGCAGTGACGGAAAGTAGTCCACCAGTTGCTAGATCCTTTCTGTTCAGTATGTGCACCTGTCCTGGCTGTCGCATGGCTGTTTTGGATCACCACAATGATGTGCCCAGCCACCTTTTGTGAGGTGCTATTTCTCTCCTTGCTGTACAGAATGCGGTCTGCTGGGGGAGACAGGACAAAGCTGCCTGTGCTGAAAGAGCCCAGAAAAAGAGGTAATTAGTTACTGATCTTAGCAATGTTAGGGCAAAGGCAGGGTTTGCTCTGCCCATTGAAATTAGAATTATTGCATGCTGCAAATGGAAGGTGCTATCAGACATCAGTTTGGGGATCTGCAAGATCTAGGAGAACAGAAAGAGACTGAATCCTACCTGATCAGTGAAATGACTTAGTGTAGGGTGAGAAACTACTCACTGGCTCACAGTCCCTCTACCTTGGCATCTAGACAGCTAGGGATGATAGCTAGCCTGATAGCAGGCAGGGAGCAAGTCAGATAGCAGAGCGGCTCTACAGGCACTGTCCAAACGGGAGTCTCTTCGATGGCCTATATTTTGCCTTTGGTAAGTGGTCAGGGCTGCCTCTCTCACCAAATCAAGGCAGCCCAAATATGGTTCCTCTGGGAACGTTAATGTTTTACTGAATCACTTAGTTTCCCTTGATGACTGCTGCTTCAGAGTCTCAGCTCCTGGATCCTGGTGGGGATTTTGTTGATGGGGGTTTATTGACTTCTTGTTACCTTGAAGTTACTGCAGTGGTGGGAGTCACAGGTAACTCCTGGAGTCTGTTTATTTTATGGGTTGGATTTTTAAGAGTTTGCCAATGGTACCCTGATTTTAGGAGAAGCCACTTGTTTATTTAGCAATGCACACATGTACTGATCCATAAATAAAACTAGTGTGTTATTTAATAAGACCCAACAGGTCAGCCCTGGCTTATTGGTAAACTGATCAATCCAGGGTGCAAAAGTATCCCTCAGGAAACTCATCATGTCTATCGGGGTGGGGGTGAGGGGGTACAAGCCAAACATAAGTAATAATTCTCTACTCCACTGAGTTTTCAGGAGTATCTGTGACTGTACCTTCTGAAAGGAAAATACTAAAAGGTCCAAGATGGAGTAATTTCCAACAACCTTCACTTTGGTCCTCGGTAGAGGCTTTCAGAGTTGTAAGATTTTTACAGCTGGGGCCGCAGATTCAAGTTCTGCATCTGTGGGAGAAAGAAGACTTGAATGCACTGGAGACTGGTCTTACAGTGGGGTCCATGAATTCCCATACACTTGAGCTGGAATTCATCTCACCTCACTTAAACACCTAAGAATCACTTGTATGAACCTAAGGCAGTCCTGTAGGCTCCTTGGACAGTTGAGTATATTGGATAACCACCACAGGGGAGAAGAAGCTTTCTGGAAGGAGCTGACCTCTCCCCAGTGACAATCATGGGAAATCTTGACAATTACCTTAACCTCAGACAAGTATCTCTTAGATGTCCAAATTAGGTGAGCAGCATCTCACGCCTGGTGGGCCCTGTGATTAAGGGCAGCCATAGAGAAGGGAGCCACAAGGTCATTAGGTCATCTTAGCTGATCCTATGTACCACATTACAAAATCCTCACATCACTGAGAGGCTTAAGATACAAGCAACATAATTCAAAGAGGCTGGGGCAGATCTGAGTGGGTTTTACAAGTGAGACATGCCAGGTGTCACCCAAGGGATCCTGCCATGGACTCCTGGGATGGAGCCAAGTTGAGCAGATGACATCCAATGCTGATCCAGCAACAGTTGCCTTGGCAAATGGTGCTGGACCATTTCTTTGTGTGGCTGGGGATCCACATTACATAGCAGCTCCTGTTCCACTGCAGCAGATGCCTTGTGAGAAGCTGGCAAGCCACACATATTCCAAGGACTACAGGTCACCTTGGCTAATACAAATTGGATATATACCACATGTATGCGTATACATGTGTAGAACTGTTAACTGTGTGTGTACACACACAGAATAATCTTCCAAACAAAGATTTGGAAGCTAGATCTGTGATTTTTTACTTTCTGGAGTTGAAAATGCTCTATGTTTGTTACTCTTATTGGAGGAGTGTGGGAGGATTTCCATGCTGGGGTATTGCCCCAGCACCAGTGGCAGCAGGAACCGAAGCTGCTCCCAGCATACCACTGCTGCATACCACTTTGTAGAGGCTCAACAGCACTTGTGGCATGTGTGCCACTGTTTGGGAATCTCTGCTACAGGTCTGGAAGAGACAATCTCTGAATCAGGATTTTACATTCACAGGGCATTGTCAGAGGTTAGGGAGAGGGGAACAATCAGGCATAAAGTACCTACAGATCAGTTCAAGTCACTGTAAAGTGGTACAGTTGAACAGAACTTTCAGAAGCACTTTGCTATTGCTTGGATCTTTAATACATCTATCCAGAACAGGATGAATGCATGGGCCAGCCATGAATGTCTTCTGCATGGGCCAGTTTTTCTCCACTGACTGCAAAGAGAGCCTAGACAATTATCTTAGATATCTTTAGGTGTCTCAAATCAACTGAGATTATTTGTACCTAAGATGCCTACATCTCCCTGAGGGGTTTTCAAAGACATGCTGATGCTGAACTTTGAATTGGCCAAATGCTTTAGAAATCCCTCTAGATGCCTACCTCCACCGACAGGCACTTAAATGGTCTCTTAGACAATTCTGAAAATGTAGTCTTGTTTGAAGCTAGGTTCCTACAAGCCAAATCTTCAGAGACTTACAGGCATTAAAAGACACCAGTAGGTATCTGCTAAGCCACAGTGCACTCACAGGACTTCTGCATCTTCAAATGCCTCTAAAAACCTTAGTCTCAGGAGCCTGAAAATACCACAACAGGTTGAAATGGCTGCGAATTCAACACTTTTGCAAGAGAGAAACAGGGAAAAGTCTTTCCACCAATCTTCTGTCTTTTTTTTTTGCGGCAGGCATACACCAGGTTGTTCTTCCAGTGCTCTGAAAGGAACAGAAGCTGTTTATGTTCATGAGCACAATGTTCAGCATGAGCCCTCTCTTTGCAGGACATACCAGGTTGGCCTAATAAGCAGGCTAACCACAACCACGCTGTTTCAATCTCCTCCAAGCATAACCAGAATAAGTTTATGTCTGCCTGCAAAACACTGTAGTTCCTGTAGTGGCCTGATTTGTGAAGGTGTTGATCACTCACAGCTACCACCTAGGTAAAGCTGTAATGTGGCCTAGATCACCTTTCTGTGCCTCAGTTTCCTTATCCCAAACACAATGATAACGCATGCTTCAAGGTCTAGGGATATATAGTGTCATACAAATATTGTTATTTATGGTGATGATGAGAACGTGAGCTTTGTTTGGTACAAAGGTCTGGGAGTGCCTACTTCACATCAATTGAAAGAGACAGGTATTAACCTGTATGTTTGAAATACAGCGTGTTGTTATTGCTCTGAGATAAACGGAATTACCTCCTCTTAAAATCAAAGGTAATCTGTTTTACTTCAGTGAGATGTGGTGATGTCCACAGAGAACAAATCACTTTTGGCAAGTGGAGGAGGGATTTTCTTGGCAAGTTGGAAGAAGCATCAAAGGAGGAGAAGAGGGATGGGATGCAACACAACTGGTTTTAATCACACATAACAGTCAAGTTCCTCTGGACAGGTCTACTGCCTGATATGCCATTGTAAACACTCTGGGGAGCCTGGATTAAGAGAATGGAAAAAACAAGTGAATGGCATAGAGGTACTCAGGGCAGCCAGTGGAGTAACCGGCAAAGCTTTTGCCAGTTGGCATTATGCAGTGATATATTGCTCCCATTAATGTAGTGCCCCGGTACCATGACTTTGATTTTTAATGGGTGTTTGGTTATCCAAGTCCATGCCTTTTGCTGATTTTGACAGTCACAGCTCCTCAGATGACGTTGCACTTCTGTTTGACATTAACAATGAAGATGCTGAATTGGTTATAACAAGGATGCACTTTCATTCTCACTGTACAACCACCAGGGAGAGGGAAGATTCTCTTATTTCAAGCCAGTTCAGCTCTGATGTGGTCTGAATTGCTCTGGAGGTACCAGTTCCTTCTTCTTGCCTGTCAAAGAGCCCAAAGTGGCTGCTCCCTAGACTAGGCACACTGCAAGCTGCCTGAATGGATGGGATACGTCTGGAGAAAAAGAGCTTGGGCAAATATTTCTTGACAGGACTGTTACTCTTGAATGACTGTCTCCTCTGGAAATTGCTGACTTTTTCACTAAATCTGGGGGCAGGGAATGTACTGATTTTATTAGAGTATTCTGTAGGAAACTAATGTTTCACTGTAACTATTACAATACTATAAAATATATTATATTATCATCTCACATAACATGTCAGTTTAGACTAGGTTATATAAACATCCAAACAAGAAAGTCAAACTAAAAATATTTGATATGATCATTTCAGTATTTCTGAAACAAAATATTTTAGAACATCCACTCGGCAATATGTTTCAAAATGATGGCTCTCTCTTCCAATTAGGAATGAAAGGACATTTGTAATGTCTGAGTTGCCTTCAGAACATGAACAGCTTGAGCTTTGATGGTTGCTGGAGCTGCACAGTTGGGATCACTGTTCAGAATGCTGTAATAATTGCTTCCTTACATTTTGCTTGGGTTGCAGTAGCATTTGGGGGCTACTGTCATGGCTTGAGGATCTCTTTTGCAAGGAACTTTACATTCGTATAATAAAGATAATATTTGGCCTTCAGTCACACAGAATAGAAGCACTGGACCTGATACGGGGAATCCAAGCATTACCAAGAGCTTTGGAGGTGACATGGCAGAAATTGGCTTTACTGCACTTTGGCTAAGTGTTTACTTGAATAGTGGTTGCCTGGCAGAAACATCTGATGGAAGGACTGAGTGGGTATTTAACTCATTACCTGTCTGTGGAGAATGAGGGCTTGAGCTTGAAGGACCCTGAATGTTCTGTGAACCTTGCCTCAGACAAAGTCTTGATCTTGGATTAAATTTCTGGTAACGTTGAGATTGGGAACAAGTCTTAAATTAGCACCAAACAAATGGGATTCAAACTCCCATTGCAATCTGATGAGCTAAAGACTTGTTTAAATGCATGTTTAAATAACTTGAAATTTGAGGCAGAGCAACTGAGTTGATTATCCAGTCTTTGAACACTAAAGAGCAACTGACACATAGATGATTTGTAAGCAAGAACTTCTGTTTGAAATTTGTGATTCATTATTATTATTATATACTATGGTAAAGTCCAGAGAGCCCTGAACTTTTAAGCCAAGAATGGCCCTTACCCAAATTCATGAACATTTAAGAGTGGCCTAGGCTGTTGACTGGGAGTTCTGGAATTAAAATATACCTTGGAAAAAGAGGAAACCAAAATATTATTCAGCCTGCAGCAATCTCATGCATTTAAGCCCCTGGAGGGCTTGTGTTTCTTTATTCTTGAGGTTCATTATGTCACCAGAAAAGCTTTAATATTTTACTGTGGAAGCAACATAGCCATGAAACATTAATTTCCAGGAATGTGGGAACCATGAAATATGTTTTTTTCTACCAAATTAAGTTTTTACTTGTTTCTGTTCTCACTTAGTTAAGGGAACCAATTTTCATTATACATTTATGTATACGTACTCTGGAAATTCAAATAGGAAACACGTACAAAATACAGGAAGAACATTTCTACCTTGAAAAATGTATTTCACTGATAACAGTGCCAGTCATTTATAGTCTACCTTTCAACCTAAACCACTTTACATTCTATATCCATCTTGGAACCACGCCTCTCATTACTGAACTGCACCCACTCTGGTGTGTAAGTGAACAGCTGATATATTCTGCCCTGCAAGATGTGGCAGCTGTTTAGATTTGTATACAATTGTTTACTTTCCTATTTCCACAATGCCGTTTTCTCACCATTGTAGTGACCAACACCATTCAGATATGCCTGGCACAGACACAATTGTACTAGGATCTCCAGTGGTCCCCAAGTATTCTGCACCATGGCAGAGGTCTCTGGCTGGAAAAAAAAAATGGTGAAGGGGAAATTAATTTGTAATCTACGTAAAGGCCTTTTAAATACTCTCCTGTTACTGCTAACCAGTGTTACTAACTACAGGACTTATGCCTCCTTCCTGTAAAACAAATGACTGGGTTTCCTTCAGATATCTGCATGTACTCATATGCATGCAAAGACCACACCAGCTTTTAGGAGCCTCGGCAGAATGAAAGCATAGTAGTGGCTTAAAGGGAATTTGAAGCACTTAGTTCTGGGGACAATTCCAGACTGTAAGTGTTCACCTAAGGTTTTTAACAATACTAAATTTATGCCCATTACCAGTTGATTAGAATGGAAGAATTAGCCAAAACATTCCAGAAGCATCTGTGTCATGGGAACCATAGGTTTCTAGGATATATGACACGCCAGAATATTCACCAAATCACCAGGGTTGTTTTCCTTAATGCTACAATTAGTGATGGCACATTAAGAGAACAATTATTCAATAAGATTTGATGTCAGGAAGCCCTCTGCCATAAATTGGAAAGTCTCAACATATGCAACCATATTGCTAGAGAAGATGAGTTATGCAATTAAAATCAAAACTGGATTTGTTATCAAAGGATGGCAAAGTGTACTAAAATCCAGTTGAGAGGTTCCCTGATCTTGTTATCTTTAGGCTTCTATGTGAGTTAAGTTAATACAGATGACAATATTTGACACAGACAATTGTGCCTACGCTCATGTGGAAGATGTTTTATAGAACCCCTTTCCACCAGAAGATGGAGATTTGTCAAAATGCAAGTCTTTAAAAAGTCAAATCAACTTGGAAAAGTCTGTGGTTGTGTGGTTTTCCTTCATAAAGAATTTCAAAATTATCCCTTCTTGTCCTCATTCAGAATGAAGCAGAATTTCAAATCGCAAATATTTTGCAAAACAAACTTCTGTCTTCCCACTGTACTTTCTGTGCCTACACAAAGAGGACAAGAAACTCAATGTGTAATTTCTGTGAGCCTTAAGAAGATGGTATGTATGTTAGTATTTTCAAATCCAGGCTTATACAGCTGCTGTTTGAATATAAATCATAGATGCTTTTGGGTTACACTAACACCCTCTGCAGTTTAGTACAGTTGTTAATTAATACAATACTGTATTAGCTCTTCTTACAGTCTTACTATTAACACCCCATGAAATCCCATTAGCTCTGCATATGGTGCCAGACTTGTTCTGAATGTGGGAAAGAAAGAAATTTACAGTGGTATGAATAATAAAGAGAAGCTTTCAAGTGGTTTCCACTGTGAACACTTTGAAAAAATATTTTCCAGAATGTAATTTGTGGGGCAATCTTTTCACAAAATTTCAACGCAAACATGCATATATTTGTCATCTAAGTATTTCCCTGGAGTGCGAAAGCCTTACACACCACTATTGTTCTGTGACAGAAACATCAGGAAGATAAAGTAGCTCCTAAAAATGGAAAATTAACCAGGTTGTCTTATTGTCCATACTGACAGAAGTGCAAAAAAATAAATAAACTTCATAGCTGATGCCAACAAATGGATAAAACTTTCCTTGCATTTTTGGTTTAAGTATTTTCAAGTACAGTTAGTGATGACAGTAAAAATTTGGGTTAGGTTTTCCAGAAGTTATCTGAATTTCCTGCTTCAGTGACCCGACAGATCCTTCTTAAATTCCAAGAAGACTTAAGTGCCATAGTAAAAGCCAGGCTTATTTGTTAACACCTCATACAGAACACTCCAAAATGTATTAGCCACTACAAAAACTTCAGACCTTATTATTTTCTATTAGTTGAGGTTTGCCCAGTATTGACTCCTTAACGAAAAAGAGATCTGACAAGGAGCAAAAGAACAGCTTTTAAAAACGGAGAGAACAATGAGGCAGGCAGGATTTAGAAGCAGACTATTTCCTGGAGAAGCTGGCTCAATTGTAATTCTCTCCTGATCCTTTAGGAGTTGCTGCCCAAGAGTTGTAGTAGTAGCAGTGTATGGTTAGGAGGATTCCAGTAGATGCTTTTCTTCTTCCCAGTCCTGCGGTTCCTCCATAGTCCAGTCTCTGCAGTCTCACTATGCAATCAGGAATGGCCAGGGCCTTTCTGCATGGCCAACATCCAGACAGGGACACACTGCTCAGGGAATCCCTCCTGCCTCTCCTCTCGTAGAATGGTGAGTCCACTCATTTCAATGAGGCTGTGGAGGATGTTCAGGTCTCGGATCACACTACTATCCAGACAATCCAGGATACAGCCCTCCCTGGCTACATTGTCCTTGAGAATGATAATACCATTATCCTTCAAGCCATTCTGGCACCGGATGAGAAACTCCAGGAGATCTTTATCTGTCAGATATCCTACAGATGAAAAGATGGAAAGTAGATCACTATTAACCATTCAAACAGACTCCCCCTTTACACATCAGAATGGCGCCTTGATCTGAGTTTCCACACCCTATTTATTGCAGGAGAAGTTCTAGTCCTGACAGATTTAATTATGAAATCTTGAGCAAATCAATGAGATCAACGGTTACAAACTCAAATCAATATTTAGGATCCATATTAGTAGTAGCAACAGATGTGGACAGAAGTCAATGGGAATAATGGAGAAAATACTGGGTGCTGAAGGGTTCTTTAATCTGGTGGTTAAAGTCATAATAAGAATCAGTGGCAGGAAGCTGGAGCCAAACAAATTCATATTGGAAATAAGTGACAACTGTTTAACAGTGTAAGTAATTATCCATTGGAAACTACCAACAGAAGTGGTGTTTACCACCTCTTGAAGTCCTCAAATCAAGCGTTGAATTTCTCAAGATACGTTTTAATTGAACACAAACTACTGGCTCAGTACAAGGCTAAAGGAATGAATATAACATCTTGTGATATAGTGTAGGTCAAACTAGATAATCTAACAGTCTCTTCTGTTTTTTAATGCTATAAATCTCTACAGCTTCATGTAACATTATGTACTCACCAAAGGAGTTCTGGATCAAAGATCCAGTGAGGAATGCAAGACCTTCCAAAATGCCAAATAAACTCTTTATATTACCCCATACTGTTGTGATTTCTGCATATATCATATACATTTTAAAATAGTACTTTTTTCCAATATATTGTTGAAATTGTGTTTTTTATCCTTCCTGCTCAAAGATCAATACTTCTGTTATGTTGAGATCAGTAGTGCATGGCTCAGAGAAGAGCAAAATGAGAACTCTCGTATGTGAAATATCAAAAATGGATTAACAAGGACAGGTGGTCACAAACTGAATGAATAACTTGAAAAAAAATAATAGCTTGTATTTTCTAGTAAAAATATTTCATTTTCTAGATGGAAGATTTAAACTTTTCTCAATAGAAATTGTCATTTCAAAACCACATTTTGACATAGCATGTCAGGTTTCTTTAACCACCCCCTCAAAAAAAGGAAGAAGAAAAAAAGCACCAAAGCCTAAAGCTGAATACCTTCAAGTTGAAGGAAAAATGGTATTTTCTATATTAAATGTAAACTTGCATTTTTATTTTTTCATAAAATAACAGCCTGAGCTCATATACTTATGCATACATAAGACAATTCAAGATTGCATCGGCAAGATTCATCTAAGCTTTTAAACACCTAATTTGGAACTTAGTGTTCTCTTAACTTACCTTTTAGCCTAGTTTCCTAAGAAAATGAGATCTTGATAGTGTTGCTCTCTACCAGACAGTCCTGTTCTTGCTCCACCAAAAAGCATTGAGCTTGTTGGCATATTTCAGCCAAATTCAAGACAGGGGTTAGAAGTTTGATTAATATTTAAGATCACTACATATTTCATTGAAATTGATGGAGGAAGGAGATTGAGATTTGTGTCTATGCTGAAGAAAAGGCAGCCACATAGCTGATCACCACAGCCTACAACTCTATTTAGAGTTCATGTTGACTTGGATTTGCTCAAAAGATGAGGCAGGAGCTACATTTACTGCAATGACTGATTGTTCAAGAAAGTAAAAATACAAAGGAAAATGATACTGTTCTGAAGCAATATGCTCATACAGCTATAAAGACCTGTTCTAAGAAGCTCAATTTCATTACTTTTTAAGACTATGTGTAGAGGACAAATAGGTGTTCCTGAATAAAACCATCTCCTGTGCTAATCTCTCTACCTTTATCTGTCTTTTTGCCTAGCAAGAAACTATCATCTCCAGGGTTTTGGAGAGAAGCAGTTGTTCAGGCCTCCTCTTGTGCTTTAGAATAATGACTTCTGTCAGCTGAAACTGCACTATGGACACTTAGGTTCACAGATTAGGAGAAAACCTTCTTTCTGGAAGGACAGTTAGGCCCTGCAGCAGATCTTCTAGAAAAAATTAAGAACTTTTTTTTTTTTGTGAGTAATGTAGCCCACATTATCTATCACCCATCTGCTGCTCTTAATGCTGCAGGGCGTTCACTGGGGTGTCTGCACAAGAAGCAGCAGATATTTCTTATATGGGGGGGGTACTGTGGGACATATCTAAGTGAACCTGTTTGATAAGCATCAGTGCATGTATAAGGCATGATCTGGTTTATAGGAATTGGTAATTTCACTACAGCTTTTTTTTAGAATGTTTCCTGAAATACCCCCAAGTCTGGATAATCATCAGATTCAGAAATCCCTGCTCACAGGTGAGGCGAACCCTCTGTATCTGTCTGCAGCACTGGCAACTAAGGAGGATTCCTGCTCAAGTAAGCCCGTATGTAAGGCCTACTCCTCAGCTGCACCTTAGCATGCAGGCTACTCTTCAAGACCATGTACCTTTCCCCAGTACGTGATCAGAAAAAACCCAACTTGATTTGTACCCACTGTGCATGTGGCTGGTGAGAAGTCTCAGAAGTCTCTTGTGAGATTTTAGGAAGCAGTCCCAAAGATTTGAGAAGCTCCTTTTACAGCTGCACCGTTCTTTTAACATAAACTTTAGCACAGGCTGTATAGTTCTCTGAGATGCTGGGCTGGATTAATCATGCTGCACTAACCTGAAACCCACTGAATCCAGATGACATCATATCTTTGTGGGGCTGGAGTGAATTCCTGGAGGCTTTTGCAATAATACATCTCTACTCTGTCCTCCTTGCCCTGCAGGTAGTTCGGGACCTCAGCCAGGAAATTCTCCATCATATCCACCAGTTCCACGCTCTTGAAAACTGGTAACAGGACATGCTTGCTGATACGACCTATCCCAGAGCCGCAGTCCAGGGCGCGGTTGGTGCCAGCTTTCCCCACCCCCTGTGGGATACAAGAAAATAATTTGAAATCTGAAAAATACCACCTGAAAGATCATAGCAACCGTGTTACCCTCTATGGCCTTTAGTCCACCAAGCCTAGTGTCTTGTCTCCTTATTTGTGCAGGGCTGTTGCAAGATTGTTAAAAACCTGGGACAGTATCAGTACAGCTTTGGGTAGTTAATGTGTGAGCTGAGCTGGCCTGCTATGTTCCTAGGTTGCTGCTGAGGGACTTCCTCACTGCAGCCTTGCATTTGTTGCTATATAGTAAGTTTTCGCTTGGTATAAGAAGAGACATGATCTTTCACAAGCTCCTAGCTTTCTCAGAAGATCCACTGGTCTTTGTAAAGTCCTTGCAACTTCATCTGCCAAATACCTCCCAGCCAACTACATAGCTAGATAAGCCTCATTCTGAGGCCTGTAGAGGCCTAACAAAAAAGTAAGCATATACCGAATACTGCATGCAAGAAGTAACTTCTGCAGCACAGAACTCCCAAGGTGCCCATGGACATCTCTGCAGGTACACAGCACCCTTGGGATCAGAGTGCAGTTTTCAAAACAAGCTGTGTTTGAATGAAGATCTTGGAGTTGTAGGTAACTTACGAAAACTCAAAACGTTTGGACTGGAGCATACAGAGAATTTCTTTTTTAGGCATAGAAACAAGAAAGATGATTGAGTAGATTTTGGTTAACTGTTCCTTTTTTCTTCATAAATATCATATTTGGACAGAGATCAGACATGAAGAAATGTTGCACAAAGGCTATGTCTATAAGAAAATAATGAGTCACTGTAAAAGGAGCTTTATAATGAAAGCTGTATTTCACCCCTAAAGCTTCCATTCTAGCTATAAAAAGGCTCTTAAGAGCTTGCTGCTGTTCCGTAAAACAGAAATTTTAAGACTGTACATGCACTAACTGTGGGATTGGAGCTCCCCTGGCCAAAATTATCTGTTAAACAAATATATTAAAAGCAAATGTAAACACCTTTTCCCTGTCCCCTGGAACCGAGTGTTGAAGTGAAAGCTATGGGCCAAAGTCCCTGCTGCAGCTTCACTGCTCTTAAAGGAAATAAGCCCAGGAAAAGTCTTGCTCTTCTTGCTTATCGGGAGACCCTCTCTGTAATGACCAAACATAAATCATGTAACTCACTGCTTTTTTGGCCTTGTTTCAGTGGGTAATTCAGTAGATTATTAAGGTCAAAGGACAGTACTGTCAATGACATGACTATGAATAGCCCAGCTGAGCATCTGGTTACATAGAGTAACTGTAGAAAGAGCACAAGGACCTTAAAGGCTCTCACCAGTCTCCAGGGCTGCTGGTCCCAATTTGTATACCTAGGAAGATTAATCTCCTGATGTGTGCAAGAGTCCACAAGCCTTCAACCCTATTGGACTCTGGAGACTACCTGTTTGTAGTTAGACAGAAAATGTGAGCCATTCTTCATTCACAGGCTATGCTTAGGAGCATGTGGCTTTTACTGAGGACCAGACTAAGCTGTAACAAGGAGCTCATGAATGGAGATGGAACTGTGCCTTGGATCTTTACAAGGTGGGTTTCCATACTGTTTGCTGGCAGATACATACAGGCCTACAATGATGTGATTAAGTAAAAATCTTTGAGAAAGCTGGTGAGAAAACTGGGATGATTTACCAAAACAACTAACAGAACTTGACAAAAAGCCATTTAACAACTTTGACATTTGTGTTTCATAGAACCTACAGTCACAGTACCTCACTCGAAACAGGGAATTCATCTCCCATGATGCGTCACGGCAAGGACCTCTGATGACACATCTCCATTTGCCATTGAGAAGAAGGAAAGGGAACAATCATGGGAGATGAAGCTTGATCCCACACTTCGCTGAAAGGGAGCAAGAGCATCAGGCAGTCAGTTGAGAAGCCCTGTGAAGCACCATGGCTCCATTTGCAATGAAAATGTTGACATAATTCCATGTTCAGCTAATATATTTTCAGGTTGGAAGTGCTCAGAGCTTTGACAAGGTATTAACATTTTCTTTGGAAGGCAATCATTTTCCCAAAAGCCTAATTGAGTTGAAAATCAGACTCCTTATTTTAAAAAATAGTATAAGTGAAAAATTTTAAGCCAGAACAGGCTTCAAAATTTAAGATTGACCGCTCCTCTGATTACCTGCTTCCCATTACTCAGAATCACTATCATTTAGGACACACGCACACCCAAAAATTCTTCTGTAAAGCTAGATAGGGCACTCACAAACTTCCTTAGGGGTAAAAGAGCTGTGGAATATGTTCCTGATGCTACTTCAGGTCTTGGAAGGGCACAAAGGCAGTGTAGATATGTAGGATAAAAAAGAAATTGGAATTCAAGAAATAGATAAAAATCACAGTGATTTTCTTTCTAAATTAAAAAAAAATATCAGGTTTTCAACATCATCTCTTCCATCCCTCTGATCAAAAAAGATAAAATCACTTTCAAGAAGCTTTTCAGTCAACAAGTAACCAATCAGGCAGGTGAACTGAGGGCAAGAAAGGGAGAAAGGGTTTAGGGCAGAAAGGGAGCTATAAAGTTAATATAATCTCTGTCTGTATTATTTCACACACCTATAGCTCACAACTGTTCCTGAATTAATGGTTTATTTGGTTTTTTTAATTTCCTTTTTCACACATTACCTCCAGATTAGGCACTTGGAAACACAGTGTCTATGTGGACATCAAGGCTTTAACTGGCCTTAATACATTGCCATAAGTAGGCAGTGCTATAGCTCAGCTGATAACCCTTCAAGTGTGACTGTACCTAAGACAGCCTATAGCTTGTCTGTACAGCACTGTTGGCTCAAGTAATGTTGCTCTTGGTTTGAGTTCTGCCCACACACACATAAAACCTCTTAACTTGAGCACAGTGGCACTTTTAACTCAGTTTGACTCGCCTGGGAAGGAGACAGGCTACAATGTAGGTGAAGTCCTTAGCCCTTTCTGTAATTCCTTCCATGTGCCCAGGCAAGATAAATTCTCCAATGGCAAAGAAATCTGTAGCTCAGTTTACAGTGGTGTTAAGAATCATGCTAAGAAATGCCATACATGAAGGTATGCAACATCAGTCATGTAAGGGAAATGTCATTGTGTGGCATTTCCACACCAGCCAAACTCACTCAAGAGGGGTAATTTGAGTGGAACTGGGCAACTGTTTTTTAAGGAGCACTAGTTTTGCCAGAAAATAAAGTTTTGGAAGAATAAAACTCTCTGTGAAATTGATATTTCAAAGCTAGAGAATAGTTATAGCCAAAAAACATGGGAAAGAATGTTGAAAATGTCAAGATACTTCTTCTTCACAACTTTCAAGGAAAAAAAAAACTTGTCAGTTTTTCATTTTTCATTTTGGAACTGACTTATGTCTTGAAAACAAGGAGAAAAGTTTTTCTGAGGGTAAAACAATACAAAAATTTAAATAAGTTGATCTGAAACTAATTTCCCTATTTTCTGATTTTGTTAAACTACTTTTTAAAAAAGAAAGTCTAGTTTATATTAGAGTGAAACAAATTGCTTCTTTCTATCTTGATTATCTTATTGGAAAAGAAAATATTCATTGAGCCGTAAACTTGGGAAGGCATAACTCAAATTCGCTTTACAACAAAGTCACTACTACAGAAAGCCAGTAAATATCTTTATCTGGTCGAGTAGGATTCAAATTGCAGTAGTAAGAAAGGAAAATAAACCATAAGTAACATAACCAATTGACTGTATCTCAACAGAGGACAGGCTTTAACAAACTAAATCAGAACTAGAAAAATGTGCAGATTCCTTTCTGTTCCTTTTTTTTTTTTCCTTGTTTGATCGTGGCCATTCAGAGTATCCTTTCTATCCCTGGCTAATAATAGGAGTAGGAACTCTGCTCTGGAGTATTTTGTATCTGTCATCACACCTGATGCATTGGCTATGATTTCTCTTTGGCATGTGAAACTGCTACAGACTGTACTTCTTTCCTTTTCGGGTCTTGGAGATGAGAAAGCGTAACAGTGTGATATAAACCTGCCGTTCAGGGAACTGAATCTATATGATGTCTAGAAAGCGTGAGATCTTTCTCTGAGTACACGCTCATTGCACCACTTAAATTCCACAAATGTCCTTAAAAAAAGACTTAAGTAAAATTTAAGGAATACACCTTGAGCTTGTGTTTTGCTGGCTCACTAGCCCCCAAAGGCTCCCTCTATCATGTACAGCAAACTTTGCCACCAGTTGCCCTTCACTGCTATACAGGATTTCTCTCTGTTGTTAAGCCACACTCATTTTCCATCCCAATCCATTTAAACTGTGCCCTATTTTATATACAACATCTAATTAACCTATTGAGCTTTTTTTCCACAGTAGATCATTAAGACTAAAAAAAGGTCATCTGGCTATCCCAAATTTGTACATTTGAGGAGAAAATGAAAGATCTATGGTAGCATTATATAGAACCAGTAATTTTGTGAGCAGGAGAACTTACAATATTTGGTTTCCTGTAGCTCTGTGGATTCTTTAGCATCTAATACTGTTGTTGAGCTAATTTAGTGGGCTTTTCCCCTGGGAAGAGGGAAGGGCAGTCAGAAAACCATCAGGCCACACTTTTAAACATTTGCAGATTCCCAAAGACACATTCAGGCATCAACAGGATTTTCAGAAACCTACGTGCCAAAGTGATACTGCTATTGTAGGTGCTTTTAAAATCCCACCTGGTATCTCTTTGCATCTCAGGTCAAAATAGACCTTTGAAGATGTTTACAGACCTTTAGAAAACTGCCTGTAAAGGTCCCAGTGACACTGGAATGTTCAAGAAAAAAATATTTTTCCTCATGGGTAGCTTATTCTATATACTCCTAATGTTTGGGGGGATGGCATGCGGGGAGGGCTGGGTTTTGTTGCAGCATTCTCAGAAATATCTATAAATAGGCAAAACAGAAACTTGGCATTTAGTAGCATCAGCTACTTTCCCAAATGGACTGCAGGAATTTGCACAGACAAATCTCCCACTGAAGCCAGAAAGGATTTTATCATGAAAGGTCCCAGTCCTGCACCGAGAATTAACCTCCCACCCAAACACAGCTATAAGAACTTGCACAATCTTCTCTGAAGCTTTGGAGCATAAGAAAAGGATGCAAAACAGGTAAATAATGACATAGGGCCAGGCAAAATTTTATTTTGTATATGTATTCATGATGATGCATGACCTGGCAGAATACATTGCTAGACCCAATGACAGACAGTTATAACCTGTGTCTGCATATCAAATATGACATATGGTGCCATCTAAAATATATGTGACTGGGCACAGTGCATGTCATTTATGACACATCATCACTGCTGCTCACAGAAGATGGGATTAAATGACTCACCCCAACAAACTTCCTGAGAAACTCCCTGGAGGATTCAATGTCTGTATTGGAGAGCTCAATGTAGTCTCCCATCATGCCCTCTTCTGTGGCTGGCACCTCCCGGTAGAAGTGTTTGGCCCTGGCGTAGAACTGCATCTCCCCATTGATAACTTGACTTGTCAAAGCGTAAAGTTTCACTGCAAGCAGATAAATCACTATTTTATTGTTAATGACAAGTATTTCTGGTTTAGTTTATTGCTCTGGAGGCACAATGGCCAAGATCTATAAACTTACATTGAGCCTTCAAATCACCAAACCTCTGTTTCTAAAGCAAAGGTGCAAGGAAAGCTGTTGGATTTAATCCTGCAAGACCTTGAAGGGACACAGCCCCCCTTGGGCAAATTCAGTGCCTCCCAGGCTCAGACATTGTTTTTGTCATCCCACTATGTTTTCACGTCAGCAAAAAATCATTTCAAGTTTGAAGTGAACATGCATGCCAAAGAGAGCAAGGGGTTTGATTTGCTCCCAGAAAAGCTGTGGGTGGGATCAATAGCTATGCAGGGTCATAATTTCCACTATCACAAACCTAAGTGTTCTGCAGACTTCCATATATGCTTTCTAGCCATTGACAGCTGCACAGAAAGTGCACCAAGAAGAGAGTGGATGAATGAGGCACTTGCTCTGGTTTATTTTTAGTGATACTGTACAGCCTGTGGCACTGCAAGTAAGCTGAACCAAAGAGCAGATGGTAGTCTCAGGCCTAAATGAGTATACGGGGAGGAGGGGTGAGGGGGGAGACAATTTAGAAGAGGCAGTCCTAAATTTTCATGTGTCACAGATTAAGGAGCGAGATAATCAGGGGGTGATATACTGGAAAGTTCTTGTGTGCCAGCGGCTTGGATGTTTCTTTTCATTGCTTGGTTATTTTGCTGGTAATACACAGCAATCATAAGTTTGAAGCTGTTTTATTAAAACCTGTGAGCTTTGCTGGGTAAAGGGCTATTTTCCCCTATTCTTTAAAAAACTGAGCTCTATCCTCCACATCCTGGGTTTTCCTATACTTGACGTGCATCAGTATATCAAAAGTAGTTCTGTTTTGCAGCTCAGAAGTTTGGATTGAGGCAGGCTGCAGACAGTTTGCTCGGAAACTAGAACCTCTTACTATCTCATGCACATGTACAGGTGTCCAGGCATTTTCCCGTGTGTACGACACACAGCTACTCCCAGCCAGACCTTCCAACGAAAACACAACTACAAGCCTGTCTATGAAAGTTAAGCAATAAGGAGGGATGGAGTCACACTGGGAACAAGTTTTTGCGAGCACCACCTTGCAGTGTGAGACCAGCTCTGCTGCAGATTCCCAGCATGCTCGAGGAACTGGATATGATCCAGCAGCAAACACCTTTTGGGTTAATAACAACAGAAAGGGAGAGCTCCCTGCTGGCTGTGTATACAGAAGGACCAGGGAGAAGTGCTTTGTCGCTGCATCTATAAACTTCCACGGGAGCACTGCCGGTCACTGCTGAGAAAGGTCTGAGCAGGCCATGCCTTGCTTACGCTGGCCGGGGAACAGGAATTACGCCCTCCACACAGAGGATGAGAGCTAGGCCCAGAGGCCCTGAATATAAGCCTGGAATGTATTTATTGAGGGCAAGCAAGCTCAGCAGGGAATGATAAGTGTGTGCCTGCCCATCCTCAGCAGGAGAATGACATTTTGGAGGCAAATGAGGGGGGGACAAAGGAAGTAGGATGGGGAATAATTACCACCAAGGACCACTCGGAACAGAATAGTGCTATTGGGTTACACATAAGCAGCATGCCCGGCATATCCTTCATCCAACAAAAGCAGCATTACCAGCCCCTCCTGTCATCACCTGCTTAAGTCAACTGCCGAACGGATACTATTAAAGCTTTAATCCATTACACATTTATGTTATGCCTGAGAAATTTATACCACAAGAAGCACTGAGCCCAGCAAGGGTCAAACCTGGGAGTTTTACACACTCCACTGATTATATTCACATACTCAGAAGAAACCATTTAGCTGAAAAAATTAATACGAAGAGGGCAGCAACCAATCCCCAGCACAGCTTGGCCAGGGTGGCTCCCAGAGCCTGGGAAAAAGACTCCATCAGTGGCTGTGATTCCTTCAGTAAATGATCTCCATCTTCTCCCAGGAGTGGCACCATCTTGTTTTCTCTGTGTCTCTTTTTTCTCCATTTCAGATGCCAGCCTGTCTGGTGAGCAGAACTGAATCCCTGCATGTTAGCTTTGCAAGATCTTCTGTTTAAGAGTTCAGTGATGATTTCTAGGGCTTGTTTAGAAGACCTATCAAGGGACAGTGATTTATGCCATTCTGCTAGATTGAAGGGAAAGGCATTTACAGCCTGTCTGTACACTAGGACAAGGTGCTGCAGGCAGCTGGCAGCATGAACAACAAATATTCAGAGTCCTTCTACTCAAAATATGAACCTGACCTGAGACAATACATGGGGACGATATGCTGTTCAGAGTATCAGATCTGTAATGTGTGGGGACGATACGCTGTTCAGAGTATCAGATCTGTAGTGTGTGCTCTCAGATTTCTCACTCAGAACCAGTATCAGGGTTGCAGAATGCCTGCCGGGACTTGCATGCATAGACCAGCTGACTGGGCTCCTCCTGGGCCAGCTGGGGCCCCAGAGCCCTGCCTTACGTGCTGGCATCTGAAACCAGCTCTGGCCTCAGCATCCATAGAGTTTTCTCTACCTATCAAACTTTGCAAAGATGTTTTTCTGAAAGTCCTCCACCTGAGGGCATGCAAAGACACTGGCTAGTGTAAAGGGTGGCACTGTACCTGAAGTCTTCTCCTGCGGACCCACAGAGTCTCACTCATGCAGCGTGCAACCCGTACAGATTATTTCCGCCTCTTGCTCCCTCAGTGTTACTCCTCCCTCACGAATTTGCAACACTGCCAACTCTCCCGATCCACAACCCAATTTTCCAGACACAGCCAATCAACCTCACCTCTGATCTGCCTTGCAGCTGTGCCTGGCATGCAGGCTCCAGCAGCAGGACCAGAGGGAGAGGGAGGCTTGCCAGCTTGCGGGAATCTACCCCAAAGTGTGAGGAGGCACACATGTCCTTGTTATGTTGAGCTCTGCACGCCTCCCCCTCATCACAGGGCTTGTCTTGCCAGAGGCATCTCCCTTTCCATGACCCATGTGGGACTATCTCATGCATCAGGAAATGAAATACTTGTGAGGTCTGTTACAGATACACAGCCCGATTTCAATGAACTTTGTAAAGTAGGGCATGGGCAGGATAGGATGATGGAGGCTGCAAGTCTCTCAGCGATTGGGGCGGGGGGAGTAGCTGTCTTTCACAGACAAGGTTTTCAGTATTAAGACAGGTGACTTGTAAGGTTTAAGGTTAGAAATGTGTTTCCAGTAAAGTAAGAAGAAACTTTTTTCATGGCATACTTGGTCTCTCAGCTGAATTGGCTGGCAAGTCCCCGAAGTAGAGATGGCTAAAGCAAATTCACTCCAAAAGCAGGATGAGAACAGGAACTGGCTCCCTAAAGGTCACTCCACAAACATGGGATGTTAATAATTTTCAGTTGCTGCTAACACCGTTGGGATGCAGAGTGGTGACCTACAGCTGAACGCCAACACCTGGACTAGACAGAGAGTATCTACCTAAGCCCTTTTGACCTGCAAAGTCCGAAACATTATCTCTTAATATTTTCAGTTCAAAATTTTGTTTCCCAGTGCCTATAATCTAAATCTCAAGAGAAATGGACCATTTAATGCGTAAGACTGGGTGCGATCCCAGCCTGCAGTAGACTGTCTTACAGTCCTTGGTTGCAGGGTTTACTCAGCTAAATTTCCCTGGCAGAAGTAAATGTTGCAAGTAATTTTTTTGAAGTTTTTATTTGTGAACATTATTTCGTGGCTCCAACTGCTTTCTGCAAGATATTGAACTAATTCCAGTTTGGCTGAGTATTCCCTTTTAAATGCAACATCTGCTTTGTGCATCAGTTGAAAAATAGTTATCTATCTGGGTGCAGGGTAGAATTCACCTCTCTGCTGTGGTCCAAGAACCATTTAAGTTCTGTTTTATAGAGGATGAACATCAGCCCACCCCCAAAGCAGATTTTACTTACAGACATGTGCCTCACACACAGGAATATTTGTCTCTATGGACCGATCATCTGAGCTTTCCACTGCAGATCTCACCCCACTGGCACCGAGTCCCACAGCCCATGTAAACACATGCATAATTTCCAGCATCTGAATAGCTCCATTAAAGTCCACTGGGCTTAAGGGCATTCACACACATTTAAGTACATTGTTGGATCAGGGCCTAAAGTTACTCATGTCTTTTATTTATAAATGTTACCCTGGTCTGTAAAAGTGACATGTTTCTCTTAACAGGCTGTGATAGCAGATACGCTCAGCTCGTAGGTAAACATGCATAAGTGCTCTACCACTCAACCTGGCAACGGAGTGGGGGGAGTGTGGAGTTAGCATAGCTTGAAGCAAACTTTCTACCTTGCTGACCCTGGGCTGCACTGCAAGTTTCAATGTGAGGCTTGATTTCAGTGTCATTATTCATGCTTAGGGTTAAGCACACGCTTAACTACCCTGCTAGATCACAGTCTTAGTGTTGCTTTAGTCGTTTAATACTGTTTACACAGAGATATCTGGATCTAGTCTTGAAGCCTAAGAAGTTCCGTTAATTTCTGCTCAGTTCCACTCTGAACTGAACTGGAAAATGTCACTCTGCAGAGATGTTCAGACCCGCCACATTCTGTCCTCTCCATCACAGAGCACACTGCATCCAGGTTGGAAGGGACTTAACGAGGTCTCTAGTCCAAACTTCCACTCAAAGCAGGGACAGACATGAGGTCAGATGAGGTTCATTGGGACTTTATTCAGCTAGGTTTTGAAAGCCTCCAGTGATGAAGAATTGTACAACCTTACTGGACAACTTGTTCCAATGCCTGACTGTCCTCGCAGGGAAATAGTTTTTCCTTATAGGCAGTTTGAACTTCTTTTGTTTCCATTTACGGCCACTGTTTCTTGTCCTCCTGCCTCACACCACCGTGCAGAGCTCAGCTTCATCTTCTTCATGATCTTCTTGTAGGTGCTGGCAAGCGAATATTTGGCCTATGTGAAGTGGTCTCTTCTGGCTGAACATGCCCCACTCCCTTAGTCTCTCTTCACAAGGCATGCGCTCCAGTTCCCTCACCACCTTGGAGGCCATCCAACGCACTCCATGTCATTTTCTGCATTGGGAGTTCAAGACTCCATGTGTATGGTCTAATGACTGCTGCATAAAAGGGGATCATTACTTCCCTCAATCAACTAGCTATGCTTTTGTTAATACAGCCCAGGATACTGTTGGCTGCCTTTGCTGCCAGGACACATTTCTGGTTCATGTTCAGTTGCTGTCTACCAAAACCCTATCAGCTCCCCAGCCAGCTACTACCCAGCCCATATTGCTGTTGCCAAAGGCAGGTTCAGGACTTGGCATTTGCTTTTGAATTTCAGTGAATTTGAATTTCACTAGGTTCCCACTGTCCCCTTCCTCCAGACTATTTAGATGCCTCTGGACGGCAGTCCTGACCCAGAACTTGTGGAAAAGTCTTGCCAGTTGGCCACAATCTGCAAATGTGATGAAAAAGCAGTCCTTCTCCTCCTCCAAGTTATCGATAAAGATGTTAAACAGGACAGGTCCCGGGACCGACCCTTGTGGTATTCCACTGACCTCGAGATTTGACCACGACTTTCTGAGTCCAATCACCCAACCACTTTTTACCCATCTGATTGTCCATCCATCCAGACCATGACATCCTAGCATGCTGTGAAGTTTCTTGGATCTGTATTCACAGTGCACGAGCCACCCCACAGTACCCGTCCTTATGCACACTTTTACTTCATGGCAATAACCACGGAGGAACAGACGTACTGCATGTTCACATGAAATTTGGACTCACAGTACCTTCTGCATGGAGTCAAACTAATTTGGATAGGCTGGCAATAAGCTTGTAAGCTCTTTAGTGAAGTTTTAATGATTCAGGTCATGAAAAGCCTGGCAGAGGGGATCTTTAGGCTGATAGGAACATTTTACAAACCTTGTTGGCTGGGGATGGAAATTCATATAAAATCCAGAAAAGAAATAAAATATATTTTTACAAGAGTGAAGCAATTAGGCCTGGAAACAGCTTAATGATGGAGTGATGGATTCTCAGTCATTTGCAGTTCTTAAACCAAGGTATTTTGTCTTAATAAATATATAATGTGACCCAGTCATAAGTTACAAGCACGATGCAGGAACTTTTACATAAAATTCTAAGCTAGGTGTTCATAATGGTACCTTCTAGCCTTAAAATGATCTATTAGTACTTACACTAACAGTTAACACTGTAGAAAATCCTGCTCAAGTTTCTAGTATGTTGTGTTTATTTTCAAAACATATGAAAGAATAACATTTTCATAGACTTCTTGAGATTCCATTGACCTATAAATGACTTTCCTTCCTTTCCATCTTTCCTTCCTTTATATCGTTCACAGCTACCTACCACTAGGGATAGAAGTACTTATCTTTCATGTTTCATTTTAAATAGTTGCAGATATTGCTGCATTTGAAGACCCACATCAAAATACTACCATAACATGGAAATGCTTTTTCTCTTACAGGGCTCATGAATTCTACCACCTTGAGTGGAGTTCTCACTGGGGTCTGTATAGTTTCACACAATCAGGTAAGATAATCCACTTGCCTAAATGGATCTTTCAATGAGGAAAAAGCCCTCAAGAATTCACTGTGAACAGCTGTTTAACAGGTTGCACAGACACATACTTTCCATCTTAAATTCCTCCAATTCTAACACTGAGTGGAGGCTGAATAATTCTGCTTAAAAAGTGACATGCTAACTAATACAGACTCGAGTCAAATCTACTTTTTTAGCTATATTGTCCTGGGGAAATTTTGTGTCTTATTCAGGGTCAAATTTTCATAAGAAATGAACATTAATTTTCTGCATCTAAAAAAAATGTCTTGGCATCCTGTACCAGAGGCTTTCAGTGAAAATTGGCTATAAACAAACATTCTGGAAGCATTTTCCTCCCAGATAACAAACAGTAGGTTAGGCAGCATGCTGCAGAGATCTGGATTACAAAGACTCTTGGAAAAAAATTTAAAAATCGTTAACTTTCAAGCACTTGTCCAAAACAATACAAATGACAAGGCTAAGGACACACTGAATGACAACAAAACAGCTATCAGGCAACAGAAAGTAAGGCCTGTCAGCTCTCCTAGTTTTGCATTTGTCCTTCCAAGTTCCTAACAGGTCAACGCATGTTTTAAACGGTGCCAAAAAAGGGAACCATCAGCCAGAAACCAAACTTTCTTCCACTCTTGTGGTCTTTCCCTTGTTCCCCTTTAACAATCTGTGGAGTATTTAGGTAAAAAAACAGAGTACTGAATTAGAAGGAGTTGAGAGAGAGTACCGAATGGTTTAGCTAGCACTGTATTCTCTCTAGCTGGGCTTCTCAAAACTACCACTTACTGTCATTAAGGTGTCTGTACTCTACCATCTAACATGGTATGTCTTTCCAGAGCACGGTCACACATGCACACAGACGCTCCTGCCCACCAGTTACTCACCCAGAGGAAGCTTTTCCAGCAGATAAAGGTAACTCTGAAAGAAGTCATTTCGGATTGCTGTATGCAAAACGAAGGACATACTGTGCCGACAGAGTTCTTCATCTGTCTTGTGCCAGCGCGACTTAAAGGCCAAATGTGCTGCTTTATATGCCATGATGAAGACGTTTTTTGCAAGGGTGGGCAGTTGCTGTGGCTGGTGCTCTCTGGAGGACCTGTCCTTCTGAAGAGGCGGAGGCAGCGTCATTTAAATTGCGGCAATGTGCTGTCATTCTATATCAGGGTGTGCGTCCAGAGCAGTGCAGGGGGCGGAGGCGGGTGAGAGGGGAGTGAGAAATGCTGGCTGTTGGCACTGGCTCAGAGTAATCTCTGGAGTGTCGCCCTCTGAAACGAGCAGGTGCTGGAAAGTGATAAAAAAATCAGCCAGGAAATTGCTTAGCCAGGGTAAAAGTATATCTACTCCAAAAAATAGTGGCTTTAATTCCATTACACTTTTCCTAATCTATTCAGCCTTCACTTCAAAGGAACTCAGATATTATCCAGGATCTCCCTCTTTTATATCTCACAGGGTCATTTTGTTTCTCTGTCTCTCCTTCGCTATTTGTTTTTCAGTCCAGGGCACCCAAGAGGAAGGCCAGGAGTCAGAACATGGACATGCCTCTACACAAACTGTGTGTCCTAATAAACCATGATTATAGAAAGCAACAGATTCAACTTCATGCTTTGACACTGTGTATGGCAGGGGAAGCCACTCTCTATGTGCTACAATCTGCCTGGGTTCATTTAATCTGTTTAAAAGGTACATACTATCTACCTCATCAGCAGAGGGTAGCTGAAAGAAATTGCTGCCTGGAAACACAGGAACAGTAAAGCCAGGGAACGGTAAGAGCTTTTTGCTTTAGCTAACAAAATACAAAGAACAAAAGGAGATAAGTGCCCATTAACAAACTTAGCCAAATATACTGGCTGGAAAAGGCCAATATATTTGAAGAGGAGGAGGAGAAGAACAGGAAGGAGGTTCAGGCCACTACAGTGGGCAAAATTCTAGAAGAAGGGGAGTAGGGTGAGAAGCTGAAGTGCTTCTAGGATGGAGAATGCTAAGCTGCTGAAGGGGGCTGTGTATCCTAAGTATGACCCATCCCAGAGGAGGATCAGGCCCTCAAGGGACAAGGAGAGACAGGTACTGCTTCAAAACCTTATTGGCCCCTTGGTAATTCAGGCACTTGGTGTGGTACAGCCTCAAGCCTCCCGAGTTGCAAAGGTACCTGGCAAGGGCTTTGTACTGATTACACTGACCTCCACACATTGGGCCCATGAGGTTTTCCCCTTTTCATACTGTTTATTCCAGCTGTCTGCAGTGTAAGCACGCTATAACACAGCAACACACAATCAGAAAGTTGGATGTTTTCAATACAAAAGGGCTGCCATATGTCCTGAGCAGTACTGCAAATCTCAACAAACATATGATCAAACTTTTGAGAGCAGAACAAAGAAGATCTAAGCCTTCACCAAGGAAAATCGCTAGTAATTCCAGCTATGGATGATGCTAAGCAGCATTTAGCAATGCATCAATTAAAGAGTATTTTCCAACTCAACTCGCTTCCTTGGAGCAGTCAATCTCTGTACCTCTGCTTTGATATTATTTATCAGAAGTATTTAAGGGCAAAACCATCCCTGGGTATTACTGCCTTTCTCGTTTCCCCAACTACCATTCTGTACTGCTCATTCTCACCTAAATGCATTGGCACGCTGCTCCCCCAGCTGTTCCAGTCTACATGATCGCGCAAATGTGTTAGTGAACAAATCAGTGAATAAATCTTATTCAGAAAAATATACTTATTTTTCTTTCAAGTGGGATCAGTTCCCCAACCCAGCCTGCAGCTGACACAAGAGAATTTGTCATGTGCTACAATACTGGCTGGAACAGCCGCTTGGGATGGTGGTGTGGAGGAGGTAAGCCATACAGCCACCATACACAGCAGCCTTACCAATAATGCAGATCTCCGCTGTATCCTGTCAGAGAGGTGTGCTGGAGGTGGTTCCATGACAGCCAAAGGTAATCCAAGTACTGGAAAATATGTTTCTATGCTCCCACCCCTCCCTGCTCACGCATCTCCCCTGTTGGGGTCTCTGCTGAGCCATTTCAGCTTGCTACATCAGTTGGCTTTTTCTGTCCGGTCAGCACTACGAACCAGCTCAGTGCAAAGCTTACCATTGCCAGAAAAGTGCAAGAAGGGAGGCAGAAGTGTGCAGCTGAGGATGGGGTGGGGAGAGTGGGATCACAGCAGTGGTTAGATCAGCTCTGATGCCACTGTACCAAAGTCTGAGCCCTTCCTTAAGCAGAGGGTGATGTTCTTCACAGAGCCTTAGAAATTTCAGCCATCCCTCAAAATAATTCAGTTTCAAATTTCTTCCTGGTTACGTATCTATCAGAGAAGCACCAGGCCCTCTCCAACTAATTTTGAACTATCTGGGCCCAGACACAATCCTGGAGTATCTCTTGGTTTTCTTACAAATCTGGCCCTTTCTCTTTGCTTATCTATTTTCAGCCACTCGCCAGTTAGTGCTCCAGGAACAGATGCATCAAGAGTGCATGTTAATGCGTTGGAAAGATGTTGCACAAGCTCACTTTGTCACTGGTGAAAGACACCCCTAGGAAGTTAGAGCCCAACTGTTCCACATTTGACACCATGTTTCACATTTGCCATGGCTGTAGTTTTGGCAATGATCATTGTGTAGCAAAGTGACCCCTCTGCTTAGAGATAGCAGTGACTCCAAGCATGAAACCTAAGCCCTGACGTGTCCCAGTGGAGTCAAACTCTGGGACAGCACTGTGGAGGTTGCTGGGACCGCAGCCCCAGGGTTTCCCCATAGCTTTGACACTCATGAGGTCCACAGCGGCCTGGGCTTTTACATTTGCTAGGAGGATGTGAAGTGCAAAGGCAGAAAAGGGCACTGTTTCCCTGGACTTCTGTGCACAAGTGGGGCTTAACACTCCCTTTGGAGCACCACATTTGGGTTCCCCAGTGACTGTAACTCCAGTGAAGCTCCCTAGATTCACACCCTCTGAGAATCTGTCCAGTTACAACAGTGAATAAATACACATGGGAGACAGGGCAATATATCAGAGTCACTCCCTATCATTTTAATGCCCTGCTAGTGATCTTCTCATAACATAATCCTAGTCCACTTTTCTTAGGAAAAAATGTTGTATGATCATGTTGTGAATGTCTCTGTCTGTGACTTTTCTTACCCCATCACCAAATAACATTTAAACCTATCTCAAATAAATCTCAGAACTACTTCAAAGCTCACATCAAAACAGTAGATGGGGTAGAGAGACAGATCTCATCCTGGTGTCACTCAGAACAGTGAGTTTCGCTCTTCTGAGATGCTATAACACCTATAAACCAGGATGGGCACGGGCACAGGCACACCTGCACCTCTCTTTCCAACTTACCATTCTCAACAATCCAGCACAAGTCTGTCAGAAACAACAGTTCACATGATTACTTTTTCAGGCTGAACGTTGGTTATAACTGGTTTTGATAAACTGGTGGTGGTTTTGACTCACAATAGTCCCACCCCCCACAAAAAAAGTGAAGATCTACAGAAGGCTGCATAAACACTAATTCTATTTATTCTATTTGCATGTGATCATGACTAAGTCCCTATTCCAAACAGCTCTATAATCTAAGAGTTACTGTGAACGCGTACTCAGTCCTCAGTTACTAGTGCAGCTAAGTAGGTGAATCACAACAGCATCAAGCCTTTTGAAGCACTTCAAAGCACTTCCTATTGCTGTCAAATGTTATGCAGAAGCACAGCCTTGGGCCCAGAAGTGCCTGAAAAATGCCACAGGAAGTGCAGGGTTTTTTCAAAAAGTGGATGCTATATTCTCTGCCTATTGGTCAACAGCAGCATTTCAATGTTGCCATCTAAGAACAACTCACAACTCTGCTTGCTTCATGCTATCTCCTAAGTCCATATTCTGAGCAGGATCTACCCAGAAGCTGCAAACAATTAATCCACTAATGTATACCCTACATCTCCATTAACAAGAAGAGAAGGACTTGAGTATGGGCACAATGGCACCCACAGTACTTGTAGGGTCACTGCTGAAATGTGAGTAAACCCACTTCACAACTTTAGTTTCCTTTCCCAAATGGCCGCCTGACTCTTTCTGAAGATGAGGCAGAAACCCAGCTTTTTTGTTGCTAGTAGGGACACTGCAGAATCTGGACCTCTAGATAAACTGAAGCCCTACACTAAAATAACAGTAGACACAGCCATAATATATGACAGTCATTGCCTCGAACAGCTTCTGGTCTAAAATAAGAATGTGTTTGTATTTCAGTGGGTAAACAAATAGTTTCTCCATCTGTCGTCTTCTTCCTCCCCATAAGCTCAGGCAGTTCTAGGACAACGCGTTTATCACAGATTAAAATGAAGGATCAGCTAGAGCAGCTTCTTGTTAAAATACCTGCAGCTGATCTCTGCTTGAGGGTAGCAGGTTTAAAATAAGGTATCAGATGGCTTATGATGAGTCACTTCAAGATCCAAGGAAGATCTGTTTGTTGGAGCATCAGGGTATTTAAAGAGAAGTTGGACTTACTTTTATATTAGTAGGTAACTACCTGTCTCTGCAGATCTGAGCTCTACACGCTACTTCTGAAACACATCAGCTACACAGAAGAGAAAAAGAAAAACATGTGCACTAGCTCCACATATCATAGAGGTCACAAAGGGTCAATTTTGCCTTTAAATTACTGTGTTCTGCTTACAAAACACCTGGTATGCAATCTGATTTCCACACAGACAAGCCATCAGGATTGCTGTAAGATGTCTCTTTATCTTAAAAAGGCCTCTATATTAATTCTTCTCCCTCACGCTCAGGCCTGGCATATACTGTCAGGAACAGATGTGGTTAAAGCAAGTAATTTTTGTTTTATCTTTGACAACAAGTTTTTAGAAGTTCCTGAAAACCACAGGATCATGTTGATAGAAGAGGCGCAGGCAGAGAGCGCACATGCAGTTATGAGGGCAGTGGAGAACAGCTGCAGGTTGGATGGCAGGTGGTAACCTTTACAACGGACTTTGCTGCAGCCAGAAAAGCAACTGCCTGTATTGTTCTGACTGCAGCTTCAATGGCTTATTCAGAGCCACAGTGTATGCCAGTGTCTGGGTGTCAAGCTGGGAAATAGTAATATGACAATGGATGCACTAATAGTCTGACTTGTTGAAGTCCAGAACTCTTAGTCACCATCCTCGCCCACCTAAACTCCGCTCATGGGTCCAATTAGACTCAGCAGTCTTCAGAAGTATTGCTGTGAAAATAATTTGGGTTTGAGTTGAGTGTGGAATTGAGAAAAAACAGTGTTTGGGGTTGACGAGATACTGAAATATTTCTCTTTTCTCACCCGAAAAAAAATTTGTGTCAGGCCAAACAAAATGTTTTGTTTTGTTTGCAGGGCTATTTCCCTTCTTCCACTTCTTTATTTGTTTGTTTGTAATTAAATTTAGGTAAATTTGGTTTCAGCATACCATTTACAAGTGCAAACAATAATGATGATGTTGTCACCAGTAGACTAGTCAGTCTTGCAAAATCACTCTGTGGCAAAAGGACACAAGAAAATGCAGAGCAAAACAGGTCCTTGGGCAAAGACCCAACCTTGGGACAGGACTTCTGATCTCTCATGAGAAACCCTCACTTTGAACCACATTTCCAAAGCAGAGTTCACTGCCTGTAGGTCAGGATGAATCACGCCCTTCAGGGCATATCCTGCACAATTCCCGTGCACTTTCATGGGTGCAGTCACAGCAGCAATCTGTTATCGTTTATACAATTGGAATTTAGCAATCTGGAATTCCATCTAAAGCAACAAAACACAGCATGTGAGCCCTATGGGTAAATACATTTTAATTCATGTAAATGAAATTGGCCAGAGCTTTATCCCTATGGAGGGAATACACAGTTCTTTCCCTCTAATCCTTCTAGCTCTGGAGCCAGCACTGAATTACATTTTTAAGGGACTGAGTGAAGCCACTTTTAGGTAGGAGTGGGAGCCTGTCTCATCATGTCTCAAGCATGGCGACAATCACAGCAGGACCCTGATCTGGAAATCCATAAACAGTATGCTAACGTAAATAGCGATATTTGGGGAGGACTCCTGCATGCTTTGGCCGTGAGGATTTTATTTGGTTCTGGTTAGAGACTCTCAGTAGTACTGGGGCTGAAGGGAAGGAAGGGCAGGGTTCCTGATGAAATTGCAGCAGGGGCTGCTCTGTTATTCTTGATAAGAAGCATGACAGCTGTGCCCACAACATCTGGTTTTCATTGAACCCCAGTGAGAGTTCCTTGCTGAGTCTCTTCCACCCCATATGTGGTGGTTTAATTGATGGAGCCTGAGAAGGTTTTAGGTCCAGCATGGAATGCTGCCTTTCACTGTGATATGTGACTCCAGATACAGTAAGGGCTGGGCTGTTTAGAGTTGTCTTTTAAAAGTGTTTTTTCTCAATATTGAATTTTGCATATATTGCCCTCTGTTGGCTCAAGCACACGATAGAGCTCCTTTTCTAGGTAAAAGCTAACAAAAATTTCCTTCTGGCTGAGTGGCAGGGTTTGTGGGTTTTGAAAAATGCAGGATTGTTAGCTGCAGCCTTGTGCATGTGTGTATGCGTAGTTCATATTCCCCTACAGCTCTGCATTTAAGAATGCAGGCACAGCTCTTCAACCAAGGAGGAAGAGGGTCTGGAGACTGGCTGTCTCAGCCATTGTGGACTGCACATAAGAAGATAGTTTTAAGAAGTGACTGGAGGGGATAGTGGTTTGGTGAGACGGGATAAAGAGGATGTTGCACACTCAGGAAACAGCACAAAAAGCAATACAGAAAAGCCTGTGGGAGAAACTGGCCAAGTGGGAGATAAGTTAGTTTTAATTTCTTTCAGCTCTGGCATGCAATTGACAGAAATGCTTTGGTAAAAAGTCTCTCAAGGCTTTATTTTCAATTCCAAAGCAAAAGAAAGATGGCAACCCACACCATCAAAGCTCCTTCTGTACACAACAGTGCCAGAAAAACATGCTTTTCCACTTCCTCTCAGCTGGATCAGTCATACCTAACGCATATGACTGACCCATCTGCTCAGACCAAAAAGTATCCTGCCCAGTTATCTTGTCTCCAACAGTAAATGGCAGCAATGCCTAGGGAAACAGTCTAAACCCATTAGCTACGAAATGTGCTTTCACTGGTTCTTAGCACTTACATGCTGCTCCCACACAGAGCCAGACCAGGTATTTTCCTGAACTCTTAGAAGGCCCAGGCATGAAGGTTCCCATCCTGGGCATGCCAGGGCACGTGCTAGAGATGTGACGGGACACGAGAGTGGTGATGCCAGGAGGGGACAGCCTTCCTCTGGAGTGTGAACATCACGACAAAACAGAAACTCCAACTGAAGAAGCAGAGAGTGCAATGTAGAAAGAAGTGATGTGGGCAGACCATGGGTTAGAGAGCTTATTTAACCTTCTGCAATATGCCTCTCTTATTAGAGAGGTTGAGATGTGAAAATCCAGGCTTTCACATCTGGAGCTCTGTGGACCCCTCCCTGCTGCTGGCTCGGATGGCAAACATCAGGTTGGCATTTCCCTGATCTGATACAGCAGCATATTTCACAGCAGTGGTGGAGGACATCCTTTTTGTTAGGGCAGTTAAAACTAGACTGACAATGCATTGCTCTGTAAGCTATACAGCAACATGATGCTTATTTTCTTTTAGATTTGCATCTTACTTCTACCTGAAATAACCACCATGCCTCCTCTGACTTGCTGTCTATCATGAAAGATCCACCCTGAACAAGAAACTGCCTGTGCTGCAGCCAGTCTGGAGTTGCTCTGGGACAGCTTGGCCAGCACATTCATCTGTGCTGGCTGGCTGGCTGGCTAGCATGCACAGAGCGACTGACCCCTTGTTGCTGCCAAAGAGCTGAACTCTACTTAACTCTCCCTCAGCGCAGTCCCTATCATGGGTCTCTCTCATCTACCTGGCAGCCAGAGCACACAAACCTCTAGAAACTTAATTAACTTTCAACCTCTGCACACATCTTTCAATGGTGATCACACTTGGCCAACATGTCATGAAGTTATTAGAGGGAGGAAGAAGAGACCTGATGAATGCATGGATAGGTAAGACAAGATAAAACTAATTTCCTGAGAAAGCCAAAGGAAAACAAGCTGAAAGGAAAAGAGTTGATTGTAGGGAACAGATCTGACAAGTGGCCTTGAAAGGCCTCTTCCAACTTTAGCTCCTGAGAAGAAACGGTCTGGCAGAAGCTGGGGGGCGGATTGCACACCAGGGAAATTAGAGGGGTTCAGGAGCTGTAAGCAGCGTTTTCACTGGATCAGTAAGAGTATCACGAGGGTACTACCCCTGCCTTTCAGATATAGTGAATATGTGACACTGCTGGCCTGGATAGCCTTCATCCTTAACTCGTCTCTGAGCTGTGTGGAGTTTCACAATACCAGGAACTATGCAGTTAAATCCTGTGCATGCCGTGGAACATGAAACTCAGGTTTCTGGAAAACTAAGCGATAAGTATCAAGGGGCAAGAAAGCTAGATTAAGCCCAACTCCTGGACAGCATAAACACACAGGAACATGGATTGCAGAGACTATAAACACACCTCTTCTTGGGAAATACTGCTCTTACACAGAGGAGTGGCTCAAAATGTGCAAAACCCAGATTTGTTCAGAGCTGAAAGTAGAAACCTAAACGATCAAGACTGGAAACTATTTGCTTTGCATGAAGACTTTCTATCTGAGCTCTCAGACTAGAACCATTCAAAAGCCAAATGTATGTGTATTGTCTTTTGGAACCAAAAAATAATCAAGACATGAGAAGTTTGAGATGGTTAAATATTTCCTCCAGAGGCTGGGGATTAGAAGTCTGGGCAAGTAGCAGAGGAGGAAAAAAAAAAAAAGAGTAAAATAAAAGAAGAAACTCTTAAGTGACCTGACAAGGGAAACCTAAATCTTATTTTTAAGGGGTTAGGTTGTACTAAAGCTTGAAAAATTAAATCCACAGCTGTCTCCAGAGGACTATATCTCACTAAGAAAGCTTCAAGTAAGTTTATCATGTATCCAACACCTAGACATTGGACCTCAGGGACCACTAGGATAATATTTCCTCTGGATTAGCAAGAAAGCTAGTAAGTGACATTTGTATGAGACTAACTTTAAGTTTAAGGGGTTTTCTTATTATGAAATGATAAATGAAGAATGAGCATATTGGGAAGGAAAGTTCTTACAGTTAGTAAATCTAAAACATCCCCACTTTTTCTTTAAAAACATGCTGTTGTCTCCTAAATTAGTTTTATTTGGTGACATCAGTAATTTGATGTTTTTACATCTATCATCCTCCCAGTGAGGATCAACGTGTTCTTTATGAGCAATATTTTTAATCCCATAATCCCCTTTATGAGGAATGCTTTTAATTTCAGAGACCATGAGCACTGGCATTGACACAATATAATATATATGAATAAAATTCAAGAATGAAACTATAGGAAACACAGGATAGATCTGGCACAATTACAGTGCTTTCCTTCTTCTGGGATTCTTCGCTACTAGCCAATAAAGCCCAGGACATGTTGGAATGCTATTAATTAACTCACCTCGCTGAGCCTTGCCATGACAACTGATATGCCTCTGGGTTCCAGGGAAATCTTATGCATCATATGAGATGCAATACTTAGCCAGAGCTGGGTGAACTAAGGACAACTTTAACATGTTAACTTTGAAATCTGAAATCCAACAGCGAATTGAGTTTTGTACAGAAGGCACAAAAGAAAACTCAGACATCTATATAAACAGCAATTATGGTGTTTTGTAAGATAAAGCACTTTTTATTTATTTCGCACTGTCTGTGTCTGTCTAAAATACACTGGTGTGAGGAACAGGCCACTGTGGATGGGCTACAGTAATCTAGCATTATACTATTCTGCCCACAAAGTACATCAGTGACAATTGTGTTTTCCACTTCTATGGGAAATCCTGAGTTACACACCTATGTGCTACTCTGTGCCTGTACAGATGCACATGTAGGAGGTATAATGAAGAAAAGGCATACATAGCAAAATTAAATGGGGGAAGTGAAATGAGGGGAATTACCTAAACAGCTTACAGATGGTAACTAAATTAGCTGAAAGCTGAAGGATTGTTTTTTCAACACACAGCTCAACAGCATTGTAAAACTTCCATTATTGTAACCCAGAAGCTCATGAGAAATAGTAATTACCAGAGCTGAACTCCTGGGCTCTCATATTTTCTTACTCGTGGGCCGGCCAGACCAGCCCCCGATCTCTCCTTCCCCCGGTGCTTTCCAGACTCCTGGAAAGTACAGCTGGGAGGGTGCAGAAATACTCTTCACCCCATGTCCCCTTCCACCCCTCAGGTCTCCTGTTGCCCCCCATGCACCTTGTTTTGAATACCATCACCTTCCTCTTCTGACACAGTCTCCTCCAGGTGCCCCATACACTCTCTTGCCATTCCTTTGCTGTCTTTCACAGCCAGCAGTCCCTCTGGCCATTTCTGTGCTGAGCTGGCTAGGACAGCACCTGAACACACACTGCTCCAGAGCTCAGGCTGCCTGCAAGCCACATCCACTCTTGTCAGATGCATTTTGGAAAGCTCCTCAGGAAAAGATGTCTTGCCTGATATCATTCCACCCAGAACTGACAGTGGTGGGCTCTGGGCAGCAAGCAAGTGCAGCCTTAAGGGTCTCCTAACTGTGAGGGAAATGCAGCCACAGCCCCCATGATGAGCCTTTACTCTCTGCATCCTTTCCCTACATCTCTCTCTGTTGTATACATTCTTCCAGTTTCCACCCCAGCCACAGTGCCACAGATAGTTCTGGGAAGACCAAGTAGGGTGAAGGGGCAAGTGCAGTAAATCAAACAGAAGTACAGCACCTGCTTGGGTTCCTGATGAGTCTAAAACTGACTCATCATCCCCCCTACCCAGTAGACTACTTATTCTATTATTATCAACCACAATGTAGATAGAACAAATTAGCATAAGAACAGAACCTGCAAAAGAATTTACTGTACACTCATCACCCACATTCTCTTTCTTAGATTAAAAACCAGGAGGGACTCCCATGATCATCTAGTCGGCCCTTCAGTATAATACACACCAAAGACCCCCATCTGTTGATCCCTGCATCAAGACCAGCCTTATCACTACCAAGTGGAAGGATTACTTCATCCCCATAAACAATATGAAGTTATCCTTCCTACCTATTCAGCACTGGAAAGACTTCAGCTGAAGTAGTGTACATAGAGTTGGGCATGGCTCTTCAAGAAAAACATGGGCTGACTAAATAGCTTTGATACAAAAAAAGGAATGGTTTTGTTGCAGTAACAGCAATTCAGTCCTGGAACAGATTCCCCTAGAAGACTATAATGCACTTCATTATTAGTGATAGGAATAATATGAGTACAAATTATTTGGCTTGGGGCAGGGGGATAGACTGAAAGAGGTTGCTTCGGCACAATTTGCTATGAACCTATGAGTCTGTTTAAGCTGGAGCACTTGTTTCACAAAGGCATCTACTCCTGACATAACAACTGGTAATAATGGCGAAGCCTCCAGTCATAAATCCTAAGGTAAGTTATTCTACTGGTTAAGTGCTATCCCACTAAAATTTTGTGCTTGATTTCAGGTCTGAATTAATCTAGCTTAAATGGCTCTCCTTGCCCTTCTACTTTGCTACGCTTCTCATGTGCTTTGGCTAAAATTAAGTGGAAACAAATACACAAATGCTGCTATCTGCAAAAGGAGCAGGATTTGCCCTGATATGAAAAACAAGGCTAGTGTTGTCCAGAATAGATCAAAAACTTAATGGAAAAGTTTTGGCTGTAAAGTGTTGTGCAAAATCTTCACTTTTTCCAAGGAAATAGCCATTGCCTGAGATATTTATGATAAATTGTTGGAAATGGAGATTTCCCTTTTTACTCTGTTTGAAATTAGTAACTTGCTCTAAGTCAAATGTCACCTGAGCAACACCACTTCAGCTGAGGTACTCATTCCTTACTCTCCCTTTTTTTTTTTTTTTTTGACAAAGCCTGAAGAAATAGCAATTATTTTTGAGCAAAGTAGAAAGAATTTGATGATCACATGCAGAATCCTTTTCTTTTGGAGGGGAGGGATGAGGAAGAGGGGGAATTCCTGATTTATGATCAAATATAGACTTGTTCAAGTGTAAAGGAGACCCCCTTCTTGAAAACATTTAAGCTGGCACTTAACTTTATTACTGTGGCAAAATTAAGCATGTGCTTGAGTGGTTGCAGAGTCAGAACCATAAAATGTCATAGCCTTTATAGCTGTGAGTCTGCTTTCTGCCTGCTGCATCTAATAAACATTAAGAGGTGAAATTCTGTCCCCATCGGGGTCAATGGTAAAGCTCTCATTGACTTCAGCAGAACGATGATTTTGCACAAGAAATCTCCATCATTGTCACTGGGCCCCGCAAGATGATATTAGCAGAGAGGTTGTCTGCTCACTCTTGTATGGACACTTTTTTGTTTAATCTTTCTATGCTTTCCTCAGTCCAATTAAAATCATCCCAAACTGAAAGCACATAGTTGGCTCTTTGGATAGGGATACTGCATTTCAGGTTGGTTCTCAGAAAATAAGCAGAAATTAAATACACAAATTCTCGTGCACCATACATACTGAATATGCAGACGGAGAACATACTGACGTGTAGATGTGGCTCTTAGGGCCATAGTTTAGTGGTGGACTTGGCAGTGTGAGTTTTATGGTTAGACTCAATGATCTTAACGGTCTTTTCTGATCTAAATGATTCTATGATTCTACGAAAATACACGACATGCTGTTCTGTGTTCCTCACAGCAAAATTCCCTCTTAAAGGGTTGATCCCTTAAGGAAAAAAAAGGTAATGTAGCACCATTATGGTATATTTTATATCTTCCAACACTTCTTAGATCAGTCTTGCTTAGGACATGAGTAAACTGGTATTTTTCCATAAGCAGCAACCCTCAAATCTCAAGCCAGGCACTGAAAGTATATGTAGATGGTTGCTTTGCCACGCCACCAGCTGCAGCTGAGCTTGGTTACTGTATTCCTGCCTTTCAGGCTTGTGCAGGTCTGCACATCCAGAGTTTATAACACTCCAGCTGCTGAGGAGCACTGAGGCACGAGATGGCAGAGGTCAGTTTACCACCAGCTGGATATACTCACTCATCCAAGTGAATGAGAGTACAAAGCCATCAAACAAGATCACTTTCATGGAAGTGAGCAATTCCCATTTAAATAAGCCAAGGGAGAAAACAGTATACCCTTTGCTCTATAATGTCTAGTTAAAAGAAAAGTTCTGCTTCTCTGTGAAGAGGTCTGGTTTTTTTCACATCTTTAAATTTTTCTTTCTACATCTGAAACAATGAAAACCTACAGCTGATTTTCTTCACTGTTCTAAATGAGTTGCAAATTGATGCATTTACTTAGGTCAGTGTTGAATTAGTTATATTATAAAACACAAATCAAGCTCTCCATAGAGACTCCCGTTTTCATTTTTGTGAAGTCTCATGTTCAAGGATAACAAGAGCAACCGGTATTTACCAGCATGATCATGTGTCATACTGAAAACGCCCTTCTCTTGCACAGATGTCCCTGTCACTGCTCATCAAAAAGGCATTCAAGAATCACCTTGATCTGTGTCCCAAGATTAATTTCATCCAGAAGAGTTAAGCCAGACTTTCCCTTTGCATATCAGATTTTGCTTTGCCTCGTCTCACTTCTTCCTTCCAATATAAACTTTTAAGCCCAGGGTTTATTATCTCCATACCTCAATCGCTTACTATGTGACAGCACATCAGAACAACATCATCTCCATCCCCCACTGAGCAGCATAGTCTAATCACTTAAAATGCTTCTCTGAAAGTCATTCTTTCAGATTGCTGTACTTTACTTTAGCTAATAAAAGGCCTTAAGGAGTTTTATACATAGTTCATTTCTACAAGGTCTAGGAAAATATTCCATATTCACTATTTTTCCTTTGAAATCCACCCGTATCCTTTTTTCTTGAGAGCAACACGCAATCTTTGATGGAGAGATTACAAATACAAGGGTTGCTTTGATTTCTTAATTCCACAAGACAGAAATTAATCTATTAAATTTTAACAATTCCACTTGCTATAGAAAAACAATGTTGGTTATTTTGTTTGAATATTTTTTCAACATTACATTAAGTGATGTAAAAAAATCTCTGTAGGGCTCAATGGAACTTCGAAGAAATCAGACCCCAGGGCATTTTCGACATGCAGTCTCATGATTATATAGCAAAGGCCCAGATAAAGCTCACTGAAGACAATGGGAACATTTTTTTTTACTTCAAAATCAGCCTTAGCATCAGTACTTTTCAGTCATAATAAATTTGTTTTATACTAAGAGAACAAATAGGAAGAAATAAAACTAAGTTACCATGAGACAGTATGGTGGGTATTGCTCCGATGTCACAGAGTGTATTCTGTCTACCCGGTTAAGAACATCTGGCCACATCTTGAGACAAGAAAAGAAAAAGAATCTCAATTTTTTGCATAAAAGCATGCCTCCTCAATGACATTAAAAACGGTTTTCACTTTTTTAATGCAAAGAACAAAAATGTTGTTTGTTTCTTCATCTACACTTATTCTACAAAAATAATGTTGTCCATTTCTTTTACACTCATTCTACCAACTTGAGAACACTCCACAGTTCTGTCTTTCCTCTTGTTCTATTTACCCACCTGCTTCACTCCTCTCTCACCTAATTTCTCTTCCTGCCACTTCCTCCACCATTCTGCTTCCTCTTCCTATTCTGCTTTTCTCTGCAACTCCCATGCTCTTTTCCACTCTTCTTCATATTCCTTCACTAAAAAAATCTTTTCTACCTGACTCTACAACAGTGTTTCTCACCACTGCTCTAAGAAAAAAAACAAAACCCAAACCCACCCAAACAAAACAAAAAATGAGAAACCCAGAGATACTGCATACTCCAGTTTCTCTTTTCAACTCAATCACCCTTCTGCCTCACATACCACTCTTTCTTTCTCCTTGTGTATGAGGAGGTGAGGGGAATCTCCAGGGTCCTGTGGTAATGCCATAAACCTCATCACACTATAACAAAAAGGATATAAGAAAATTGTGCAAAGCAACATCAACAGCTCAGGGAAAGGCTGTAGAACTAGACACTGGGTGGCATTTGTTTTACAATTTAATTTTAAAAGAATCTCCCATGCAATGCAAAGTTATCTCATCTTGGCGCTGCTCGTGGTCAATCGCTACAAAGCTGACACATTTTCATTTGGACTCTGTCAGGCTGAGACAGGCTCTGCTGTCCTTTCAGGCCCTGACAAACAGCCAATTTTAGGCCAAACATCGTGGCACACTTAACTGCAAGAAATGTTCCTTTTCTCATATTTTTCAGGTCTCTCATTCTTTTGTATCATTCTCATCTCGCATTCTTTGACCTACTTTTTCATAGGCGTCTATAACTTTTTTCTATTTGTAGGCATATGTGACCAGATTAAAAAAAAAAATTCTCAGTGAAATAGACGAAGATTGTCAGGTCCTTAGTACTCAGGCAATATCAGACTATTTATTTATATGACTTCAGAGTTTAACGTTTGGCTCATGCTTATTCGAAGAGCTGCTGAAATCACTGAAGAACTGTTGCTCTGATCAAGCAGTCATATATATATATTTCTTCATGACAGTCATTAATAGAAAATACTACTGTGATAAAAAATAGAATAAGGATAGTAACGAAGTGTTATGTTCTAGAGATGTTTTGTAAATTCATTGCTCTAAGGTAGCATTTTATATTTCACAGGGTACTTTCTTTTTGCATTTTCTGTTAAAACAAAGGCAGGGCAAGGTATGGATACCACAAAATTTTTTTGCTGCTCTGTTACAGATTATGAAAATACAAAAATTTTTAGTGTTCAATAGAATCAGCAGAAGTTAAGTATTTATTCTTAATATTTTGCCACAATAAAAACAGAAGCTTGGGTACCTGACTAGTATTTGTTTCTGTATTACCCCTATGACTCTGGGTAGACAGTCATTTCAGTTGTATGTAATGGGGCTCTAGTCCAGCAAAGATCACTCCAGAAAACACCACCTGCATGGATCTGTCCTGCATCTTATATGCAACTGCTGCTAGTTGCTACAGAGTGGTACTGTCCTTTTATTCTGAAACCCAAACAACAATCCACTTTCCTCAAATAACTCTTGAAATAAATAATCTCTGCAAATCCCACACAACGGTTTTATTGAATTTTACAAAAACATGCAGAAATGAAAAACCTATTTTGAGAACATACAGAGAGATTTCAAAAAGCCAACAAGACACTGCTGGCTCTAGCTCTATGTGTTAACCATTTACTTTCTAAGCAGAGGACCCTTAGGAAGCTGGCGATGGTCCTGGTTTAGCTCTGTCATGGGTATTACAATGAACAGCTCAGAGGAGTCTCCATTCAGGACTGGATGCTCCTCTGATACAACCTTTAGTTAAAGTACAGCCCATTAAGATGGTTTCTGATACCTCTTGGGTGTTTGGTTGTTCTTCAGAATGGCTGGGAAACACGGTAAAGTGACAGAGGATTCAGGTGTTGGCTGTACGATGTAACATATCCCAACACAATTTTTGATTTGCAGCCACCTGGCTGAGGCTGGAGCTACAGCAGTATCGCCCCCGTGTCTCCTGTGTGTCAGCGGGTGAGCGACAACACTGCTGACCCAAGAGGATTGTATTTCAAAACATCTTGCTGACCAAGGCTGCCTTAAGGCTGGGCTCAGCTACAAGGTGGGGCTGAGGCAAAGCGACAGCTCAGATGGCCATTGTGGGGCAGGACATGACAACAGCCCCTCTTCAATCCTCCCCTCAATACTGCAACCAGGAACATAAAGTCCCTTTATTCCTGCTACTTGCAGCTCCCTGAAGTACCATGTATGAAACAGATGGATCTCTCTGCAATCTCTCTGCCCTTGACTCCCTCAGGGCTCAAGGACCTGTGGCCAGGTCCTACCTGGACTCCCACTTTCCTCAGCACCATTAACTTTGCTGGAAGACCAGCATGGCCGGGCCTGCCCTGCGCAGGGCCTGCAAGCCGCCACATCCTACTGGCCCTCCCGTGAAGGAGTGGGCAAACCCTGAGGCTGCACGGGGGTCTGGTAGCCCCACGGGTGTGCTGAGGCCTCTGGGGCTGCCCCGGCTCTCAGGTGGGTCAGCTACGCCCCTTGGTCTGCGAGGGCCCCAGGCCCGGGAGCTTACCTAGGGCGGTGGGCAGAGGCCGTTGCCCGGTCATTGCACCCAGAGGGGACAGAGGGGGCCCCGGCACGGCAGGGCACGATACAGCACGGCACCTCTGCGGGTGCCAGCAGGATTCGTGCCCCGGCCTCCAAGTAAGG
>NW_009260621.1:1756587-1782610 GCF_000687185.1 Egretta garzetta | reverse complement strand
GGGGTAGGGGGGCAAGAAGGGGTTGTGGGGAGATGATGGGCTGTGGGGCTGAGGTGCTGCAGGTTGTAGTGTGGGCTGGCTTGGGCATGGATGGGAGGCTGTGGGTGGGGAGATGAGAATGGAAGGTGTTTTGAGAGTGGAGTTTGTGAGGTGGGTGGAGGGATTGGGGTTGAAGAGTGCCTGGTTTGGAAAATGGGGCCTTTGGGGTATGTGGTTTGGGAATGGGAGATAAGATTTGTCTGGGGCAGGCTGAGGTGCGGCTGCCTAGTCTGGTGGGCAGGAGACTTGGATGGGGACTGGGTTAATGATGAGTGAAGGTTATAAAGTAGGTTTAGGGTAGGCTGAGAGATGGGATGGGTGGCATGCTGGTGGTAACTGGTTAGGGGAAGGTGGTAGTTTAGAGGAATGCACTGGTTTGGGGCTGGCTGCGGTGGCATTTTATGGTGTACGTTTGGGATGAGGCACTGAGGTGGAAGCAAGTTGAGAAGAGAATAGATGCTATTAAATGAGTGGGGAGGGTTGTGTGGGTATTAGGGGTTGGGATGGGACAGGTGGTTGCTTTGGGGAACAGGCAGGCTGGGGACTGGGCAGGGGATACTAGGCACTGAGGGCAGGTTCAGGGTGCAGGTGGGAGACATTAACTGATTTGGAGGAGATGTTAGGGCATGGCATGGCAGGTTGGGGATGCACAGGTAATGAGGAGGGATTAAAGGAATGGTTTGGGAGTTGGGATGGACCTGAGATGTCACCATGGTGTATAAAGTGGGTGATCTGGGTTTGATGTTGAAGATGTGATGGATGAATGGTGCCTTTATCTGTCTGTTTGGCAGTGAGATGGGTCAGCCTAAAGAACAGGGTCTGAGCAGGCAACAATTGGATCTCCACCACTTGTTTCAGAGCAAAAAGTGCTAGCAATCCCAAAAGATGTCAGGCCATCTAGGCCTCTTTTAAGATACGATGTGTAATCAGTGTCACTTTTTCCTACCATGTGGGTGTTTTTATCCTTCTCGTCTTGAATCCTGTGGAATTCGTGGTCTGTCCTGTGTTTTTTTTGCTGTTTAGGCTGTCTGGGTTTTGCCTTTTTTTTTTTCCCCCTTGTATGCCACATATTAAGACCCATAATTAGAAACAGTGGGGGAAAAAGTCTTGATAATCTTTGAACAATAGTTCTGTCATATATATGCGATAACAGGTAAAAATGGACACCTGTAATTAAATAAATAGCTGTAACTTTAGAGCATTGCCTATTTTTAGCCTTGCATGTTCTGTTTGTACCATTTTGTGTGATTTTGGAGGCATCTTTATTTTGTAGCCATCTTTATTTTGTAGCCATCTGTGCAACAAGTGTAGTTTTCTCTCTTTTTAGGGAGCACAAACCAAAAAAAAAAAAAATTTGCTGTGCTGTTTAACGTGACTAGGCTTGTGTGCAAGTCTGGTACTCCTCTGATCCCTATTTCCTTTTGTCATCCTCCATGAGCAGTCCCCCTCCCACTGAGTCTGACTTGCTAGTATTTGTTATTGGATTTTCAGCCTTATCCACGTGTGCAATTTATGCCACTTGTAATTAGGATAGTTTGGTTTTGCTTTTTCCCCCCGAAGGAATTAGTTAATAAGGGGTATTCACACACCAGCTTTGGTTATGCGAGCTCAGCTAGCACAGCTTTTGTCTGTAGAAAAGGCCTTCCTCTTTTAAACCTTTAATAGAGCAGGATTCTTGATGACAAAGCAGGCAGTGAAGTGAAAGGACAGGCTAATGTGTGTGGGAGCACCCCAGTGCATTGCTGCCACTACCAGTTATAAGAATGTCTGTATTTTTAAATGTTTTATGAAGTGACTCACAAACTCAAGATGGATAGAAAATCAGTAAAGTAGATGTTTGTTGATTCGAGGAGGGAGAGGGGGATTGTTTCTCTAAATAGAGATTTATATATTTTTTGTGATGCTGGCAATCTAAATGCAGTGTTTTCCAAGTGGAAAACAACTTTAGTGGCTGGGTAGCGCATTTTGGTGTAGGTCTTCAAGCAGCTCACAGGGTGAGATTTTTTTCAGAGAAAGAACTTGAATGTGAATTGATTTGTGACTCCATTAGCTGGGAAATAGCTCAGGTAGTGAGGGTGGTTATCAACGTGAGAGGGCAGAAAATCTCTGCAGCTGTAAGTTCTTCAGCTTACCCATCTGTCCCTCTTAAGGAAAAAATTAAATATGGGAAATGCTAAAACTGTTTAAGCAGTCTTAGGCTGAGCTTCTGCTGGTTGCTAAGCTCATCAGTGCTGCCAAAAGGAGGACGTCTCGCTCCTTCCTCTTTATCCTTGCTCATAGATAGGAAGTGTTATTCTCTTTCTGTAGAGCACTGTAATTCAGTAACACATTGAAAAACTCCCTTTGCCCAAAACATGAAGAGTTTTTTGTTGTATTGCTGGAAGTAGCTGTGAAAGGGTTTGACAAGCCCTCACACTGAACCAAGGTGACTGCCAGGAGCAGGGAAAACATGGCAAGATCTAATCCTTTTGGCAATGATGAGCTATTAGTTCAGCTTAGTTCTTGTAAAACTATATCAAACTCCTTCAGGCCCACTTGTTCTCTACCCATCCTTTTCTTTACATGTGTCAATATTGTTAAGCTGTCACTTAACAGAGGTTTGACTGTCAGGATTGTTTGTGGTTGGGATCTCCTGGTAGGTCTAAATATGAGGGGAATATATTTGGGGGTGAGGAGTGAGAACTGATTTCTTTTGAAATAGATTTGTCATAAGCTTTCTGCCCTGCAGGGCTGGACCTTGTGAGAACAGAGAACAGACTGTAATGAAGCATCTGCTGTAAAGTACTGTTAAAGGAAAAAAAGCGCAAGTCTCTTCAAAAAATCTTAAGTGATAAATTGAGTTCTGCGACAGTCTCATCAAGGAAGATGTTGCTCTTTAGCAGTGAGATGTATTTGTTTGCCCTGTAGCTTTATGTTCTTGTTAAGGCTAATAGTTGAACTGAACTCTTCATTTCCCACAGCAGACCTTTTTGTGGTTTGTGGGGTTTGGGCAGCTGTACCTCATGAAAAAGTTATTTTTTGCAGTTGTGTTCTGCAGAAGGGAAAGTAGCTGCCATAGTAGCTGGGTAGATGGAGGCACACATTTCAAACATTTCCTGAAGAGTGGTTACACTGAAGGCTGCATCCAGATTTGCTAATGTTTCCATCTCTGTGAGGCTGAAGTAGTTTTCCCTGGTCTATGCCTTCTCCCAATGCCATAGCTGGCTGCTATCTCATTTATGCTGATACAGCTACTGGTGAAGCCACCTGTAAATCTGTTTATTAACACTATCTGTCTTAAAAAAAAAAATTGCCCAAACAAACAAAAAACCCACCCCCACACCAAAAACCAAACCCACATCAGAGAGTTGTTTTTAGTCTGCGGTGTTGTAGCAGCCTGGTTTGTGGCATGGCTGTACATACTCTATTGGCAGTACCAAAGTGAAAAGGGGCAAGTGTCAGGTTTGCCACCAAAGACAGAAATGTGTAACTGTATTCTCTGGATGTGGTGTAGTTTCATGGCCTATCCTCATGGCCCTTGTGTCTCTGCATGGACCTGGAGTTGCTGGCACAAAGGAGGAGAGAGCAGCATGGCCCTCTTTGGCAGTGACATACCCAGAATGCTTTCCCAGAGAATACTCTTCCAAAATATTTGTAGCTGTAGTAAAGCAGATAGACAGACATGCTTGGTTTATACCTGTTGATGGCAGCTGTTGATCTAGTAATCCACAAAGACGATGAGGTAAAGAACAGTAGTGAAGAGGTTTGTGCTTCAGGAGAGAATAGTGAATTTGAAATTCAATTTTTTTGTAATTCTTGGTAGGTTTCTTTAACTGTTAAGATTTAGCGAAGCCTACCAAGAGAGTGTTTGAGGAAAAATTTCCTTTTGTAAATGACTACTTGTACCACTAGGTCAATGCCAGTAATGGAAGATTTTGCAATACTGGCCAAGTAACAGCGATTCAACTGGGAAATTCACCTTCTCTATGAAATGCTTCTTTTTCCTGATTGTGGTTTCTTAAGAGAGCTGGGAGACTTAGAAATCAAAAATTTGTCCTGTTTCTTCCTTACTTGACTTCTGTGACTAAGACTTGTCCAATGGCTTGGGTGTTTCTGCATGTATTAGAGGCAATACTCAAGAATATGCCACTAGCATTAAGCTTTGGTGCAGCTGTGTGAAATGAAGAAATATGGTGTGGAAGGAGGGCCATGCTTGGGTGTAGGGTCTGGATAAAACTGGAGACAGGTGCTTGTTACTGATCTATGTACTGGTATGTTTTCTGAGCTTTTTCATTTAATCAGTAATTCTTTTCTTTTTCTTCATACAGGAAGGTAAAAGGGGGCAACATAGATGTGCATCCATCTGAGAAAGCCCTCATTGTCCACTATGAAGTGGAAGCAACGATTCTGGGAGAGATGGGAGACCCCATGCTGGGGGAGCGCAAGGAATGTCAGAAAATGTAAGGTCATGGCAAGTTCTGATAGCTTTTTCAGTTCTTCACAGCGTCATAAACTCAGTAACTCAAAGCATTAACAGCCTGTAAGAAATAATGCATTCTAATCTTTACAAAACTTTGCGCTAGATTAGTGGAGGGTTTAGAAGCTAGGAAATAACATGTGCCTAGGAAAGTTTATATCTAAAATACATGTTGTAAACTGCCTGTCATCCATGTACTTTAAGATGTTTTGTAAAGAAAGAGATTATTTCCATTTTACATGATGGGAACTTGAGGTAGAGAAAAGTGAAGTGACTGGTTCCTGTAGTTGATGTTGGAGCAGGTAATACTATTGAACCTTCTGACAGCCTTATGCTCTAGCTGTTGGCTCTCCTGTTGTGTTGACCTGCCGCCCCTGCTAGTGATTTCACTACAGTATCTGCATTTCAGTTTTGCCTGGTGTTTTTCTGTTAATAGCATTAAAACATTCCCCTTTGCGAAAGTCCAGAGAACTATTGTAACTTCAGTTTCCAAGCTGCAAGTTTGGACCTTTCCTAGGTTTGTTTTATCTCTACACTGAAGTCTTTTTGAAAATTTGAGCTGAAGTGGCTACGTGTGTGAGTGCACATAGAAGAAAAAGAGAATCCTTAAATTCTCTCAAATTTTTGAAGAGATCAGAAATGTTCATCTGTTTTCAGATGAATCAGCATAACTTGCATCTGCAACGTGCTGGAATTCCTTTTTCATCCATCCTGTTGTTAATGTGTACATATTTCTTGTTGCTCAGTGCTTGTGGACCTGGCTGCAGTTCTGCCAGAACTACGGTATACTCCTGACGCTGCATCTGCAGGCACTGCAAAAGAACCTCCTTGTGTAGTCAACACCCATAGCTGTTTCTCATTTTGGATTTTTTGTGCAGTACTCCCGGCGGTCCTGTGAGGTTTTTTTGGGTGTATTGCAAATATATTAGTGGCTGTTGTGTCTAATACGGTTATAAGGGATCTGTTCATACAGCTGCATTTAGTGTTGCTGCTTGTCAGCTGATGGGCAGTTATGTTCTGTCAAATCTGTTTGACAGTTACTTGCCATTTGGAGTTGTAGAGAACCACTGCTTTGACACTACCTTTGTAAGCCACAGCACAGGCATTGAGGGTATCGGAATCGTTTCTGCTTCAAGAAATTCGTGACTGTAAAGGTAAATCAAGGGACTGAAGATGCAAACATTTAAAAACTGAAGAGACACCTATCTGTGTTGCAGCATTCGGCTAAAGAGTCTTAATGCAAATACAGACATTGCTTCCCTGGCTCGAAAGGTGGTTGAAGAATGCAAGCTCATTCACCCTTCCAAACTTGCAGAAGTAGAACAGCTGTTGTACTATCTACAGAATCGCAGAGATGCCTCAGCGGGAAAAGGTACAGGAACAAAGTAGCTTGGGACTGGTGTGCTTCTGCATTGAACAACTGCTGTGTGAGGTTTTTCCAGCGGATGTCCTAACTTGCTTGATGTACGAGTTCTTTGGCAATAGTGAGAGTGGTGTAGGTAAATCACACTTGGAAAAAATGACAACCTTGGGGCGAGGGGGGGCAGAATTATTCTATCAAAGCTTTTTTTTTTTTTTTTTTTTTTTTTTTTAAATTTAGTATTGATGCTGCTTACTGGCTGCCTTGTGCTTTAGCAGGACTTCTGCTGTTTGGTGCAGCCTCTTCAGATTGCATCTGCACTTGCAGTGACATCAAAAAACTGTATGAGGATCTTCCTAGGAAGATCTCTGTCATTGCCTGTTGCAAGGGTAGATAGCGTTCCTAGGCTGAATTTGCGCTGTCTATAAAGCTGGAGTGAGGAGTTTGAGTCTGACAAGCTTTGGTACACTGTAGCAGACAGCTTGGGGTAATTCTCTTATCTTGTCTTCTGAAGTTCCTGGTGAACAAGTTACTGAGAACAGTAATTCTCTGCTCTGATGCCAAGGCTTTTTGGTGGTCCTATTTATGTCTTAAGTTCTTAAACTTTGTGCTTAGGGGACAGTTTCATATTTAACATCCGATCCTGCATTACCTTGTGGTTAGCAAGATTTCTTACAATCATGAAATTATAAGCTTTATTCTCAAGTTGGTTTCTTATCTTTATGGGATGAGTTTAAAATAAAGATTAATGTTGTTTTAATGCTTTGATTGTAACTGCTTTGGGTGTTTTACCCTCTTATTCTTTATATATGTCTTGGTGTATCACAGGGCAGCTTTGCCACAGTGTACAAGCAGAATCAAAGCTGCTAAGGTATCTCACTGTGGAAGTGAATTTTTGTCAGTCTGGGCATGCACTAAGGTTTATTACCCTCTGTTTCCTCAGCTGACTGGGCTGTAACTAATCATTTAGACTGATGAGTCAAAAGGCATCTGAGGGTTTATTTTGTTCCCTGTGGGCTGTTCGGCTTCAGAAACCGGACATACCTTAGCTGTGTTCGTCTGACAGGTCAGCTGGACACAAAAGGACTTTGACCTTGATTTAACTAGAATGTTGGCTATGAGAATACTGGATATGTTTTTTGTCTGTGAATATGCATAACTTAACTGCAGCCATATCTTTTTCTTTATAGAAAAGAAAGAGAAGTCCAGTAAGCCAAAAGATCCACCCCCATTTGAAGGAATGGAGGTAAATATTGGTGTTAGAAGAGAAATGCAAAACCCATTTGCTTCTTAAGTAAGCAGTTATATAAGGGAGGGGGGGAGAGGAAATGCTGAATTCGGGGGTGGGGGGGTGTCCTTCTTGTTTTTTAAACAAAGAACTTGGTTTGGAAATATTGCACAATGGAATAAAAATCATCTCCATAAAGGGTAAAATATTTGACTTGCATACTTCCAACTATAGCACGCAGCAGGACAGCAAGTGCGGTCTGGAACATCGGACAGGACACAGGGAGTCATGTCTGAGCATCCTTTGTTTTTTGTAATTAAGTCTTCTCAGATTTCCTGGTGTTCATTGGCATTGATTCTGGATGTGGGTTTTTTCCTTGTATTTTATTTTTTCCTAAGATCTTAACTCAAAGCTGTGCACTCTTTTATCTCACAATTGAATAATGTTGTGATTGATTGTCTTGAATTGACATCTCTTTCTCTGTGAAACCCCTACTTATGACTGCTTTCAGATTGATGAAGTTGCCAATATCAATGACATGGATGAGTACATTGAGTTACTGTATGAGGACATTCCTGACAAGGTGCGTGGCTCTGCCCTCATCCTGCAGCTGGCTAGGAATCCCGATAATTTGGAAGAACTGCTTATCAATGGTAACTTTAAAACCCAATGATAACTTCTCTTAATGTTGTGCTGTTTATTTGTGGTGCTTTCTTCTCAGGGGAAAAGTAGTTCACCTTTAATTTGGGATTTTCTATAGTTTGCTAGGCTTTGCTTCTCAGTACTTAATAAGCTGGCTGTCAAAACCCAGTTGGATGTCTTACAAATGGATGCTTCTTAGGCTGATCTTAGGTGGGCCTAACACAGAAATCCTCCTGGCCTCAATAGGCTTCAGCTGTTTTTTTCTCATCCTAGTTATTCTGATGCTGAATTAACTTGGCATTGCTGCTGGAGACAAGAGAATCTAGAGTTGTATCCTAAAGATCAGGAAACTTGCTTTGCAAATGGGATTTGCAGACTGACATAAATATAGGTGCCCAGTTTCCAAGGGAATTAATAAATTGAATGAGGATGCATCACCAAAGTATTGTACTAGCACACCATACTCTTTTTGCTTATGGATCCATTTAAAAATCTTATCAGAAAGCATGATGTGATGTTCACATTACTGTCATTTTGTGTCTTCATACGTATGTGCTGTGCCATGTGCATTTTGAGAGTTACATCAGTATGGAATAGTATGTGTTTGTAAATACATATGTGTACATGTATATACATTCATTTCCCACTGCCCCCTCTCTTCTGCGGGGGGAAAAAACCCTTATAAGTCTGTAAAGATGTCAGACAAGCAAAAGATAAGGACAATCCAAACCAGACCTCCAAAGTGATGGTAAGTTCATGTCTTGTTAATTTAGTAATTTTTTTTTCCTTTGCCCCTTTCTCTTTCACTGGGCCCCTATACCCCCTCATTCCTCGAGTAAATGATGACTTCAGTATGTACGCTACCCATCCTGCAATGTCAGCAAGCAAGTTTATTGTAAGAATTGGAGTGGAAGGGGAACAGTAAGCCATCAAATAATGGCTTGTCCCCATGAGTTGTTGAGAATATTCTAGTGCTTGAAATTGCCAGTTGCTGCTTTTCTCATTCTGATCATGTAACATGGTGTATGTGAAGAGGGACTAGATAAGGGTAAGTGAATGGAAAAGATAAGCCAGAGGGGAAAAGTAAGCTGAAGTATGACAAGAAGAAATACAAACCAAATTATTAAGTAATACAAAGTTGCTACAGGGGGGAAAAATATATAGAAAGAAGTGAATGAAAAATGATAGTTGTCAAGGTAGAATTTAAAGGGGATTTGGAAGTGAATGTCGTGATGTTTTACGTAGGGGTCACAGTGTAGTATGGAAAATAGAGATGGCAGAGATCTTAAGCTTAGCGGTGGTTTTAAGATGACCTCAGCGTTTGGTTGCTGTTCCCTTGCATGTCACTGCCTCTTAAGGTTTGTGACTGGATGACCACCCAGGGTACTCTCTGTTTTAGTACTGTCTCCAAACAGAACTTTTGAGCAGTGTTGCATATTGCATACCTCTGAAAATCTTAATTAGAAAACTGATAGATGTAGAATAAGGTGTATTCAAATTTTGAGTCTCACAAGACAAAAGCAGGGAGGTGAAATGCTCATGTAAATCTCGTTTCATTTCAGAAACTGCCCTGGGTGCATTGGCTAGAGTGTTGAGGGAAGACTGGAAACAAAGTGTGGAACTTGCTACCAATATAATTTATATTTTCTTCTGCTTTTCAAGGTAAGTGCAGAGTCCCTGTGTATAGGGGTATCAGGAACTTCTCTCTGCTTAGTGGTTTTTCATTTATTTTCTGCACTGCACTACAAAACCTCACTGAAACACGAAAAAAAACTTGCTGAGATGGAAACACACTTGTTATAAATGACAAAATTGAGGCACAAAAAGAAATCCCACAATGAGGCAGTGTGTAGCAGAACCGGGAAGAAACTAGTAAGGATTTTTCCCATAGCTTATAGGCTGAGCTGCCACGTTTTATTTCCCTCAGCATTCCTACAGGGAAGAAACAGCATTCAAAACTGAAGCGAGTTCTTGCTCTTATTTAGGTATGACAGTGTTTCAGCATACCCTGCCTAGAAATAATTCAAATGGAATTTGCATTACAACTTCATTTTGGACCTCTATTATATTTCTAGTGAGTAGAGGGTCCTCTGAAGCACTTATAATATGAAAAGTGGGGCTGATTGGAAAATATTTTCCTTTACACATGAAAATTGGAATGTGTTTTTATTCTGACTTGGAACAACACACTGTTGCTTGTCCTTCTGCAAGTTTGGAAAAAATATTCATCTTTTTAGGAATGGGGTTTTGTTTTGAAATGATTTTCCAATAGAGAAGTGTTATAATGGGGCACAGAGTAAATACTTTTTTTAATACTTCATGTGGTGCAGTGTTGGGGCATTGCTACCATAGATGTCAAAACAGATTTGGGGTTGTTTGCATTTACTTTTCTCATCACAGGTGTTTTTTCTTCAATATAGTTTTTCTCAGTTTCATGGAATAATCACACACTACAAAATTGGAGCTCTGTGTATGAATATCATAGACCATGAATTGAAGAGACATGAGCTTTGGCAGGAAGAACTTGCTAAAAAGAAGAAAGCTGATATCCTTTTGATATGCTGGGGCAGCTTGCTGGCTTCTGACTTGTCTTGATAGCTGTTGTTGAGTTATACGAGATGAGCATACAGCAACTTGTGTGAAAGCAGTAGAATTTTCTAGAAAGTGCAGGTATGAAAAAGACCAAGAGTGAGAAGTTCGGGCTGCTGAGGAGATTAAGCTGAAGTTACTAAAACAGCACAAGAAAAAAAGTTTTATTTTTTCAGCAGTATGTCTTAGGAACATATGTGCTGACTATTAGGATGTAAGACATCCAGGACTAGGAGGAGGGAAAAAAAAAATCATGCTGTAGAGTACAGGTGTAGCAAGCTGTTGCTGAGGTAGTGTCTTTACACTGGCTGCTCCATAGGTGTCTTCCTTTTAACTGGTGATTGAATAACACCTTTGAGGACAGTAGTCATCTAGACTGTATAACTTCTATCTGAATTCCTTAACTTCTGCAATTTACTTGATGAAGATCCTGACAATCAAACCCTAAAAAAGGATTATGAGAAAACTTATAAGAAATATCAAGGGCTGGTTGTCAAGCAGGAACAGCTACTTAGAGGTACCAAATCCAAATAGCAAATTACTTCCTTGTTGGTGAACATGGGTAGAGGGTTCTGTTGAATGCTCGTTATAACTGGGATGTCTTAACCATAATGTGTGGATGAATATGGAAGAGCATTGTCAAAGAACAGGGGGAAGATGAATACTTAATCAGATTGTTTGACTGTAAGCTAATAATTTTTGAAGTGATCTGTCAATCTTGGTGGAAAAATAGCAAAAGTGATCCACTTAACTTTTTTTTGCTCATGATACTGGTTTGGGAGGAGTTGGGTATTTTGGTTTTGTACGTTTGATTTGGGTTTTTTTAACTTAGCCTAACTTAGCCTGTATCTGACTCAAGTTGAATAGCTTTCACTCTATTTCTGTTTTTGTATGAAAATACATTTCATGTTAGATTGAAATGATCTGAGGGGCAAAGCTTTCTTGGGAAGGGCTTTTAAATGGCTTTCATTAGAATTGAAAGGAAAAAAAAAAATAAAAGCTTCTAGTGATCATAATTTTTTTTTTCAAAGCCACTATCGGAATTAATCTTCTCAATGCTTTTTAAACAGGAACAAAAAGCATTCATGGTCAGTTATCTCCAAAATGCATTGGGAAGGGAGCAGAAGACTTCTGAAAGTCTTGTCTTAAGCACTTAATGTGTATAGAGACACTTGTTTAGTTCTATTGTCTTTGATCTGTTGGTATGATTTGTTTTGGACTTTGGTAGTTGCACTTTACCTGCTCCTAAATCTTGCTGAGGATACTCGCACTGAGCTGAAGATGAGAAACAAGAACATTGTCCATATGTTAGTGAAAGCACTGGACCGTGATAATTTTGAGCTGCTTATCCTGGTTGTATCTTTCTTGAAGAAACTCAGCATTTTTATGGAGAATAAAAACGATATGGTAAGGCTCGTAGCACTCTACTGCAATGTTGGAAAGGTATGGACTCTGAAAACTTTGTGTGGTTGGAGGGAAGAGGGAGACATCTCTGCCCCCACCCTAAATATCTGTAGCATCAATTATCCTATTTTGTTACTAGTAAAATGAGGGAAAGGAAAGACTTAAAACATCCAGCGGTTACATACTGCAAACATTTTTGAATAACTGTCATCCCAACAGTGAAGCTACCTCAAAATATGATACGTGAAATTCCAAATTTTGAAGACAACACCCCAAAGTGTTGTCATACCTCCACTTCTGGAGATGCCCATGACCCTTCCCCCAAACTAGACTCTTTTGACAACATAGTATTGTCTCTGCCACGTATTGTCTTGGAAAGAGAGGTAGTTATCCTTTTTCACTTTGCTAGGCTAGATTACTTATTTCCTATGTCAGCTTGGTCTTCAAAGGCACCTTGCAACTGTTCCTTCATGCTGCTAGTAGCTCCCAAGAACTGGAGGCAGTGTTATTTATTCATAAGCTTCTTTTTAGGTGAAGTCTCAAACTTCTGAAATTGTAGCATATTTTTTTGTGACTTTTTAAGCTGTAGCCAAGTATCTCCTTTACTGATTTCCCAATGGCTTTTAGTAGATACTTGCCTTCACTTCTGTGCCTTTATGCCAGTTTGTTAAACAAAAATGATAAATTTTCCTTATCCAAGAGGTAATCTGAGATTAGTGTTACACTTTGATTGTGAGATAAAAAGGTCTGTGTAAGTGCAATAGAAAATTAATTGCATTTTTGTTACTGGAACAATCATTCGTATGTGTATGTGCTGAACACTGCAGACGAGAGGTATCTCCCTTATTTATATAGGGGTATCCTATTTCTTAACAAGTCAGACACCAAGCATGCATATTTGGGGGAATGTAGAATGTTTATCAGGTGGTTGGTCATTGATTTAGTTTATACTTGTGTAGTGCCCTGAAGGGCTTTATTAGGAGAATAAGGATTAGCTCTCCAGCCCGCTGATTCGCTGGCAGGCTTTCCACATTCTGTTTGATTTAGTGGAAAGACAAATGAAACAAAATTATTGAATTTATTTTATTGCAGAGTGTTTTAACAATTTTGAAAAGACTTTTTAAAAGGTTTCTATGCTTCAGGTCAGCTGTCTGTTTGAGCATTTTTTTATTGATAATGAAGAGGATACGTTTTTCTCCACAGTATTATTAAGGAAAGCTACTAATGAAGGAGAAAGTGTTCTAATATTTATATCGGGCAATAACACAAAAACGTCGAAGGCAAAATTAACCAAGATTAGTTGTGCAATGCCTGATTCTAAGTAAAACTTAATAATCCACATATATTTATAGCACATTCTTTCCTTTGGTATTCAAGTGCCATATTAAATTCGAAGCAGTGAAGTAGGAGTTCTTGCTATCTGATTGGTTTTGATCAAGGTATCCAGTCAGTTGTTTGATTATTACTCTATGCCATGTGGGGAGAGCTGTAGTTTCTTTTCTCAGTATTCATTCTGTGTGTATTTATAACTGGAAGGCTAGTTACATACACGCAAAAGCTTGAAGAATACAGAGTAATTTTATGTGCCTCCTTCTGGCCAAAGAAGATTCTGGGAAACAAAGTATGCATTTAAAAGATTATGTCAAATAAAAGCAGAGAAATGTTGCTTAAAAGATGACAAAAACTTTCTGAAATTTTGCCAGTCAATGCTCAGATGTCTTTTCTGGCTGGTAAAGTGAACATGATCTCAGGAACTGATACCACTTCTCAGTTCCTGGATTCCACTTTTTAATTTGAAAGTGATACGTGTTTCAAGATTACTTTCATGATTTTATTAAATGAATGTACAGGATGGCGTGCCTCTTCTGAGAGCACATGCGAAGTTCTGTTTAGGGGTTCATTTGAAATTCAAAATGAAAGGTCTCAAATTCTTTTTGGATGCTAGTTATCTGTCTTTCTTGGTTGGGTATCTCTTCGACTGTAATGTCAGTTGCTCTAGGGTTGCTTGTGTTTAAGTTTAAATAAGTTCCCCAGTCTGTCTGTCATTCCTTCACCTGTCCCCCCCCCAGTCTTGCAAGTGATGTCTTGGCCACATTCTTGCAGTATTCCAACTGTGAGGAGTATTTCCAAGTCATCTGAACTGTTCGGTTCAAAAACTTTTTTAATCAACATTACGCAGTAACTCAATCTAGAAGACCTTGACCACAAAGACATAAGCAAAGCTGCTTCAGATGAAAATGCATTGACAGTCACTATTATGGTACAAATTGGATATGTATTTGCATATGCATGTGTGTGAATATGTAATATACTGAGAGGGCTTTTACATTGAAGACAAAGCTAAGTTTGGATGGTTTATGGATTTTTCTTATTCTTGATATACAGGTTGAAATGGATATTGTTGAAAAACTTGTGAAAATGGTACCCTGTGAACATGAAGTTTTTTGCTGAACATCACTCTTCGACTCTTACTAAATCTCTCCTTTGACACAGGCCTGAGAAATAAAATGGTACAAGTTGGTCTGCTTCCCAAACTTACTGCACTTCTAGGTATGTTTTTTGTTCTAACATAGACACTTCAGCGGGGATAGTGAAGCTGTTTGCATCATGATATAGTGTGCATAAATGTTGCTATGTCACTTTTGTCTTTGCCAAAGAACTTCCTCACTATTCCCAACTTTTTATCATTCAAATCATCTTCTCAGATGCAGGTGTAAATGGAAATTTAAAATAATGTGGTACCCAATAGATTTATTCCTAGAATGTCTTAAACTGTTGAATGAGTCTTCTGGTCTTTAAAAATAACATAACTACCTGAAAACCGTGTGAGCTGACACATGGGTGATGCTTGTAATTTTGGGGGAGTGCATAGGAAAAATAGTCAGCAACTTCATGGAGCTTAGCTGATGAAGAGGATACCAACTATCTCTGTTTTTTTTTGGTTTTTTGTTTTTTTTTTTTTTTATGGAGCTTGATATACCTGCTGCCTCTTGTTATCTTAAGGGTCCAGCCAGATAGAGAGATCAGAAATTTCCCAGCTTTGTCAGCTTCTGCTTGAGGCTGTACTGACCTCTAGACTTTCAGCTTGATAATCTGTAATTTTTGTAAGTTCATCTGAGTACTTCAGATACAAGTGAAACTTGTTGTTGTCCATAGGGGAAAGACACGGAGACATAAGAAGTTTGGAAAAAGCAGAGGATTGTCTGATTTGATCATTGTTTTATGCTGGAGTTCTCAGGAGGGAGTTTTTATTGCTCCTTGTGTGTTCTTTGGCTGATACTATCTAGAGGCCACTCTGGTAGATATACTAAATGTTTAGCAGGATTTGGCCATAAGAATTTCTGAGCGCTCATTTTTAAGTGAGAGCTGAGGATCTTGTGTTGTGGAGCCCTAAATGTGTGAAATACTGATGCAAGATATTGTTAAAGCTTCCTGAGATATGTTGGGTTTGGGATGAACTAAGTCCAGTGCAGCTGGTGTATCCAGATGTGATGGAACAAGTGGAATGCAATGGTGAATCTATGAGCTTTCTCCCCTAGTTTTGTATAGTCTCTTAAAATTGTTTACCTTCTTAATTTTACATTCAACCTCAACATGGCCTTATTGCTGTTTAGTATACAAGTTAATACCATGAAAACTTACACTGCTTTGGAAACCTTAATCCTGTCAGTGATTAATGTAACAGCTACCTGATCTATCCTGGAATGCCTCAGATCTTTTTATGCTTTCTCTCCCACAGCCATGTTTGCACTTGATATCCTCCTTTGGGCTGAGCTAGGAGGAAGAAGAAAAATGGCATTTGGAATCCTCTTCTTTATGCTTTTCTTTTCCTCAAGACAATGTTATTTGGCAGTAAACCCAAGAAGTGGAAGCTGGTCAGGAAATATATTTTCTCTCTTTTGAGAGAGGATCTTGCTAGGTAGTTTCGTTCAGCTTGGATTGTAAGCTTTTTGGAGTAGCAACTTGTCTCTTTCTTTTGTTTGCACAGCAGCTAGCACTGTGGTCTAAGGCTGGGGTTTCTGGGTTCTTGTCACCCCCAACCAATGTCATGACACAAATCCTTGAGAAGCCCCTGCTCCCAGAAATTCCCCATTTAATATTAGAGTCAGATTAAACTCATCAGTTAAGTATCTGCTTTCTAGTGTTTGATTCTAATGTGGAGAGGAGAATTTATTTTCAAATACCATTCTCTTAGACTGCTAAGTAGGCCTGTGCGGCAGGCTTTTAGCTCAGAAGAACTGGCTGCTAAAATTGCAGTCTGTTCCTGAAGTGGCTGTTAGGGTAATCTACAGCAAGTTCTACTAGTACTTCCAGAAGCTTCACTGTCTGTTTGGCTCCATGGGTGGTCAATCTTTCCTTAACTTGGACGTGTTTGACCCTTTCTTTTTTTTCTTTTTTCCTTTTTTTTTTTTTTTTTTTTTTCCCAGAGAGGCATGTGCTGTTTGCCCTAGCTCTTCCCTGTAGAATTGCTTGATACTTTGCAATATGCTAGTTAGAAAATGTAGGTACAAATACTCTCTATTACTTTACTTGTTTCTTAAGCCAGACCTGTGATTTGTGGTGATCAAATAATTCTCAAATACATCCCTTTGTGTATCATATCTCAGGGAAGACCGCAACCTTAATAATAAAATAATCATGTGCCAGATGCCCCTCTTAGACAGGTTACTTGGGTATTAAACACACATTATTCAAGTCAGTACCCTTCAGCTTACATTTGCAGGTCACCTTAAAGTGCTAACACACCTCAACAGCTGTTGACAAGTTACCATGCAGCTCCTAATGCCAAGAGGTCAAGTTTGTTGACTTGGCCTACTGAAATTTAACATTTGTGCATGCTGTGCCTTTGAGACTTTAGCACTGGGTTTGAGATGAGTATAAATTAAGTGTAGTAGGTGTTTAAGTGGAGAGTTGAGATTGCGAAGAATTAAAGGACAGGATTTGTCAGGCAGCAGTTTAGTGCTGAGCACTGAGGTGGCTGCAGTCTGCAGTTCTGGAGGAAGTGCTGCTTTCCCAAGGGACACTTAGTGGCTTGGGAGCAGGAAGGCTCTAAATGTGGGTGGAGGCTGGAAGCAGAAAGGATGGACTGACTTCAACTGAGCTATCAAAGGAATGGCATGGATATGTTGGAGAAGGATTATCTTCTTTCTTTCCAGTGTTGAGGCTGCTGTTGAAAGCATGGACATGAGAAATTCTGCTTAGTCTTGGTTTTCATTTTAATTAGCCTTTTCTTTTTAATAGTGCCAATGCCTGCTTCCCCATGTAGCTTTGCCAGTCAACACCACTTGTTAGTTTTCACGGCTTCTCTTCACAAGTCTGAAGTATTGTATATGACAAGACTCCTCTTGCTCCCTCCAGGCACCCAAGTTAATCAACTACAGCTGATCTTTGTTATGCTCTGAATCTCAAAGAACTGGGTGCAGCTGAGGGAAATTTGGCCTCAGACTTGAGATCAGAAGCTGGAGCAGAGCTGTGGAGGCTTATGAGATATAGCCTGCTGTATTGAGGTTTTTCTGTAAACAAGTTACTTGAAGAGGTATGAAAAGAGATTTTGTTGATCTGTGTGACTTCAGTTCTTTAAGAAAATCTTGTAATTGTTGAGTCACTAGGGCCTTGTTTAGTACTGGTGGCTTTGCTTTAATATTTAGAAATTATATTTACAGCGTGATCTTTTTTATGCATTCTCTGTGAATGCTTTATGTGCCAGTATATTTGAAGTATGGCTTCAGTGGATTAAGGTGAGGATTCATGTGAACTCACTAAGTGGTTTAAACTAGACGTTTGCTGAAATGTGGAAAACACAGATTCAGTGCCCTCTAATCATCACCTCAGAAGGAAAGACCAAAGCAGCATGCCATAGAACATTCCGTGGAGGTTTGATTCACTCTTATAGTGCTCTCATTTTGCTTTGCATGGCATAATTCGAGTGAAGTGGAGTAGGAGGGACTTGCTCCAAATACAGTAGAGTTCAGTGGTTAGTGTATTTGCTTGTGGAAAGTATTCTCACTGAAAGGGGGAAACATACAGTTGAACTTTAAGAGAACTGATTCAGATTCTTCCTTTATCCCTGTGGATGCTCTTCCGCTGTTGGACAGAAGGGAAATGTTACCCTTTTTCATAATCCTTCCCCTGGATGTGTGTTGGTTTCTAAAGTAAATGCCCTGGCAGCAAACAGAAGAAAACATTGTCTGCAAGGAAGAATAAAAAAACCTCACTTCTTGTTTGGACCAAATCCACTTTGTTTTTCAGTTAACGGGCCAAACCAAATACAAAATTTTTAGTACAGCTCTCTTAAATATACGCACAGCTTGTGATTCACATTCTTCTAATAAGGGTGCTATTTTGTGCTATGTCTGAGTGGTTTCTTAGCCTTTGTGAAGTGAGACAAATAGCTCTCCATTCTCTGTGAGAACAGCAGGCAGTTTGTACAGCAGAACCATCTGAGTGCTGCTGTGTGTGTTATGGCAGGCTGCAAACTCTTCTTGGTGGACCCCTGTTCAGAAGGAGCTCCTGGCAGTATGTGGGTGTAGCAGGCAGTACTGGGGTTTCTGTGTCCACACATGAGTGAGTTACTCCTCTCAAAAGATATAAAGGATAGGGAATAGTGAGGGAAGCTGTTAATATGGGAACTGTGTTACTGCTCAAAGAGTAAAAGGAGTAGGTCTGGCTGCATGCAGGGAGCAAACTTTTTTTTTATATGATGTGTGCCTTCATCCCTTTGAGCTTAGGTGTACTGAATGCATTTTGTCTTGAAATGCCATTTTCTTTTAATTCACTTCCCAGTGCAAGCCATACTTAAAGAATGAAAACCCATTATGCTTGGAAGTCAGACTAAAGTATCTCTTCTTGGTTGCTCAAACTTACTAGCTGCTTTTAAAAATCAAGGTCTGATTGAACACAGGTGAGCTGAAAAGTGGGTGGGTCAAAAATAGTACCAGTTGCAAATCGGATCCAAATGGGACATGGAGTACAGAAGGGTTGTGCATATGGCTGTGAAAGTGTTAGAGTAGTGCCAAGGTGTTCAATCTCAAAAAGATTTTAGGTGGTGATGAACATCTTGGGTGATGTCTCCAGTACAGATTACAGTGACTGGAAGAAAACTGGCTTTGTGGATTTTTATTCAGACAAGTAGATGAGTGTTTGTTATACAACACTCTGAAGTACAGTATGATCAGTCCCAAGTAGCAATAGTATAGTTTTGCCAGTCACAGTATGTATCGAGCTTATAAGCCTTATTAATGAGAGCATCCTGGCCTGATGCTCTTAACTTGTTGGTGTTCCAAGTGTTAGTATCAGTGCACTGAGAAGTAGCCACCTGATTTTACATAGAAGTCTAAGGGCTGTGCAATATTTTGAAAATATTTACTGAAGTAGGTCAAACTTTTCTATTATGAGTTCTTTATTTAAGCTGGAGACAGCCAGAGTGAAGGGTGACTTTGATTTAGTGCTCACTGAAGAGTGTCTCTTCACTAGGTTTGTTGATAAAACTTTTGAGAGTTTTATTATCTAAAATCTTTTCTGGAAACTGTGAAATTCCTCTGATCTGATATTTTTCTGTCTGATATTTTTCTGTTCTTTACAAGTTAGGTTTAATGAGCAATCAAAGAATTGCCAAACAGTCGTGTGTTGGGTTTCTTAACAATCAAGTCTTGATATGGTATGTAGCCAAGCTGGATTATATGTTGACTGCTGTTTAAAAACTCAAGAAGTACTTTGCTCTCTAATTAACGGAGTGCTGTGGGTTTTTAATGTTCTATTCCCTTTATGAAAGTTTCTTTTAAGAAGGCTTGAAGTAGATGTGTTCTCTTTATGAGTTCACTTGGCCTTTTTGTAATGAACTTATTATGGAGCTTCACACATCTGTTGAAAAATGGAGCTTCTTATAGGCTACTGCAGTGTTTTTTCTGACTTTAATAGGCCTCATTTATCCTATAAAGAAACATACATTTTCTTACCTGATCAAGTGAGCAAACAATAGGGGTCAGATGTGGCAAAGACCCTAACAAAAAGCACATGTCCAGCCATCAGGGTGAGGTAAAGTCATATCGGGATTGCTTGAAGTTATTAATGGCAGTAAAATTTATGCTTCCTCCTGTTTTCCCAATTAAATTGAGAAACCTTTTTTTCCTAAGGCGGCTCTGCAGCAGCTGGTTCCAATACTTGTTGTGTGAATATTGCCTGGGGTGTCTCCCATTCCTTTATAGTAGAGGCTGGCTGAAGCACATTAAGTAACAGTTCAACTACAGGGACCAGTCTGTTGGAAAGCGGTAATTATTAAGGGATTTATTTTAATGGTAGTTTTTTATCATTTGTGGTGAGTATGGCCAAGGCTTAAAAAAAAAAAACCCCAACCCACAGCAACAAACAAACAAGAAACACACCAAAAGAAACATAAACCAAAAACATCACTTACCATTCAACTTCTAAATCCTTATTAAAAGTGCAAATAAACCTAGCATGTCTAACTGACTTAAGGAGAGTGTTGGGTACACAATGTGTCTTAGGACCCAGCACTTATTTAGATACCTTAACTATGGAGTAGACAGCAAACTTTATTAAAGAAAAATTGACTTCTGATGTTGAGAAATATAGAACTCAGAGGGACATCAGCATCACTAATACTGTGCTTGAAGCAGAAATAGAATCCCAGCTAACTTTAAGGTAAAAGCCTTCACTATAACCCTTCTTTGTGCTACTGGTAAATGGTAGTAGCCAGCAGGTTGAGGGGGGTTATCCTCCCCCTCTACTCTGCCCTGGTGAGACCCCACCTGGAGTACTGTGTCTAGTTCTGGGCTCCCCGGTTCAAGAAAGATGAGGAATTCCTAGAGAGAGTCCAGAGGAGGTCAACAAAGATGATTAGGGGACTGGAGCATCTCCCCTATGAGGAGAGGCCTCAGCCAAGAGCTGGGCTTGTTCAGCCTGAAGAAGAGAAGACTGAGAGGGGACCTCATCGACACATACAAGTATCTCAAGGGTGGATGTCACGAGGACGGAGCCAGACTCTTCTCAGTGGTGCCCAGCGACAGGACAAGGGGCAATGGGTACAAATTGAAACATATGAGGTTTCAGTTGAATATGCAGAAGAACTTCTTCACTTTGAGGGTGACGGAGCACTGGAACAGGCTGCCCAGGGGGGTTGTGGAATATCCTTCTCCGGAGATATTCAAAGCCCGCCTGGACGATGTCCTGTGCAACCTGCAGGTGAGCCTGCTTTAGCAGCGGGGTTGGACTGGATGATCTCTCGAGGTCCCTTCCAACCCTTGCCATTCTGTGATCAGGAAAAAATAACTGAGGTTCATAACGTCATATTTTTATATAAGCTTACAAGTTTTTGAAGTCTGTCTAAGATTTTTCTGACTCCTTTAACACTGTCCAGAGTTGGAAACAGTGTTTTTCCATTTCGTACTTTTACAGGTGGATCCTTGCTAATCTGAACACTCAGCCTTTGACTGTTTGGGTGAGTGAAAGCTCATTGTTGTGGTGTGCCACTCACAAGTGCACATGTGTATTTAGCTGTATTATTAGCTTTTTTTAAGAGGATAACTTGGCATAACACAGGAAACTAACTTCATGAGTGTTGACTGAAAATAGAAATGCTTGTGGCAGCAGCAAGGGCAGGAGTGGAGAGGTGGCAGCAATCTAAAGATGAGGACCTGAGTTGTTGGAAATTCTCTAAACTGATGAATAGGAAGGAGCCAGTATTTCTACTGTGGAGCTCACAATAAGTGACTGCATAATTAACTGAATTCTTTTAATTGTTTCTTTGCATGTTGCAAGAGCTAAGTAATACGCGTAAAAAGTAAGTCTAGTCTTCTATGTGAACTGTTGACATCTGAAAGCTCTACAGGGCATAACTGGATGACTAAAGCACGACAGAACAGAAACAACCAGCTCTAGTTTCTTGGAAAATATCAGTAAAGAAGGGGCGGGGCACTTCTGCTAGTCTTCCTAATCTATAGTAAAATCTTCGTAAAGCTTGTATGAGGACCAAAGTAGAAAAGAGGGGATCATCTTTTTCAGAGCTCTTGTGAAGCCTGCAGGCAGAAGGATGTTCTCAAAGGATCATGTGGAACAATTTCGCAGATGTAGTAGTCCCATAGATTCTGAGACTTTTACAGGTTCAGGCGTAAGGAGGAAGGTTACAGTCTGCTTTCCCTTTTGGAAATGTGGAAACATCTTAAGTCATGAGTTTCTGCTGTTTGTCTAAGAGTTTCTCAGATGATCTACTCCAGTGCAGAAGACCAACTGCAGATTCCCCATGTCTGCAGTTGCTAAGATGAGAAGTCCTTTGTCAGTTGATAGTATTATCTTCAGACTGTTTGAGGTGATGGGGGAAGACGTATCCTAACATAAATTTATTGGACTATAGTGAGTATAGTGCTCGTTTATACAATCTATTTCTGCTTCTTTGGTCTCTGACATATACAGATGCTTTGCAGGATGAGTTATAATTTTACATGTTTGAGTAGTCTTACTGTGTAAAGCAAAGCTTTCTTCGTGAACCCGGGGTCTCAAATATCTCTCTATTCTTTTTGGAAAAGCTATTAGATCTCTCAGAAAAGAGAAGTAGCTTTATCTTCTTCCTTCAGTGATAATACTATTGCCTCCTGTTTTCTGTCTAACCTGAACTTCTAACAGATTTATCTCTGGTTTTTGCAGTATGGAATATTAAAACCAATCATACTACTTCGTGAATTCATGAGTTCAAGTACGATTGGTTGTAGGACATACTAAATAAAATATTTTTTTTTTCTGTAGGAAGATCAAGCCTTAAGAAAGGACAGCTCTGAATTTAGCAGTATGTTGTCTCCCCAGTGGCCATGCTTTGTGGTCTTTTACAAGTAGCAATACTGCAGTGAGGTGTTTACTGTATATTTTTAGTCTGTCTCGCATAGAGTTCTAGGCAAAGAAATTGAGCCAGGGGCTCCAGATGTGCATCTTCATTTTTGTCTGTAGCTGTAACATTACATACCTCAACCTAAATTAGTCATTTATTAGTCCTTTGGCTTAGAAATCATCATTATACTTCCTTTTTTTGTTTCCTAGAAAAAAAATTTTATCCAATGTTTCACATGTGGCATGTACTGAGTTCTTTTGGGGAAGGAAAGAAAACCAAACCCAACCATAGTAAAACCAGGGGTTTAAGTTAGGCTTATGGTATGAAGCCAGTTTTAAATAACATAAGGGTGGCACGAGAGGGGTTATTAGTGTGTAATTAATATCATAATGTATTATTTACAATGCCTAGTCTCCTTGAGTATGAGCAGATCTGAAAATTCTTTCAGGTTCTCTTGATAAAATAAACTGATATATCCAACGTGATTTATATTTACATATGTAAATCAAACCAATATGTGTCTAAGCCACACATGGAGTAACTTAGCCCAACTGTTTCAGAGCTGGTTGCAAGGAATAAAGTGGGATAGAGGTAAGCAGAGATACCTTTCTACCACTTTATTCCTAAGGTCACTGCTAATTATGATACACATGAATAAACTTGATTGCAGTGTTTTCTGACAGCAGTGTGAGACAGTATATAGAATTGATACTCAGTTTGTGACATTCTTACCCATCTAGATTTCTTATTTGCTGAATTTTGCAGCAGATTTGACTTGAGAGTATCAGAGTTTGAAACTGAAATAAAAGATTCACTCTGCCATTTTAATAGGTATTTACCTTCATTTGTGTTCTGGTTTTGATTTTAGTGCAGTTAATGTTTTACACATGAGTTGGGTAGGGTGTATTTCATATCTAATGTGGAGACATTGATCATTCCATTAGAACTGATGGCTACTTGAATTACTGATAGTGTTACACTTGAATAATTTAGTCCATAATTTATATTCTCATATTTACATTAGCATTTGAAAGCTGAATGCTGCTACTACAACTCAAATTGGCATTTCAGTTTTACAGCTGTAGGGTTTCTTTTTTGTTATCATGGAGCTAATGGAGGATTTTTTCATTTTAAGCTCACAAACTCAACCAAAATGTAGGACCTGATCTCGTGATCAAAAAATTGTATTTTTTTCTTTAGCTTCTGCTGCTAGTACTATTTAGATCTTTTAACCTTAGTAAGAACTAGACATGGAATTCAGGCATTGGTCCACAGAACTGGCACATGGCTTCTTATTAATGTTCAAAGGCTAAAAATCTGAAGCCATTTTGAACTCAGAACCCATCATGTATTTATTTCCCTCTCTAATTTGCAGAAAACTAGTTGTGAAAACAGCCCGAGGGACCTGATATTTTTCCATCCCAGCTGCTCCAGCTGAACTACAGCTGCAAAAAAAATCTAAGTATTGTTTCTATAAACTGTTGAGTGTATTTTATAACACAGTAATTCCCACAAAATCAGTAACTGCAGTTAATGACCGGTTTGTTAAGGCATTAACTGCACTCAGCTGGGAATGACCAATTTCTCTGGAATGGCTGTATAAGAACTAAGGATAATTCAGTAACACTTTCAAATAATTATTTGGTTAATTAATGGTAAATTCTTGTGGAAATCCTATCAAAGTGCTCATGACCCCCACATTTAATGTCCAATGAGTTCATTGTGATTCATGTTTTATTGCCATAAATACCAGAAGAATCCATAATGACTAGGCCATTATTTTCCAGGGCTGCCCTTACTGCTTTAGGCCATTTGGCTATTCCACCTTCAGTCATAAAAAGCTTGATGCTCAAAACTACCAGCATTTGTAGGCCACAATTTTCTGGCACCCCACCAAAACTTTGGTGATTTTTATAAACACGTTTGGCAGAGATCTTTTTTTTTTTTCTTTTCTTTCTTTTGCTTTTTCTGGTTAGGGGAATAATTCATGCCTACTGTACCAAGTCATAAGGAAGCCTTTCTTGCAGTGTCTGCTTTTTCATGTGTGGCCTTCAGTAGTGGTCAAAAATAGCAGAAAAGCTATCACTTCCATGCTTTGGAAAGCTGTTCTCCAGCCAGGTACTGGGCAGGGTTTGAAATCTTTACAGCCAAGTCTCTTAAACGATATTGACTTGGGGCTTTATTCATTAGCATTCAGATGACTGTAAAATAATTTAAAAAAAAAAAAAAGTAATCTTGGTACTGGCATGTTCAAATAATAGTCAATAGCTGCCAGTTCGTATTTTTGGGAGTGAAGCCCCTATGTAAAAGGATGGCAATTGGCCTGTTGGTGGATTTTTCAGTCTGTCGCTTCTTAATCTTAGCCTGCAAGATGATGCTTAGTGTTTAAAACACTGTAACTCTTGAATCTGTTCTCTTCCTAATCTTAGACAAACTAGTTATGCACGGTTTCCAGTCAGCTTTCCAATAGCCTGTATGCTTCCTAATTGAGCGTGAGATTAACAATTGCATTAAATCATGCTGGCTGTTCTTAAAAACAACCACCTCCTCTTGATTCCGTGGATCATGAGTTGCCACTGTTCTGCATGAGAACTGAAAAAAGTCAGGAGGTTGTGCTTTTTCTCCACTGAAGTGCTTCCATAGGGAAAGTGGATCAGCCTGAAATTCTGTCCTTTCTGGGAAATAAAAATGAAATGAAATTTAATGCATACACCTTTAAATATGTAAAAACTGTTTTATCTGCTCAGTCTTTTCTTTTTACTTCAGTTCAGTAGTTTATTTTCATCTCCAGGTTAATAGAATTCAGGTTTTTTTTTTCCCATTTATTCACAATTGAAAAATATTTCCATGTTGAGCCTGTGAGTTACATCATTCTTGTGGACTGCCTACCAGTTCATACCCACTGAAGGTCTGGTCCAACTTCACTCTAGTTTGTTTTTCCTGTTACTGTTCTGGGGAAGCCATCTTTCCTCCATATTATACTGGCTTACCTTTTACTTCACATAGTGTTTCCTGCATTATCTAGCAAAGTGTAATTGTAATTTGAGTCTAAAATTTGAGTCTTGATGTTTTGAGTCTTAAATGGAGGCATGGAAAGAAGTGTTAAGAGCAGTGTAAACACCTCTTTCTTCCTAGCCCCATGAAATTTGAGGGCATAATTTACTCTTTACATTTTTATATTTGCTTAAGAGAAGCCTTTTGCTGCATGTATGGCAAGGTTTTTTTCATGTAATTGTTGGATTTATGTCACTACAAGTGAATATGTAGGTAGGATGACCAGTCATAAGAGAAGCACAAAAGATAATGAACATTTAATTTTGTTTGCTTAAAACAGAATGGGTATGCTTTAGCAACTATAGTACTGTCTGTGCTCTTATTTTAATAGCCAGAGTAGCTTTGAAAGTTGGGCATTATCCTTTCTCCAGCTGTTAAGGATTTTTTCAAACAGGTAAGAATCCAGAAGGATCT
>NW_009260621.1:1741399-1756534 GCF_000687185.1 Egretta garzetta | reverse complement strand
TTTTATGGCAACTGCCAGAAGGGTTTCATGGGTCTTTTTGGTAATTCAATTTTGAAAAAAAAGGCACACATTTGCATTCTTGGAATAAAGGCATCATATCCTTGCTGCTTAAGGGAAATTCCAGCTCCCAATGATGTATGCAGAAGAAAAATTTAACTGTGTTGGTTGCTGTTTGAGGTCTTGATGCTTTGCCAAAGTCTTAAACAGATAGTCCTAATTTAGCTTAAATACAAGTGGGTGGTGGGATATTTCTGATCAGTTGTATAAGAACTGTGAATACATTCTGAGTTGATGACCTTATTACATCCTGGTCTAACTAATATAAATGTTCAGATGAGTGTTTTATCCCATATATAGCCAGTATCCTGCTAATGTAGGGCTAGAGGAGAGCTCAAGAGAACACTCAGCACAGATTTCAGCAGTGAGCCAGGATTAAACATTTCTGTGGTGTTCTTAACAAACACTTGTATGTTTGTCGAAGTTGATTTTATAGAACCTTTCAGTTAAATACTTCACAGCCTTCTCACATTAACTGCTCCATTTTTTTCTTGAGAATATTTTTGCTAAGTATTAATGTTAAAATATGCTATTGTTGTCCCTGAAATGTACAAAACCACAAAAGGTACCCACCAAATAATATTATTGTTTATCTTAATAGAACAACCAGTGTGTGATTTACTTGAAAGGCACTGAATTCCTTTTACAATACTTTTTAGTGGTAGTTTTTATTTTTCTCTCTGGCATTGGCATATTCTTTATCATTTCCCTTGGAGACAAGCTTGTTGTTTCAACAGGGATATCTACGGCTAATTTGGCATTATGTTTGATACTTAATTTCCTAGTTGGAAACTGATGAAGGCTTTCTCTGGATGGCCTGTCATTGTTAAGTGTTCCTTTCACAAAATATGTTTCTTGCAAAGTGAGGTTAAGGAATTTTTTTGAGGAGCTGGGGAGAGGGGGGAATAGTTAGCATTGCTTTTATTCCCTCTTTGCACAAATGCATTGTTCATTTGGACAGGCCAGGTGAGACTCTTGTTGCATTTCTGATTTAAATTTTCCCTCTATTAGGATTTTTGTCCTTTTTGTTTTGCCCCTTTAAATGTTTACAATACTTAAAATACTAGGCTTCTATTAATATGTATTTTTTTTCTCCATTTAGCAAATGAAAACTACAAACAAGTAGCAATGTGTATTCTGTATCACATAAGCATGGATGATCGCTTTAAATCAATGTTTGCGTACACTGACTGTATCCCACAGGTATGTGCTTTTATGTATGATGAGGTGGTAAGATGCATCTTTCCCTGTGCACGTCTTTTCCTCGCTCATAGTAGAGCTCGCACTGACACCCACAGGTGAAAGCGGGAACAACCACAGTGCTGCTGAGTCGGTAGTGAACCACCCACTCATTGGGCAGTCCGACTGTTCTTGCTGTCTTTTAACAGTCTCCAGAAAAAGGATAGGTGACACAGTCTCTGTCAGCACTGCTAACACTTGAGCTGCATCAATGAATTGGTAAAAATACAGGTGACCTGATGAATTTCTACGGAAGATAGGGAATGTTTGAAAGATTAAAGCTTGAGCACAGCAGGTCCTTAGGGAACCTCGTGGAAAGTATTTCCTTTACTGTTTTAGAAGGCATTCTTTTCTGATCCCATTGGGTATCAAAATTGCAATGTCTCCAGTGTTACAGGATATGAACTGGAAACCAGCCAAGCAGTGTTACATTGCTACATGACAATTCATTTTCCAACTGCAGGCACGCACACAGGGGATACTTGAAAACTATGGAAGGCTCTTCACTGATCTTTCAGGCTACAGTTTGTTACGTAACCTTTTGTCTTTGGTTCAAGCACAGACACAATATCATGGGTTTGGGGGATTTGTTTTGGGGTTTGTTTGTATGTTTTTTGTGTGTTTGTTTTTTTTAACAAGTACCAAATCCTCTGTTACTGATCTCTTTCTCGGTCCTGATGAAGCTGGAGTTGAGAAAGCCTGTGTTGCATAAGTGTAAAAGCTTGCTGGTAGCTTTTTCAGAATTGCACCACAGTATCTTCTTTCCTGCCAAACATGTTTTTAACATCAAATACATCCAGAATGGGAAGTTGCCATGGAAAGTTTTCAGAATGTTTCTGGTCATTATCTCATGATGAAAATGGTGATGTTTTTCCAAATACAGGAGGATTTTGGAGAATAGAGAGGGGAGAACTGGTGGGAATAACTAGTACGTGTTACAAAATGGTCTTGTAAACATCCTGTGGATTGCCTTTTCTGCCATAAGAAGCAACTATATGTTAAGGCATTTGCTTGATATAAGGGACCTGCTTTGTTCTGAGTAGTTACCAGTCAAAGAGAATTCATGCACTGTGTTTCAGGGCTCACTTATGATGTGCTTTCAGGGCATCTTGGCATGACTCCTATGTCCCCAGTGCCAAAGGTAAAGGGCTGTGGAAACTTCAGTGATATCATAGTCTGAGCTTTGGTGAACATCATTCTGGTAGGCCATCACTGCTCAAAGCAGTGCTTACAGAGTTGTATCCAAAGACTGATGGAGCAGAAAACGAGTCCACTGCCTTCATTGGACTTTGGCTAAACTACAAAATTCAAAGGATACCTACGGCTGTTGATATTTCAGTGGTTGATGTAATTATTCACAGGTCGCATCTGCCAACTGTTCAAAAAGGACAAGCTGGACAATCAGGACTTAAATTTTATTAATGAATGTTTAAAATTGGGTATTAAAGAAGACAGAGGTGACAGAAAAAATGGGGAAGTGGATAAGGTGTCAAGAGAAGAAAATTACCTTTTTAAAAGGGCTCCCTACCATTTGATTCTACCCTAGAAAACCAAATTATCTTTTCAATAGTAGTACATGCCCATCTGTGGGTTTGTTTCCTTTTGAGAAAAGGTGGACGTCCAAACTGGCAAATACTCACTAATGAATGTTTAGCTGTTGTAGAAAGTGATTGGAAAAATCCATCCCCTGTTGTCATTTTGAACAGGCGAAGGGCTTGACAAGGGCTTGCGCATGCTGTCCCAGGTAAACATCCTTGTGGATTTTAGGAGTTAGTGGGTGCTATTCTAGTAACAGTTAAAAGTGAGTATTAACAGTTCATTCTTGTTTAGACCTCAGCAATGCGTGTTTTGTTTAAATAGGTGCAAATGCCATCCAGATGCTTATAAAAGCCTTTATTGGTAATAACCTGGCCAATCAAAGGGCATGGTTAGGCAGTGATGTCATGGTGATATTTAATATTTTACCGCAGAGCAGTGTGCAAGGTTCTCCGCAGCTACCCACATGTTTTCCACCACAGTTGTCCTGTTTGGCCCCTCTTTGATCTATAAGCTTCTTTTCAGCTTAATGCTGGTAAACGTCCTCTTTTGACAGCACCCTTTGCTCCTGTCCGCCATTATCTGCTGAAGTTCAGAAACCAGAGCATCACTTCAAACAGCAGAGTTAGGGAGTAGCCAGTCAGGAGAGATTCCTGAGGCATGCAGTTCTGGCATAATCATTCAAAGATGTTTGAGCTGGGCTTGGGGAGGGGGTTGGACAGAGGTGTATGTGAACAGAGAGCTGTGGGGGTTGGCCTCTGGTCACTGGTAAATAAGTGAAGGCAGGTGCCAGAGAGTCTAGACACAGTGATTTCAGTTCTGGTCTGTGGTATCTGATACTCAATATGGGACTTGTCTGATTGAACACTACTGCCTCTTCATTGCACATGCTGCAGTCTTTTTACTGCCTTCCTGTTAAATCAGTAAAAGATGACAATGGACATAGTAAAAGCAGAACAAATTTAATTTTAATATTTCCTATTTGGCAGCAATTACTCTTCCTTTTGAAGTGGCACAAGAAGCAATCAAATTAAATGAAGACATAATGGGAAACATGGAGCTTGTACGAAACTATTATTTTAAAATTTGAACAGCTTTAATTGAAACTGGATATATTTTTTCTTTTTATAGAGAAGTAGTTCAGTAATTAACAGTGTAATCCCATCTTGTTAAACATCTAATTTCCACAGATTTTGTATTGTGTAAGTAATGAGAATGTTTCCCTTCAAATTATTTGAAGGGTTTTAAAAATCTGTTTTTAAAGGTTTTGTAACAGAAGAGTTGCAGGGGGTGATTTTTGAATGCTCATGGTCTACTTGTTAAGTGGCAACTTTCGTCTCTGGTTAATTCACTCTTATGTGACCGTCAAACTTACGGATTTAATAAACTAGGGATTTTATCAGTTCTTAAAACAACCTAGGGAAACCTGATTCTGCCTTTTTAAGAAAGAGAGGAAGAAATCAGTGATAGCTTTTAAATTAGTACATGGAAGTCCCAGAAAAAGAGACTGATAACTGTTGTAGCCTGAATTTGTTGGGGTTTTGTTGTGTTTTTTTTTTTTTTTTATTTGGGATCCATTTGGAATGACAGCCTGCTGTCTGGTAACAGATAAACATACAGAATTGCTGTAGTAAAATACTTTGGAATGAAACTCCTGCAATACTGTTGTTCTCATTTCCCCCACCCCCACCAGGTTGTTTACCCACTTTCTCTAGTGTTTAATGCATTGCAAACTGTCTTTCCACCGGGCGGCAAGCACACAAATATGTAATGATTAGTTGTTGCTTTCTTCTCCCCCCATCCCTTTTTGACACAAACTAAACTACTTTTTTTTGTATTTTACGTCCTGCTTATCTTTAGGTTCAGTTGCTTCTACTTTCAGTAATCTCGGTCTTGTCATCACACTGCTTTGCGTTGTAATCTTGATTTTAGGAGCAAATAGGGTGATGTCCTGCAGCCCGTCAGTGAGGAAGCCATGTAACTTGTCAGCCATAGTTAGAAACAGAAAAAGAAACGGATGTATTTGAGTCATGTTCGTATGTTCAATGTGCCATTTCAAAAAATTGAACAAAACGAGACTAGATAGATAGCCTGTGATATAATGGACAATACAGGCACCAGGTGTATAAAACAATGGCAATCCATAGGTTATTTGCCTAAAGAATCATGTGGGAATTCACTGATGCTTATTGAACAGTTGGCAATTGTCTACTTATGTTAACCCACGTTGTTCTGTCCAATTACTAAAAGAATAGGACTAGTACTGAGAAGTTTTTGGTATATGCCAGTGTTCAGCTCTAGCAATGGAAGCTGCAAAGGTAAAGCACTTTACAGATACACCACAGCTAATTTATGTATCAACAGAGTAATCTCAAAGCAAAATACTAATAGAATTATTCTGCAATTAAGTATCTGTTTAGAGTCATAATTTTATTAAATAACCAGGTATTAATCTGACTTTCTGTGGAACTAAGTTGGTTTTTCTATATGAAATCTACCTAAGCTTTCAAAACAAATTTATCCATTCACAAATTTAAAAAATGGGAAAAATAAAAAATTCAGTGGTAGCAATAAAATGTAACTAACCCCAAGTTACTTTAAGGTGATGAGTGACTGCCGGTTTTGGCACTTTATAAGCATTGTTATCCCCAAATAATGGAACCATGCATCTTGTGTGTTTGACCTTTATAACTTTACTATGCCCATAGAAATGCTGAATATTAAATAAAAAAAAAAAAGCTACTATAGTTGGCATCATAACATTGCTCTTCCAGTGCTTTGGAAAGATTAGTGATTTAAGTGTGTTTGTGTTTCTTGGCAGTTAATGAAGATGCTTTTTGAATGTCCTGATGAACGAGTTGACCTGGAACTTATTTCTTTCTGTATTAACCTTGCTGCTAACAAAAGAAATGTACAACTTATCTGTGAAGGTAAGCGTACTGAAATTTTACTGTTTTCTTGGAGATGACAACACTTCATATATATATTTTTTTTACACACTTACATATTTAAATTATGTATATTTGAGTTATTTATGCATTTGTATATGTAATTTAAAAAAATAAAATGCATCTGTTTGGGTAATGTTTGCAAGCAAATGTCCATATCCTTCCAAAAATTGGTCTTGATGGCAGGAGTGATACCGAGTAGCCACATGTGCCCACATGTCTCATGTGCATGTAGTTCTGTAAAACATGCTGATGACTTTACTCTGGGAAACTGTGTTTGTATGGAGAGATCAAGATTTTGTTCTACCTGGTGCCTAAAATCCATCTGCAGCTAATCAGTGTTTCACCTGCCAGTACCAAATTAATAGCACAGTAATGTTGTTTAGATGCATCTTCCCATTAATTTTTTTTAAAAATTGAGCATCTTTTGGGTTCTAGTATTTTGTTACATGGTATAGATGGGTTCTGCACTTCATTCAGTAGCTCTCTAGATTGCTTTTCAAGTTTCATTATTTTCATACTAGTGGTTTTAAGTGGAGCATTGTTATTCAGTAGCTCTAATTTATTTTGTGCTCAAAATTTTCACTATGAGCTACTGTAATATATTGCTAGACTTTAAAAGGGACAATTGCAATCAATGGATTCTATGGCCAGCAAGTCCACTTTAAATTTGTCTGCATAGGTCTGTAGAAGGGGGAGCAGGGAGATCCAATTTTATATTAAAGGTAGAAATTAAATTCAAGCTAGCAGCACTTACTAGATAGGCAAGGTGATCTTTTGGAAACAATGATAACAGTGGGACTTGCCCTGTACAATCAAGTACTTGACATCTGTGTATGTCTGTTATGTCTATTCCCACATAACAATCTACATGACTGGTAAATAATCTTGTAAAACCCCAACAATGTATTATTCCATGGAATGGCTAGAGAAGCCTCTGAGCTAGTACCAACAGCTGTGCTGCACCTCCGCTAACTGTGCTGATGGTAGGATAATAGTTCAGATCTAGGACCTTTCTTGGTCTGAAGAAATAACTAAGAACACCTGAAGCATTTAGTTATTTATCTGACTTTAAGTGTCCCAGCAGTACATACGGTCATAGTAGTCTTCGAGAAGCTATAGAATTTATACAGAGCGGGTCTTGTCTTCTCTTTTCAACTTAAATTTGGAAGAAGAAATAGTTCCTGTCTAAATTCTTCACTTTTTCCTTTTAAACTTTTAAAAGTTAAAGGTGTGGGGTTTTGTGTGTGTTTGTTCTATTTTTGATCTGCCACTACCTTCCTCATTTATTTTTTTTTTTATTTGGATGATTTCCGAAGTGTTTGTTTCTTTGCAGGAAATGGTTTGAAAATGTTAATGAAGCGGGCTTTGAAATTTAAGGACCCATTGTTAATGAAGATGATCAGGAATATTTCACAGCATGATGGGCCAACTAAAAGCCTGTTTATTGTAAGTATTATCTATTACCTAATGTGGTCTCTGATTCTTCCTGCTGGAAAAGACTGGCTTTGGAGAGCTGCTGTGGTTTGTCTTTACAGGGTGTCCAGTTTTCTTGGCTGTCATGGGTTGATTTGTATTTTGATTTCTAAGGATATCTCAGTTAGTAGATCAGGGTCTGGATCCCTCACTACAGGGAAAATAGGTCTTAAACTGTATCCATATGTCCCTGTTCCAAAACAAACAACCAAAACGAAGCAAACAAAAAACCCCGACTGCTGGGGTGCACATCATCACAATTAACAGTTATCCTAAATCTCTGCTTTTAGAGCTAGAGGGCAAAATAAAATATTTGGGTTTTTTTTTGGTCTCCACTGTGCCAAGTGGTTTGTATAAGTAGATACTCTAAAATTTTGAATACTTAATCTTCAGTTAACCATGTAAAGCCGCCCTTTCAAAAGAATGGGGGGAATCACAACATCCGAATTGTGGAAATTTTAAATGTACTGTTAAAATGAAGATTGAATATCAAATTGCCTTAAAGCAGTATGGAATTAGCAATTAGAATCCATGACTCCCCTGAAAATCTTGTAGTTATTTCTCAGAATCTCTAGGAAGAGGACTCCGTCACTGTCACTAAGGCTGTATGGTATTTACCATCTTTTTTCCTTATTTTCTATTAGCTTCCTCAATGGTGCGTGTAGTAGCTACTTTTGGAACATCTAAACAAATGATCTACATGTCTTGAAAATGAAAGGATGTAGAAGAAGAATGCTGAAATGTTTTCTTGGATCATTCTTCAACTGAAATTGAAACTGCCTTATTAGCCCTCATTTCAGGAGAAAAGTCTCCTTAGCGTTCTTTTGAGAACTAGTTTTGATTTGACCAAGTCTTGAGTTCTTCAGGAACCCCAGATTATTCACCTGTAATGTTGTTACTGTATTCCCTTTAGGATTATGTTGGTGATTTAGCAGCTCAAATATCAAACGATGAAGAGGAGGAATTTGTGATTGAATGCCTAGGAACACTTGCAAATTTGACCTTACCAGATCTGGACTGGGAACTTGTGCTGAAAGAGTACAAACTGGTTCCGTACCTCAAGGATAAACTAAAACCAGGTCTGTACGAAGTTTGGTTAATCTTTCAAAGTAGAGCCTCTTGAAGAAAACTTTGCATGCTCTTTCACAGTAGGGTCTGTTTACCTTTATAATTTGTGATTGGTTGGGGAAACATAACACTGAAGAACAAATCATAACTACAGATAAATATATAACTGCCACAAGATTAAGGATTTCTGGGAGGTGATACTTTCTGCCTTCTGACTTACCAGGTTCTGCAGAAGATGACCTCGTTTTAGAAGTGGTGATAATGATTGGAACAGTTTCTATGGATGACTCTTGTGCTGCTCTGCTGGCTAAATCTGGAATCATTCCAGCGCTCATTGAGCTTCTAAACGGTATATTGCCATGCTTGACTCTAGGTCTTGTTTCTCAGAGGAGTTCAGTTGATGTAGCTGTGCTGTAACTGAATGCACCATTCATCTTCTCTTGCAAGGCAGGGGTAGCTGTTTTGTATATGAAAGGGGGAGCAATTACTTCGTTATTGATAGAGAGATACTGACTAGGGGTCTAAGATTTGATTTTTCCCACACCTCCACAGCTCTTGCTGCAATCTGTGGTCTTTCTACTTGACTGGAGCAGGGAAGAAAACACTAATTTTGTGGTGTCAGGAGATGAAAACTCACACATACCACAGAACTGTCTAGCTGGCATGTCAGAGCTGGGCTTTCTCTAAGCTTCTAGTTGTGAGATCTGAAATTGTGGTGGTTGTTTTATTTTTTTTTTTTTTTTCCCCTTGCAGCTCAGCAGGAAGATGATGAGTTTGTCTGCCAGATCATCTATGTGTTTTATCAGATGGTCTTCCACCAAGCCACCAGAGATGTCATTATCAAGGAAACGCGTATCTTTTTAAAGATTAAACATCTAGAATTACAGCGCTTAATTTGCCATCACTGATGTTTGGCCTGTATTTCTCTTGCATAAACCTCCTGATCTCGGAGGTTTCTTTGTACATGTTTTCAGCTGAAGAAAAAAATCCAAGCAGCATAGCCATGTAGAGGGACTGCAAGATTAATAGTAGAGATAAAAATTTTGTTTGCTTTGAAACAGGGAGGGGAGTAGGAGGGGGATCACTGGACCAGATGACCCATTAGTTCCTATCCAGTCTGAATTACTGGATGAATTTGTTTTGCAAATCGTCGCCAAAATCATAGTCCATAGAAAAATGTACATAGTGTATAGAGAAACTTCACTGTACCATTATACATATGTTGCATAGTCTGAAGTTATGTGCATTAAAATGCTTTAATAACATTCTTTATTGTATCAATCTAGAAAACATAATGCCGACTCTGTATTTTTCGTCCACCTAATTGTTCTTTGAATTTTATATTTGGTGTAAGTCTCCCAACTTCTTCCTGCTATGGAGACTTTGATTTCTATTCCTGGCTTTCCCCTTTGTCCTTTTTTTTTTTTTTTTGCTTGCTTGTCTGTTGATGACTAAACCTGTTTTTCAGTTTCCTCATATCATGGATCTATTAAATATTTTTGTATGGTACTTATAACTCTTATTTGGTCTTTACTACTTATTCTTTCAATCACTGCTGATGTTAAGCATATTCAGATGATCTAAAAACTGTGGAAAGAGACACTGGCTGTCTTTGTGGGCCTTAATTGAATGTTAATTTTTATTGAAACATAGAGAATAGGTAAAATGGGGTCCTTGTAGGGATAGCAGATTAGTCATTACTTTACTAGCAATACAACTACTACTTCTTAATGTCCTTTATCCTTTGAGCTCTGAGAAATATCTGAGAAACCATTTGGGATGTTGTTCTTTGCCTCCTGTTTGAACTCCTAGATGGCTAGCTTTTTAAAAAAAATAATTTTATCTAATGATAAAGCACCAACATTTGAACAGCACTTTCTTCATTCAAATTGAACAAGACTAGTATTAATGCTAGCATTTGCATAATGGATTAACCTCAGTATTTTTGAGACAAGTACATTGGATATCGTTTTTTAAAACCAAGAAAACTCCTTAAAGATTACAAAAGTAAGTCTCAAAAGATTAAACCATTCCACAGAATCTATGCCTTTTGGACTAACATGTTAGCTGCGTGAATTTCCTGTAACAGATCAGAATGTATTTTATTTGTAAGGGGCATGTAATTTTTTCTTCAGCAATTTTGAAGAATATTTGGGTATCTCAAAATGTGAGTAAAAAAAAAAAAAAAAAGTGGTTGGGGGAAGGCTGCTGAACTTCATATGTGTTGGAAAATTCCTCACAACCTTTCTTAATGAAATTTGCAGTTGGAATATCCCACGCCTGTAAAAAAATAGCTTTTATCCTTAACAATTTCTTTCCAGAGGCTCCAGCATATCTTATAGACCTGATGCATGATAAAAATGCTGAGATTCGCAAAGTTTGTGACAACACTCTGGATATTATAGCGGTAGGTCTGATTTTTTTTTTTTATCATCTGTCCTTCAAGAACCTCTTTATATGAGATAATTCTGAAATAACTAAGTAGCAATAACTTGCAAATTGAGAATATTTTTCATGTGCAACTTTCTAATCACATAGGTGAAAGGTGAATTTTCATGGGACAATGACAGTCATTAATCTGGGCTGTGTACCAAACTTCCAAAAAGTGCATATATGCTTTGAAAATTCATACTGGTTAGCTTTATGCTACAGACACTTTTAAAGAATGCTTTTATAATTAAATAAATTATTTGAATTACATAAGTATATTAAGCTTTCATTATTTCTTAATTCTCCAAACAGCAGCACCACTCAGCAGCTTTTATTCAGCTTTTCTACATTGCCTGATGCCAATATTTTTTTTCAAAAAGAAAATGTGGGCAGTGATTCTAAAGCTGGTTGTTTTCTGCTGGGGAAACAGTATAATATTGGACTTTTTAATATCATCTTCAACTCTTGAATAAGTTTCCTTTAGCTACATGACTTAGTTTGTCCAACTATCCATTGATCACAACAAACTTTTGGGACAGTTGTTTCATATGAAACTGCTAACTTGGAAAGAAGAAGGAATACTAAAGTATGAAGTGCTATTGCTTTATCAGCACTTGCAGCATGTATAGGGTGTATAATCTGCTTCTGGGGATCCTTGACTGTACAAGCATTAATATTTTCTATGGTGTTCTTCATTGAAGTAAAGGCATTGTGAAACTGATTCCACTTAAAAGTTGCATTTCATTGTTAAAATTCTTCCTGGCCTGTTTTTAATTGGATTGTCTTCTATTGACAAGAAGAAATTTCAGTATTTCCTAGTGTCTTGGGATTGTACAGGCTTTTGGATGTAGAGTAACTATCACGAAATGAAATCTTATAGCCAAAGAGAACTTAACTATGAGTCAAAAGTAGTGTCTTTGACTACATTAATACTTTTCCTATCATCTACTTAGTTTCTTCTTTAGTTGAATTACACACATTGCAGCTTGTTCTCTGAAAGGTTTAATAGAGTCTGAGTCTGAACTTACGCTGTACAATACTATAGTCTGTTTTTTGTCTTTTTTGGTTATAGTAATTAGTAATGCCTTCTAATTTAATATTCATCTAAAAATAGTAAAACAACATTTTCTGTGTTGGAATTCTTTTTATCTGGCTCTGGTTTTGCTTCATGGAGGTATGGAGTGGAAAAAAATTGTGCTCCACATGAAGAGTTGCTGTTGATGTTCATTAAGGGCAAGATTTCAACTAAGATGGATTTGCACTTAGTACTTATTTATAATGGACATCATGTTCAGCTTACTGAAATCAGTTATTTCCAGGGACATCTCCAGTGGAAACAGTAGAACAATTTTTATCTTCTGGGTGAGGCCAGACAATCCGTGTGCTTCCAACACTTGTTTTGTCTTGGGACCAGTGCAATTTCCAAGTGTTTCAAGCGTTGATTTGTTCATATAGGGGAGCTTTACAACATGGTACATAGTAGTATATAGTTACTGAAAAATTATGTTAGTAATATTATTAAGCAATATTTATTTTACAGAATCTAGAAGAATAAATAGATTAAGACATAGCTTCATATTCCATACTAACATCTCTGTACTTGGCTTTTTTTTTCTTCCTAAGAAGAGGTAATCTTTACACTAGCAGTGAGTAAACAAGGAGTGCTGTGATAATGGATGGGAAAGGCTTCTCCACTTGCAAGAAGCACTGGACAGGACTTCTAGGGCCTTGAGGAAGAACAAAGGGAGGAAATGGTGTGGTACTGCTGTTATTAGGGGTAGGGGAGAAGATACCAAGCACGTACTGAAAGTAGGTTTTTTGGTGGTAAACTATTTTTTTTTTTTCTTTGGTTGTGGAGCAGTGCCACACTTAGAATGGTGTTCACTGGTAAGTTAGGAGAGTTCCCTTTCTGAGAAGGTGGTCTTAGCTTTATTATCTAGCTGTTAGGTTATAAGATGCATAAACCATAACTAACACCATGCCCCTGTGGGGAATGGGAAGCACAATATGCCCTCTTTTCTGGAAGACAGAGAGAACCACTAATTGATGGGAGTGGCTCTAGAAACACTAATTGCTCAGCAGTGTTGCAAGCTGGTTGCACACTGTCTCCCAGTACCAAAAATCACAAGCAAACAAGGCAACACATTCTAGATGGTGATGGGAGAAAATACGAAGCAGTAAGTTATCAGAACCTCAGATCTTGATAGGTGTTTTGCCATTCAGCTCGGAGGATATGGTAAAGCAGCCTGTAAACACCAAGGGGGTGGTCTGGGGGGCAATTGTACACAACCAGTGCTTTCTGAGGTGTCTGAACAGTGTCTAAGATCGATGAAATTTCTTATCTATTCTAAATCCACAACAGGAACTTAAGTTTCCAGTTGTGTTGTTCCATACATGCTGACAGGATTAGTTCTTCTGGTGATGGAAATCAGAAACTAGATGTTGGAGAAAAGAGATTTGAAAGTAATTTCTTCTCAGGGAGACAAATGCTTCTTTCACTCATCAATAAGCTCTATACAGTGTGATTGAAATAACACTGAAGAAAATCAGATGCCTTATAAGCCTTAGGGGAGATATGCTTTCTGTAGTAAAGTAATTGTCACAGAAATTATGGAAATGTTACACTAGTGATGATTTGTTTAATATAGCTTGGCTGGACTCTGCCATTGATGAACTGAAACAGATGTGCTGCTTTAGCATAGTATGTACTGGGGAGTCTCGGCTTTGTACTCGTAGATATGAGGTATCCCTTTTGTTGAAAAGAAAGTCTGTGTTGTTGCTTTAGGAATGCTTCAGTCTTGTGTCATGTGCCGAGTCTTGACACCAAGCAGCTAGTTTAGTGTACTTGTACACCTAAGGTGGGACAGGTTGCATGGCTCAGTTGAAAGCCTGGAATTGGCAGCTGGTGTCAGAGTCTCAAGTAAATGAAGTTCCCTTCTCCTCTGACTTGGAAGCCTGGACATCTGCAACTCTGCTTGTGGAAGGAAATGTTGGCTTGCTCAAAATGGTTTTACTCTTTTCACCTCGGACAATATTATCAAGAGCTGAGGGGGGTTATTTATCTCAGGTTTATAATTCTTTTTCTGTTCCTAGCTCAGTCTTATGGAAGTTAAATGATTTTCCTCACTTATTCAAAGGATATTTAATTAACCATAACCAGATCCTTAGACTGTGTAGTCTGAGCCATCCCCCTCCTCCATTTCCCCCTATTTTCCTCTTCAGTGTTTTTACAGCTTTTAATCCAGGTTTGCTGTACCATCTTGTTTCCCTTATGATCAAGAGTGGATTATTATGCTTCCTGCAGAAGCAAAACATCTTCTAGATAGCTACAGCGTTGTCCACATGATTTAGGAAGGGAATCGTGCCTAAGGTGTTTTTCCAGCTGTTGTTCTTTGCCCCAAGTATTTGTAATGTGTGCCAAACAACATTTGCCTTCTATGGAAAGCTGTGTTAATGAATGGCTTGCATCTTTCCCTGTTAGCTAAGTACCCCGATGCAAATCCTCTGTGTTGGGAATGCTGGAAGCAGGAATGTGCTGTGAACCCTCAGAGCTCTGGGATTTGGGGCCAGCTGTGGAAGATGTTGGCCAGCTCTCTTAGAATCAAGGAAGAGCAGACCACAGGGATTTGGTGGGGGCTTTATTTGAATAGGCAGCATACTCTGAAAATAGATAACCTTTGACTCCAGCTTGGTGTCCTCTTTCCATGAAGAGTGCTGTGGTCACTCCAAGAAAAAAGGTTCCCCTTCACTCATCAGGACTCCCCCTTTCTGTGGTCTCCCTTGTTCCCATGTTATCCTCTAACAATCATGAATCCAGAGAGGTGGGTAGAAGAGCAGCTAGGGTGTGGGGCTGCAGGCTGAACTGCTGACATGTATTTTCACTGATCAACTTCTACATTTAGATTTGCAGTCAGTCTGTGTTGGTGCTGGTAGCTTTTTGTGGCAAAGAGCACACACGCAGCAGGAAAGGCTCTACCTGGACTGGAAGAATAACCATAGAGCAAGCAGCATTAGATGGTATGTCCTGATTGGTTTTGTCTTCACATAAACCTGTCTTGGACAGATTTCCTTTTAGCACTGGTGCTTGCTCTTTGGAGTTGTAAGACTAGGAGAGTGAGCCAAACTACTGATCTCTATTACTTTCATAACAGCTTACCAATGAGATACCTTACATTCCTCCAAAGGAGGGGGGGGAACCAAGTTTCTCTCTTTAGCTATCAACAATATAGGAACCCTGTGGATGGTGTGCATTTTATGTGGGCACCTAAATTTAGGAGGCATGAATGTTTACTCTTTTCTCTGCCTTGCCATCAGTTTCATGTCACAGGTTTCTACTAGCTTCCTGTCAGAACATATTTAATGATGAACCTAATTGCAAAGA
>NW_009260621.1:1714908-1741337 GCF_000687185.1 Egretta garzetta | reverse complement strand
AGGTGCCACAGACACCTGCAGAAGGTGATCAATAACATCTGTTTCTCTCCTCAGTTTATAGAGACACATAGTTCAAATGACATGCCTAACTTTTGGATAGCTAGACAAGATAAATCTTTTCTTTCTTAATAAATGGTTAAATTAACCTTTTATGTAAACTGTATGTCTTGGGGTTGGTTAAATAATGAAGAATTTAATATATCACCAACTACAGCCTTGAACATAATGAACATTCTACTTACTGTATAGCAGTTTTAGTTTAGTATGAGGAATCACATCAAATGAACCCTATTACAGACCCAATTAAAGGGCAACCACATTAAAGTGAGAAGGAAAATCTGTTTTTCATCAGCTGTGAGAGAACATAAAGCAGATCTGTGTAGCTCTATGTTATCCTATAGTGTGTTAATCAGATACAAGGTGTGACGGAAGCCAGTGACAAAGGGGACCCCTGATAGGGAACAGACATGCTCTGATAATAGGCCAGTTAACGCTTCATAATATTTCAATGGTTCAGTAGTAAACAAAGTTGGAAGTAGAACTTCAAAAAGGATGGCACATTCCTCGCAGAGTCGAACCATACATCTTCTATGACACTTCTGGATTTATGGAAACCGAATGTTAAAAACAGCGATGTCAGGGAGCTCCAAAGAGAATAAAATCAACCTTCAGGATTCTTCCTTTTATGTTTCTGAACATGCAATATTTGGGAGGGGGGTGAGGAGGAGGGGCTGGAGAATAGGCACATTCTGCCCACCTTCTCGTTCCCCCACCCGCTGCTTTTCTAGTAGCCTAACATTTAAAAGGACTGGAGGGCACAAAGCTATGCTTGTATCTCCATGTTTAGTTTTCTAGTTTCATTTTTTTTGTGGGAATTCCTTAGTAAAGAAGCTGTGCTTCATGTGTTTAAAAAACAAAACCCAACCAAAAATAAAAAAATCCCACAAAATTATTAAATAAATAAATAAATAGCTCAAAATATAATTACTGGAAGACTTGCTGTGTTTTAGGGAATTGTTTTGCTCTAAACATCTTTAATTTGGTTTCTTTGTGCCTTTTGGCTGTAGTCCTGCGTTTACAGCTTTTCTTCCATTCTGATGTTATTCCATTAATCATTTACCCAGTGGTGTTTCTGCACATTTCTGTGGAAAATCTACAGACATATTCCTGATCTAGCAGTACTTAAATGAACTTTTTTTGTGTTGAGGTTATGTAAATCATTCTAGATTATTGCAAATCATCCTTTTCTAGGATTGCTGCCAGAATGAAACTCTTGACAAAACTGATCATTGATGTGATTCTGGTGCGGTCACTTCTTTGTTTTTGTTGTTCATTCATAGTGAAATGCAAGGTACAAATGTAACAAAGTAGCCAAACGGCTTGAATGGATAACGTGTGATTTTTAAGTAATGTGCAGATACGCTCAATCTTACAGCTGCTAATTTGCCATTCAGTTGCTAATCCTATTTTCCAAAATTTAAATGAATGATTGAGGTAAAATACCTGGGAGTTTTAAGCCTCTTAATATAGGATGTAGGATACATAGGAATATTCTGCTCTGTTGTCATTGTCTAAAGAAAAAAATCAGTTAGTATCTGAGAAATATTAACTGATTTATTTTTTTTAGAAGGATATAAGAACTTGATGTCTATTTGTGACAGATGTTCAGACAGTGGTGTGGAATGGAACAGTGACGTTGGGCAAGTGGGTTTCATTTGAGGTTGGGAAGATTAAACATTAGGAAGATTAAAATGTTTTCAAAGTGCATTTAGAGTAAATGTGAATTGGATAATTTAGCTGCTGACCTTTCTGCTTTATAGAACTTTTAAAAGTAAACAAGATAATGTAAAAGGGATTCAGCTTTCCCACAGATTAGTCTAATTTGCTGATTGTTAAATTTGTTTATTTTCTCCCACTTCTTTGCAATCATGATTTCTGGGAATAGTTTTCTTAAGACTGCAGTATGATTTCTGGCAGTTACAAGGTGTTTCTGTAAAGCTTGTAAGTAATTCACAACTGCTGGAGGCTGACATAATAGATAGCCCACAGTTTAGCTCTGGCAGATGCAGCAAAGGAGATGTTTCCAAGATGCTAGTCAGATGTCATCATTGAAAGTCATGCTCTTTCACTTTTTTATGGATCATTTTCTAAATCTCAGTGATGAGCTTGGTTTTTCCAGGGAAACTCTTGTTTTGCGTTGTTATTCCTAGCCTTTCCTTTTAATCTAGAGTGGAAGTTGGGGAAAAGATCAAGAGGCAGAAATAGCATGAGATGTTATTTTTCCAAACAGTATGAGGCATTAGTTGTCTGTTGTTTTTTGTTGTTTTGGGTGCTTTGTTTTCTTTTGTCTTTCTCCCTCCCTAAGGTTGCTGCATTATTGTATGGCTGAGAGAAATCTGGAATTTGCTTGAGGCCGCTAAGCACTAAGAACATCTATAGATCCCACAGGTGATACCTGCTCTGTGTATGGAAGTTATGCAGGAGACTAGGTTTTGAACAGGACCACTTGTGTGCCAGGATAGTGTGGAGGGGAATTAGAAAGGTCTAGTAATTACTGTTGATCAGAGTTGGAATTGGAGAAATTTTAGAATAATGCCACAAACTGATCAGAGACCCAAATCTGCAGGTACTTGCATGGATGTCCTGTCGAAAGGGAGTTTACTTTCTGCTTTAAGCCAAGAGAAATAAACTTGCCATTTTTCCAAGTAAAACAAAGTTTAAAAACCCACTGCTATACAATAAGGGTTTGTGGTTGCACAACGTGACATGATTCCCCATGAAATCTTGGATGCTCTAGATACTTGTTAGCAAGGTCAGAAAAGCCTCTGCCAGAATGACAGGGCCAGCTGGTTTTTATGTTACTAACAGGTCAGAAGGGTAGAAGAGGCACAGGGTAGAGTGTTGCCTATGTCAGGTTAGTAGCAGTGAAGACAAGGTAAGTTGAATATTAAGTCAGTTTAAAAGCTCAAGTTCAGTCTACAGTGGTTTCAGAAGTTTAACCTGAGCTACTAAGCTAACTTATTCTGTCTTCACTGCAATTTTTTGATCTCTGGTTGTAGATGGATCTGCTGTTGCTTGCCTAGCTGGACCAATTTAAGAAATCACCATGTCCACAGCTAAGGCATTGTTGCTAATTGTGTGAACATTCTTCATCCCCTTCAGGGATAAGTAAAACAGATTTTAAAAACCTTAAACTACTCCAGCAAGATCTCCAAGGAAAGTCTGTCTAGATCAGATGTTAACCAATCTGAGAGTTGAATTATTTTCAATTTTTCTCTCCTCTGTAGTTAGGTTAGAAGACTGTGAAGTGGGACCTGTTTCACAAGGATATTTCTTCCCACAAGTAGAAACACTTTGGTTATGAATGTTGTTCTTGTTCACAGTCCTTCAATTAAAAAAGTACTAACCATAGTGCATTGTCTGTGAATCTTCCCAAATTGATAACATCTGCAGATTTTGTATGCTGATGAGTTTCCTATAGTTAGCTGTGCCCTATCTTTCCAGTAATATTGAGAAACTGAGTGTTTTCCACAGGTGTGTTCTCCCTGTGGTAATCAACAGTCTACACAGTCTGGTCTGTTTAGAAAAGCCTTCTAAACAGCTGATTGCGGTGACCATAGGCTATGTCACTTCCTTCCGATGCTCCTTTATATTAAATATCACATCACTTGAGTGCAATCAGGCTGTAATCCAGATAGAAATTTCATGTCTACCTTTTGTTTCCATAGTGGCTGGAACCTATATCTTGTATTCCTCAGCTTTCTGAAGAAGTTCCTCTCAGATTTTAGTTTTGTATCTCAGATTCCCATATCTTCTTTATTACAAATGTTGGGTACCATTTTTGTGGGTATTCAATATTAGATGTAGAAAACCATTATAAATTTTGACAAGAAGTTGAAAATGAAATCCTGTCTTATTGGAGCTCATGGAAAAAAGTAAAGATATATTGGTTTTATCACAACCTTTTTTTGTTGTACTTTCTCGTAACTAGTTGTCCTAGTGAATGCTCATCTAATGAGGACATGCAAGGTATTTGGCCAGTGTTAGTAATTAATTACTGAAATCCCCCTGAGAATTGGCAGTACTTGGCTGCTATTGATAAATCAAGTGAGGAAACGGTGATGATGGAACTGCTCAAAGCAGGAATTTTTTCTGGATGGTGTAAAGTTACAACCACGAAGGGAGGATTGTACTGCTGCATGTACAAAAACAAAATAACGCCTAGCACTTGCAAAATCATCCCCTTGTTTGCTCAAAGTACTCTGCAAACTGAACAGAGGATTTAAGTCACTGAACTCTGAAACTTACATCTTTCACTGACATTAAATTCCTCTGTTATTTCCTGTTAAACCAAGCAGCTTTGTCTATACCTCATCCTAAAATATTGTGTGGTGATTTTTAATAGGAATATGATGAGGAATGGGCTAAAAAAATCCAGAGTGAGAAATTTCGATGGCACAATTCTCAGTGGCTGGAGATGGTGGAGAGTCGGCAGATGGATGACAGTGAGCAGTATCTCTACGGTGATGATCCTATTGAGCCCTACATCCATGAAGGGGACATTCTGGAAAGACCTGACCTCTACTACAATGCAGGTAGGGCAGCATGAGTAAGTATTCAGGTCTGGATTGTTACCTCTGTGTTTGGAATGGGAGCTTGACCTGGGGCTGTAGAGAGAATCCGCTGACTCAAACCAGTGGGACAGTTACCCTTTTGTGTCACTGGGAGCAGCACTGCTGCATGCTAGCCAGGGATGGGTTTGTCCTTGTTAGGATGTTAATGACTGATTGAGTACTATATATCCATGACCTTATGAAGTGTTACAGGTCTTCAGAAATATAGGTAGACCTATCTCGGAGAGCTAATGGACTATGATTACTGATTTGAATAAAAGTGGCCCAGCCTTGTTCTTCACACCTATTTTTTGTGTCCATAGCTTGTTTGCTTTGCAAACACAAACCTTTTCTTATCCCTCTTAAATTCACAGTTACAGGATTTGATGCTGAATTTTGTTCTGCCTTATGTGTGTGTTCTGTAATAGAATTTTTATTGCAGATCCTGATGAAAGACTTTACTTGAGTCACATCAAACATGTAGGTTCCTTAGGAGAGGCAATCATTCCATGACTTCCAGCTAATGTTTGTATGATTTTGCTGTTGTATATTTAGGGAAGCATGAGAATCTGTTCTCTAAATACTTTTAGTTCCTCATATGAAAAAGTTTTACTACTTGACAACTTGAAGAAGTTAGTTAAACTAAAATTATTTTTTAGAAGTCATGTTCTTATTTGAGACTAACCCTAATACTTTTTTTTTTCTAAAGAAAAAAGACATTTCTCGTCATTTTGCTTAATCCTATTAGTAGTGCATAATGGCACAGTTCTGGGGGACCTCAAGGGGAGACTGCTCTGTCCCTCTCCTTCCGTAAAAATTTTATGGTTACTAAGAAAATAAAGTTGCCGTACTGCATTAAGACACTGATGTATCTAGTCCAGTATCACCAGCAGTTTCAGAGGAGGGTTCAAAAAACTCTGCAGGAGACAATCATGAAATAATTTGCCCACCGGATAAATGTCTTCATAACTTTTCATAAGTAGGAGTTGGCTTATGCTCTCAAACTTGTGGCTTTATATCCTTTTCAAACTACTGGATGACTGTGCAAGCGTGGATTTTTTTTTTTTTTTTTAATTGCTGGGTTTGAGTCTGTGGGTTTTTGTTTTCCACATAAGCGTCCAGTCCTTTGCTATGAAGCATGAGTCACAAAACTCTGACTCTGGGTGAATTTGCAGGAATAGTAATAAGAAAACAAAACCACTAGACCCCATAAGCTTTACTTGTAGTTGCTGTGAGAAAATAGTTGTGCATTTCAAAAATTATTCTCAAAGGATATCAAAAATTAAGGACTCTTTTTCTTTTACTTTTGATTACGTATGTCAGCCACAGCAACTTGCCTTTTTAGTGGTATGTTTTTCCCTTTTGAATCCTGTACTTTTATCTTGCTCTACTAGACCTACAAGGTTAGCAGTGTGAGGTGTGTTGTGCAATACCAGGGTTTGGGCTTCCTGAGTTAAAGATGTATCAGCATGCTGTTGTAGTCTCTCCTTTACAGGTCTTAATAATAAACCTTTGCTTATTTCATAGGGCCATTTCATTTCCCAATAGTGTGAGCTAGAGGTGGAGTGGCACCAGTAACAGTGAATTTCCTGGCTTTTAATAATTTATGTTACAGGCTTAATGTTATTTGAACAAAGATTTTTGTGTTGGAATTGATATTTGACCGGGAAGGAGAGGCAGATTTCCAGTGATATGTTCTGCAGATGTTTGAAAAGTGCTTTTGTTTTTAAAGGTATAAGAGTAGGTGATTATACTCAAAATACAGATTCACTTCTCAGGTTCCTTCCTACAAGTGCCAGTAATGGTGTGCTTCTGAAGTCTGCTGGATTTATACTTTTGAGATGTGGCCAGAAGTGACATAATATTCCTTTGAAAAGACTGTGGGTTATTGTACTAATTAGAGTAGGCATTTGGGTTTCTGAAGGACAGAGCATTACTTAGTCAAAAAATAACAAAAATACAAATTTTTGTGCAGTCAGAAATTAAATGCTTGTATTTCAGTTTGCTAATTTTAGAAATGACCTGCACTGATGGCTGATGCTCAATACAAGTCCCCCCTCAGCCATAATGGTTCTTGAGTTCACTGATGGCAAGATGAGTTCCTTATTGCAGTGATACACCTACATCTTTCTTGCATGGTAATTTAAATCTATGTGAAAAACTTAGTAGAATCTCTGAAGTTACCTTCATGAGCTCAATATCTCCCTTGCTCTGTAAGTACATAACCCTAATTTATGTTGAAATGTACATTACAACAGACGTCCTTTAACTGCATAATCATATTATATGCAGCTGATGCTACCCATGTGCTCTCATTTTCCTATAAATTCATGTGAGCTGTAACTGAGTGTTATGGTTTGGATGTTAGCACTCTTGATTGAAGACACTTTTAAGTAGTGGTAGCTCTAGTCTCAGAGTTAAAATGTAGTGCTTTCTTCATTAATATAAAGATAGATGTTATTTTTAAGTCTCTCTGCTTTCAAATAAGTTTTAACCAAACCTGACTGTTTAAAATCCATAGCCACTTAAATAGCATGGGTTTGATCCGCAGTGCTGCAGGTATAAAAGTGCTAATGTTCCCCCTCATTTCTGTTTTGTGAAAAATACAGAATAGGTGGTGAGACAGGAAAAATTGGCACAAGTGTTAATAATGGCCACTTTCCTTCCTCTTCCTTGGTCACTTTACATCCATATGATCACACAGAGCACTCATGTCTCACTGAACATGCTGGAAGACAGTAATATCGATCTGTGCCAGATTACCTGCTTGTCAAGTAATACTCTTTCACATACTGTATACACATGTATACAATTAGAATATAGCCATGTATAGCTATCTTATGCTGCTAAAATGTAGTCTGATCGTGGCTAGCATTTTTCATTTACAATCTGTTGCATTATATTCGGTCACTTTCCCATGAGGTACTATCTTCTAAATGAATCTCTGTAGCACCTCATCAAATGTCTGTTAAAAATCTAGATGTGTCAATTCTATTCCTTTTATCATTTGTCACTATATTATCTTCAAAAAACATCAGGTAAATTCATAAAGCACAGGAAGATTTGTTTGAATGTCTGAGTCCTCATCTCTAAGCCCTTGTGTCTGTAAGTAACTTCCCTCTGCTTCCTGCACAGGCAATTTTAGTAGTTTTGAAACCGCAGAGGTTAAGCTAAGTGGCCTGTGACTCCCTGGATCTTATCTCTCTTTCTTTAAAGTGGAATGGCATTTGTAACTTCCTAGTCATTGGGAATCTCTCTCTCCCCCCTCTGTTAAACTATTAAAGTATCAGTATTGAATGTACCTGTTTCTGCCCTGTTTTTATTGGGATGCTTTCTGCACTGCAAGTCTGGGATCATTTTCTTACAGTAACGGACACAAACTGATGTAGGGTCTGTTTTAATGAAATAGCTCATTTTATCTGATTAGAACCTAATGCTAATTACCAAGTAAGAGCTGTGCCCTTAATATTGACAAGAAATGTGTTTTGTAAATGGGAACAGGAAAGAATTAAGCTGGGTTCTCATTCAGCTGGGGTTAGTTCACTGACTTTACTTCAAAGACACTCTGGATTTACACTGATGTAATGGAGGGAAAATGTTAGCCCCTGATTTTCTTCTCTTCCTTACAAAGCAAGCAGAGACTTTGAAGCCTTTAAGGAATACTACTGGCTTTACAAATGTCTGCATCCTCATATGCCAGTGTTTTAATATAAAGGAAGGGAAAAAAACCTAACCTATGTTCTTGAGAGGATATCCTGTGAAAAGACCACCCCTTTAGGAAATAGCTAGACGGCATTAAAATATGGGGCAGAAGAAAGAAATAGGTTTGTTCTTGTTTTTCTTTACCCTTCACCACTATCTCTTAAAACTGGTTGAGTTTGAACAATTAAGACCTTAGCTGCTCTACTGCTTTTACGCTCCTGGCCCAGATTAATGTTTGACGTTTCTCATTACTTTTTCTCTGGGCTCACTTTCATGATGGAGCAGACAAGATGGCTTTTGATTTAACCTTTGTAGGCCTGAGGAGGAAGGGGTAAGAGAATATTTTTTAGGTACAGCTTTTTTCAGGGCAGTAGGCTGAGCTACTTGGAGTCCTAGTAAGGGGGGGTTTTTTGTAATTGAAGTTGCTGTTTCTCAGTATTGTTGTTGCTTGACGTTCCTCCCAGAAATATTACAAGTTGCTAATGAATTCCTAAGACAAACCAGCACGGGTTGTGTTGCCCACTTGCCCTGAAGTCATGCTCCTTCATATGGTCACTGTATCTTTCTTGTTTTTATAGATGGCCTAATAGCCCCTGATGGGGCAGTGAGTCCAGATTTCTTCAGTGATTACCATCTTCAGAATGGAGACCTCGTTGGGCAGCATCCCTTCTCTAGCAGGTAAATTGCTGTTTGTAAAGAAGGCATACAATCAAATAACAGCTATTCAAGTTTCTTTATAGGGCTTCAATTGTGGTGTTCAACAGCTTCTGCCCTCACAGCAGTGTGAACGGTTTACACTGCAAAAAGCAGTTCTAGTCTGTTTTCTGAATTACATGTTCCTTTTAATATATTTGCATATGTGTTGTAATAACATCATAGCTTTCCCAAAACTGTAGAATAGAAAAGGAAAACTAGAACACACAACTAACTATGTGTCATGACAATTACTCAAATACTATTGAGACAGGGCTGTTGAGGCTTGAGATGCTGATTACCTAGAAGACTTTTGTTTCTGATATTCTTAAATTGTTAAAAATAAGTTTCTCAGCTGCAAAAACTATTTCTATGGGTTTGTGTGGTTCCCTCCCCCCCCTGCCCCCCAGCCCAAGTCTTCCCAAGACGTTCTCAGTTAGATTACTGATGGCATGCACTTTGAAAATTTGCTAGATGAGCAAAAGATGTCGGCTTGAATTTTGGAAGATGTTTCTTTGAATTCCCCCTCTGGTTAATGACCTCTTCTTCTCTGAATGTTAGCAAGCTGTTCCAGTTTGAATTTCAGAGTAGACTTCTCCCATGAGTTCAAAATAGAAAAGACTCGTTTCAAAGAATGAAATCTTCATAGATCCTGTAGCAATTAGGAAATGCCTTTTATAGACCACGAATTATGTGCACTCATTAGCAGGAAATATTTCAAACACTTTGCAGTCAAAGTACAGAATTCACTTTTAACAGGATGCCCTCCGGACACGCCCAGCCCTGTGGTTGAAGTTGCTTCTTTCTAAAGGAAGAGTGCTATTTTCGCCACTTACAACTTTAGTCACCATTTGTAAAATACAAGCAATTCACAGTATGTACAGCTGAAGAAAAAAAGATTTTTCTACCTTACTTTAGCTTCTTGCAATTGTTAGAGGGCAGTGGATGGTTACACTTGTTTGTTTATTCTACCTGTGACGCGCCAGAAAGCTGAACATTCAGCAGGGATGGAATGGTGGTAACATTTTTAAGAACAAATTGAAATAACTAAAATGCTCAGATTGGGAAAAAACGTAGGACTTAAGAGATGGATCCTCTTGAAAAAAGGAAGCGTTTATACTCCGTAAGGATCAAGTTCAGACTAGTGTGTAACCCTTTGTGTGGAACCTATGTTTGGGAAGGGGATATTGGTGCTGATCGTTTCCAAATGCGCAACCTTCGTTTCAGAGAATGCAGGTGATGGAGAAACTGAGGGAAGTATGAGCTGTATATGCTGCTCTTGGAATCTTACTATGTGACTTGCCACTTGCAACTTTAAAATAGACATGCAACCCAGGAGATGACAGATTTCTATATTAACCAGAACATTGTATGGGTATGTGGTCCCAACAGTCTTCATATCCCCCCGGAGGTGGGGGGAGAGGTGTGTAGGGGGAAGCTTGCAGACTCCTTTGTTTCCAATAAACTCAGATATAGCCCCAGTCAAGATGCTCTTGTTTGGCCAGAAAGCTTTCAGTTGAGAAACAAAATCTTGGATGTCCTTGGGTAAAAGTTAAAGTAGATCACTCAACCTCAAATTTCAATCCCTTTTCAGGGAGCTGTGTTAGTAAGTTGCTTTTTAATCTGATTGTATTCCAACTAAAATCAGTAGCAAAGTACATCTGGTGTATACCTAGTTAGTTTAAGTATTTCTAGAGTTTTCTTATAAAGTCTCAAGGCATTTTGGAGGCTCACCTCAAGAAAGAAAACAGAAAAACTTCAGTCTGGCTAACGACAAACTTGGTAATTGCTCATTGATGATAGTTTCTCTAAATATTCAGACTTCTCATTAGAATTCTGTTTTCTAGGAAGACTTTTTTCAATATGATTGCTCCATGGATTTATCTGCAGTCCAGACGCGGGGCCTAATTGGAAACAGTGTGGACTGCTGCAAATGTTCTGTCCTATTTGTAACAGAGCAGGACTGAATTGTTTGATAGAATAGATACTGGCAGTCGAATGGCGAATCCTAGTTTTCAGATGTGTGTCATTATCGTTTTGAACTTCTTGGCACCAGAAGCCAGGATTTCCTGATGCTTAGAGCTAATGTAAAATGTATTAGTGCTCCAAGGCATGAGCCATGGAATTGCCAGTCCCGTGAGTTTGGAGAGCGAGACCCTCCCTTTTCCCAAATTTGAATTGGTGTTGGAAGGTAAAACCATACATGCTAGAGAGCCTAATTAAAAATAATAGCAGCAAGTCAAGGCTCTTTTTATATGCTATATAGTGTACATTTCATCCCTACCAAAACATAATTCTAGGGTATTTTTTATGCTTACAGTTTAAAGCTAACAAGAACCTTATGTCAAGGATTTATTTTTAACCAGTTCCAGCTTTTAATAAATCAAGATTTTTGTTATAAAAATGGTTCATTTTTCTATTATTAATATTTGAATATGTTTTCAGAAGCTTTTTTAGAGAAAGCTGAGTTATGATTTGCATAGGCAACTAGAAAGTCAGTTAATAGTAACATTTCTGTGAGTTCAAAGAGAGATGGCCTAATAATGCCTATTTTTGGTCTTCCCATTTGTTATACTTTTTTATTTGTTATACATTTATTTGTTGTGCCTCTGTCTTCTGGTCTTGGCCTTTTATATTGGGCTTTTTAATTCTGTAATAGAAACAGTTGTTTGCTAAGCAATGGGGTGAGTTCTGAAGGAGTCTTCTCCATCATATAAGACCACCCTGTGAAATTTGAGGTGGGTGACAACCATGAGCTGACTTCTTGCTACTCGGCTTTGAATAATCTAATCCTTTCTTCTCCTTTCTGCATTCCTGTGAGGAATGTTATCTCTTTAATTTCTCTGAGGTTATTTCCTATCCTTACAACATGCTCAGACTGGATCAGGACTTCCCCTTGCCTCCAGGAGAACCTAATGAGCTAGCCAGAAAGCCTCACCTTCTTAGTGCCTGCATGTCACTGAAGCTGAGCTAGTGTTGAACTAGTGTTGGCGCCCCTGGTGCATTACCAGGGCTTAACTGTGTTCTGATCACCAACTTCGTTTTTTGGAGCCAAAGAAATGGGTCTGACGAGAGGTTTTTAAAGGACTGCAACCAAACTGAAGTCTCCTTGAAGATTTTCACTGTAAGCATTAGTTAATAGTACCTGTGGAAGGGAGCTTGACCCACACCAGTTATACTGCTTTAAGGAGCTAGTGAAAACCATGAGCTTCTTCGGTTGTAGGATGCTAGTTCTAGCAGAGGTCAGGGGCAGCCTCTGCCATTGCAGTTCTACCATGTTACATTCAGGAAAATTCAGGGAATTGGAGCAGCAGCTGTATCCAGAGGTACAAACAATGAAGTGGTTGACTTCCCCGTAACCCATCAGGAATATCACAACCATCTGCTGTGGAGTCCCTGTTCCAGGAGACACTGGACCTACATATCTAGACCTGCTGCATAGTCTTAGGCAGGTAGGGAAGTCCTTTTTTTAAGTAAAGAGTAAAACGGGAGTTTTAAAAAGTTAAGGTATTTATAGGCACGTGCACTCACTGAGTTAGCACATAGGGTTTTTTTTCCCCCATAACTTTTTAAGAGGGAAACATGAAGTAATAGTATTAGCAGTAAGAAAATCTATGGATCTGGTAAATTAGATGAGTGTCTTAGGGGCTTCATTTTTCAAAGACATTGCCTTCCCTTCACAGGGTTTCTTTGACTTTGCTTTGAAACCTGGACTACTGACTACTGTCCAGAGTTGTCCTGCATCATGAAGTACAGAACAACTTTTGAAGGGAATCATAAAAGCATCTAGCCCTAAATTCAGTTTATAGATATGCTTGCTATTCTGGACATACCCTGAAGCAAGCAGGGATAATTGCTGTTTCTGGTACTTGTCAGCATAAAGGAGAAGCAGCTCATAAGTCAAGACCTAGAAAGTTAGCATTGTTCTAATACTGCCACCCTTGCTTTAGGGACCCAAGGCATTGTTAGAAATAGAGATGCTTTGTTTCTGGTAATCTAGCTTGTGGGTTTTGCAGCTTTAGTTTACAGCTCTTATTTCTGAACTATATTCTTAGCGGAGTTGTACTGTTGTGTATGATGTCTATAAATAGAACTATTTCAGAATGTAATGTACACAGAAGCAGTAATAAAATACATAAACAGCATCTCTTGTTTTCCTCAAAGGTTTGGAGCAGAATGCAAACAGATTGTAAGGTATGTTTTCCATTCAGCAGAAAATACATGGCTGAGGAGGTTGTTTTGACAGCTTGTATCCAGGTGTTTTTTCATTGGCTAGGGGAAAGACTTTTATGATTAGATTACCAGCTTTGAATCATCTTACTGTCTTTCAGAAGCAGATAGGCATTAGGCATAGATTTGAAATTTTCATCTGTTATTAAAATCTGTATTCAAGGCTCCTGGTTCTGATAACTGTTAATATAGAGTGAAAGTTTTATGATTGTAGCAAACAAAAAATCCCTCACTTTTGGCTAATGTGATGACAGCTGAGTGTCTGAGCTGCAAGGGAGAAAGACCAGCTGAAAGACATCTTCAAGAATCTGTGGTCATTTATCAAATTTTAATCGCCTTCTAGAGACTAATTACTTTCTTAAGACGCAAACATAATAGTGATGGCTAAATATCTTTATAATAGAGATATACACACTATTTTTCTTTCCCTTTGGGCAAGAGTCCACTTTTTAACCTTTCATAGCTATAACTAGATAATGGTACAAACTTTAAGTGCAGAAGCCAATTTTTTGTTAATATCTTCATCGGAATTCCCAAATCCTGTCTGTCTGTAGCTTTCGAAAGATTAATAGTTAAGAATGCTGGAGCTAGCCAAAACTACTTTTTTTTTTTTCTTCCCAAGAAAGTTTTCTCCAGTACAGAATCACTTAACCTCATTATAAAATGCAGGAGAGCTGCCATTGCACAATCTTCATTTTCACTAAAACAAGGCGTTTCTGTTCCCAGCGTATGTGCTTGCATCTCCTCTCAACAGAAATCTGATTGAAGCTTCTTCCCAGGAAGCAGTGAGGTTTGGCATGTCAAACAAAACCAGTTTTATGGTGTGACTGTCTGTCTGTCCTTGGTGGAACATCTTTCCTCTTGCCTGGATTTACAGCCGAAAACTGTAGCTGCATTTCTTCTTTTTGCCCTGGCAGGTCATTGTGATACTTTGTGAGCTAAGCATGTGGAGCCAGGGCCTTGCAGGCTGCTCTGCGTTGACTTCACTTAAGCTGTGTCTGTTGGTTATGCACGCCTGTACTTGCCAACAAGCTGTTGTGTCTTGAGCTGATGGAACTGTGGTGGTGGGAGCTTCAGTAACTTAATACATGGCTGTAGGTCCTGGTGGGAGCACAAGGAAGACTGTTACTGTGGCTTAGCTTATCTCTAGTTAAGCTACCCACATGTAATGTCTGCATGTGCTAAAAGTCCACATTGAATGGCAAGAATAGTCAAATCCACAGGCTTTTTTGCTTGGGTACCCTGATGAAAATCAGATGTGAATTTTTGTGGGGGAAAGACCTAGGTATGTACCCTCCTGCAGTGAGGTGTGAACTCCCAGTTGTGAGTCACAGCTGAATTGCTCCTGTTTGGGTCAGGGGTAGGAACTGCATCAGGTGCTGGCAAATATTCATTCTGTGAATGTTTATTAAAATGTTTTTAAATGGTTGTACCTCTAACTTGTATCCTACATTGACGTTTATAGCTGTCTTCATTATAGATCCTCATCTTCAGTTAGATTTGCTAAAAGCAATCCCATGTTGTATTTCTCAAGCATTGAAGCCAGGATTTCATCTCTTCCTTGCTTTAGTCCTTAAACCCCACAGGATATATTGCTGATATAAAGAACCTTCTTCCTAAGGAAAGGACTGAAGGAGTCAGTGACCCTGCTATGGAGTATTTCTCACCCATGTTGTATTTTCAGTTCTGGGCACAGTTTATTCAGAAGTTTGAACATTCCCTTCCCAGCCTTTCAGTAGCTAAATGCCATCTTGCAGGCTATCTCTGAAGGTGAAAAACTAATACATTAACAGAAAGTAAAAGCGAGCTGCCTCAGGCAGCCCTTCACAGCCATCAGTGACAGAAGAAACTTTGTTTTGTGGTTCTTGGAAAGATTAGCTTAGATAAAAAGCATGTTCTCATGTGGGGTCTGTGCTACAGTAGAATTGAAAGTATCCACATCTCTCTTTCCTCATCATTTGAATAGAGGCAGTAATGCTTTCATGTCTTACAGGTAGACACATAGCGAGTATAAAATCTTTCTAATTAATGGAAAGAAAAGCTAATAGAGTGTAAATTATTCTTACAATATGATTCTACTTCCAAACATTTTACCATAGTGATATTTCTTACAGTTCTGTGCATTACTTTTTCTTTTCCATACTTAAACTTTGTTTTAAAAATAAAAAAAAAACTTTTTTGCCTTTGCAATATGTTCAGCAGAGTTGTACTGAGCTTCTACCATTTAGACACTATTTAATTTGCATTTCCCAAGAGAATCGAATTAGGTTTTATTAGTAAATTGGGCCTATAACCTTGTAGGCAGGTTTTATTAGTTTATCACACATCAGTATTAGCAAATTGTAAATCCCACTGAAACGAATTTGAAAAGGCCTTTTAAAGAGAAGCCCAGAACGAATGAAGTTTCTGGAGACAAATAGGGGTTTTTTTTTTGGTTTGTGTTTTGTTTTTGGTTTTTTTCCTTTTTAATCCCACAAAAATGTTGTTAGTGGTACCAGAGTCTTATCTTTTTTTTTTTTTATCATATTCTGTTGTCCTAACTGCCTACATGTTTAGTTTTAAAGAAGTTAAACTGAATATGGTCAGGAGGATTTCACTACATTTCTGATACGGCTCTATATGGCTTGACATAACAGAGATAAAGCACAATTCTCATTTGGACAACACAGCATTTACTGGCTATTCATGTGAAACAGGCAGGTAAGTTTTTCTTTTTGTTCATCAGTGCCTGTTCAGGTGGTACATATGCCTAGAATGACGATCTTGCATCTAAAAGATAGTGATAAGGAAGCAGGAACTGCTGCCTTTTGGAGGGTTTTGATCACAGTCTGGGACAAGGTTATTGAAGGACTTCACTTGATTTCTTCAGATTCTGGATCATGGCCTAAATCAAAATTCACTTTATGGTTGTTTTCCTTCAGTACTCAAATGTGGGAGCCGTGCTTCCAGAACACCAGTGCTTCATCGCTAAGAGCTTTTGAATGTGAGCTTGAATTTTGTCGTGTCTAGTTTATAATAATTTGTTTCTGCACTGGTACTAAACTAGTTATCTCTTTCCTTTCCCTGTTTTTTTTTTTTTTTAGGTGGTTATCATATTCCCTGCTAGCTGTCGCTTTATTAGTTTTTTCATATCATCTTCTCAAAGCCATGTTTATAGAAATCAATTATCGGAACCTGATCATATTATAGCCCAATTTAGGTGTCACTAATATGTGTTTGACCACATTATGCTGTTACAACATGGCCTTGTGGGTTATTGTAGCATTTTTGAAGACCAGCAGTCTGATTATTCAAGAGGAAGAAGATTTTTCTCTATGACCCATATTCATCAATGAAATTTTTCCCAGGGTTTGAAGGTCTGTGCATACTGCACCACTAAAGGATTAGGGCCCAGAACTGCTTGTAATTTGGGAATATCCAGATGAGGACAATATGCTTCATATCCGGTATTCTATATACAGCAACTTCTTTTTATGTGCTTGGGTGCTTATTTATTTATTATTTTGTTCTTAAACTGTATCAGGAGAAGATTCCAAGCATGTCTCCTTGTATCCTCCAACAGGCAGACGATGTCCACAGAGCAACACGTAGTCCTGGCCCCAGAGAGCTGATAGTCAAGATGGGCAGGGAACCAAAGGCAAGGAGAAGGGAAGTTACTTGTCCAAAGTCAGGTGTCAGAGCCTGGAGTAGAGCAGTGCTTTCCTGACTGCTCTCGCAGTGCCGCAGTGACTGGACCACACCACCTCTCCAAGGTGTGTGGTCCGTAATCATGAAGGATCATGTTGCACTTGTTTCATTTACTGTAAGAGCTGTTTAATTGCTCTGAACAATTACACTAGTATGCTAAGAGACGAAATAGCTTGCTTGGGAATATTTTAAAGGTGCAATTTTTTCAGCAAGTTGCAGATGCCGTTTGGGAAGAGAGTTAGCATTGAGGTTTTAAGGCACTTCAGCTTTTTTGAAATATAGGATACTTGGGCCTCTTTTGCTTGCAGTCACTTCTCTTACACTTTTTTTTTAGTTGCTTTTTATTTTACTATATTCCACCTGCAGTTGGCCTCATTTAATCAACATGGTTTAGGTGGCTAAGAATTTTAAAAGAATACCAAAATGCTGTAGCAGTTAGCTCAAGTCCTTTGGAATGTCTTACCAAAAAATCCTCCAAACCTGGGTCTGTCTTTTCTGAAATGTAACGTTAATTAATTCCCACGTTCTGTCTGCTGTTCTTAGTCCCTCCAGATGTGCTACTAGGAATAGACTGGCTCCCTGGTTACAAGCCATCTGGGCTCTGTAAACTGATTTGCACTTATATTAAACAATAAGTGAACAGAATGCGGAAGAGTTATTAAAGCAAATGTACATTGCTTATAAATCTCAAAGTAAAATATTAAAATGTAATAAACAGGAATGGAATGTGCAAATGAAGACCTGCTTGTTTTTAATGAGTTTAGCTGTGACCTTCTCGATTTCAACCAAAAGAAAAGAATTTTATTTTTCTCTTTTTAAAAAAAAAAAACAAAAAAAACCCAAAAAAACTATAAAACTGCTTACAGAAGTATCTGAGACAAAAACAAGGAAATATAATGTTCTAAACTTGACTGGTCCAAACCACTCAAGCTGCTGTGACAGCTCATAAAACTGAGAGTAGTTTTTAACTGGACTCTGTTTTACATTGCCAGAGTGAATTTTCCTTGCAGGAAGTAGCCAGAAGGTTTATTTAGTTTCCAGACTGCTGCTTTGATCTTTCCATTCTGTCACTTCTCAGGTTACATAGCCCTTTTTCACTGCAGTAAATCTGCAACAGTTAATGAGAATAAAATTTCCTCCTTCTCACTGATCGCATGCTGTTAAATGCCAAACCACAGCCAGCAGCATATTTGCAGAATTCAGCTGCACTGTACAAAAACAGCACAATCGGTTTAATCTTGTTGTTTTTGTAATTCATTTTATTGAGCTTTCCTTTTTCAAGTGACCTATTTTATCAAGACAAGTGGTTGCAAGGCCAGACCTGGAAGAAAGATTTAAAACTGTAATAAAGTGAAGGGTGTTTTGTATGCTACGTATAAGCATGCTCACAGGATTCAAAATTAAACCTATAATGAGTAGTTTTAAGAAGTCCCTCATATCAGTGGGATATTTCTTACAGTTATCTGAACTGAACATGTGCTGTGAACAAGTCCTTAGTTTAAAAATTAATGTAACAAATTAACTTTTTTGCCAAATAGTTAAAATTGTTTTGATCCTAAAATTTGATTCTCAGAAACTGTGTCTATCAACTTCAGCTATTCAAGTATGATGACTGAACCACCCTTTTCTCCCCTCTGGAAAACTTTTTTTTTTTTATAAAATCTCATGGTTTAAAAAAAACCCTCCCAACTTCTAGTTTAAACAGTTTATTTGCCTTCTGGGGTTTGAGCTTTTTAAGTCTTATTTTTTTTTTTGAAGACTCCATGCCCAACATTTGGCCTGGAAACATTTTATTTTTTGTTCATTTAATTAAAGTTGAAAATTTTGCATCATAATGCTACTCCGAGGTATAAATCTCCAAGAAAATGTTCCACATCTGTATTTGTATCTGGCTTGTTCCCTAATGTATCCAGTGTTAGCTCAAAGAAAGCAAGCAGTAAGAGACATTGAGATTTACTTCCTTCTTAGTTTACACTAAAATAATCACTGATTTGAGATAGATTTTGACAAGATTTCACTAGAGCCCTGTGTTGATATATCAAAGTGGTTGAAATCTGGACAATCATCTATGGAGGTAAAAAAATATTTAAAGTTTATTCATCAGTAATAACACTCCAACTGCGTTTGCTGTGTGCGCTCTAGTGAATGCTGCAAATCCTGTAGTAATGTTAACTTTCAGAAAAGACTTTGAAAGCTTTTATTGGCTGCAGCTGTAAGTCAAAGCAGAGCAGATTTTTTTGACTCTCCCTCCCTCCTTCCCTCGAGCATCTGGGTTATCATCCACACTGAGTTGCCTGGTTCTTGGTGCTGAGCCCTGGAGGCAGCACGACTATCAGCCAGTAACCTGCTGGCATGGCTTTTCTGGGGATCTGTGCACAAGAGGGAACTTTTTTCCCCTTTTTGTGAAGCACAGAGCTAAGTGGCAGTGCTTGGAATTGAAGAGCTTGTATAAATATTTAAAGGAATTATTCTTCAGCTATGAGGGCTTCAGTGCAGGGCCCTGAAAACTTGCATTTCCCCTTCAGCTGTTTATCTCAGCATATGTTTTCACAGTGACTCTGCTCTGTAATCTAGCACAGGAAGCAAACACTTCCCATCTGGAAACGGGAAGGCTAGTCAGAAGCCTGTGGAAGACATGGGCCAGATCCTGAGCTGATCTAGTCAGTGACACCGGTCACCTCTATGAAGTTGCCACTTCAGGATCTTACTCTGCTCAGGCTGTTGGCTGAAGCTTCTGTACCCAGCATAACACCGTCATTGCTGGAGCTCAGTAAAAGAGATGCTTGAAACCTTCCCAAGCCAGACATGTTACTAGTTATGTTACTAAGGCGATGTACTCTTCAATTTATGGACTTGACACAAATACTTTGGACTGTGCAAGGAGAGAGGGGGAGGGAAGGACATCTTCGCTTTTTATTGCCTGCTCCTCAGGGCTTTTTTGTTTTCATTCTTAATTCATTTTTAAGAAATTGATGTATCTAATCAGTGGGTTTGGCCAGTTGTTGAGCCAACAGCACAGGAGATGTTTCTGTCAGACTTTTAACAGAAAGTCAGAACTCTTGGTTTCCGTTCCAGCTCTGACTGTGCACTTGACCTTTTAACAAATCCTGTACAGAATAGCTGAGAAACTCCCATCCACATGGCGGAGCTGTGAGCCTGGGTGAGGGAATGCTGGTGAAGTTATCCTGATGCCCTTCAGCGAAACAGGATAGCTATGTCAAACAACCTTGAGTTCTTGAGTGACTATATTGCCTGCTGGCTGTATTCTCAGTTTATTGCCTTTCTAGCAGATCAGAAATATTATTTTTGTCGTCTTTCAGGGGTGTTACAGAATAAGCCAAAGTCTCTTCTATCTATGTCAATCTAATTTGAATCTTCTCATTACTGTAGTTTGTCACTTGCTGTCTTTAATGTTTGGCATGGTTTTTCTCTTGGCTCTTCATCTGGGAAACTGAGGTTATGGAGAAAAGGAGCAACTTGCCTGGGATCACACAGCAGGTAACTGACAGAGCAAGAAACTGAGCCCAAGTCCCAGACTGCTTTCACAGAGCTGGGATGGCAAGCTCTACGGCTTTCAAGCAAGGCTCTTACCGAATTTGGCTAAGCAAGGTCATTTGTTTTTAGTTCAGTGCTTTCTTACTATTCAGTTGGGAAATACATATTTATTATTTTTTTTAAACACTGCCTTCCCACCAGTGAATTTTGGCATGCTTATTGCTTGGTGCATAGCTGGAGCCTGACACAGAAGACGCAGTGCTCATTTCTCCACAATTGTCAGATTTGCATTTGTTTGTAATTAAATGGCAGAAACAGCGGTATTGTGCTGAGATACAACTGGGCACCAAGTCCCGAAGCAACTGGAAACTTTAAGTCATTAAGTGCACTGAAGAAAGCTGGATCACATGGAAGGAGAGACTTAATCATATCCATAAAAGCTGTATCATGATGCACAAGGGAGCTAAAGGATTATTGTACAGGTTCATTCTGATATTTTCTATCTTTTGAGCAGATAGAGTATTGCTATTTAAGGAACATTAATATTCAGTGACAATGTAGAGATGGACTTGGTATTTGATGCAGTGTGCACAGTCACAGTCCCTGCTGCAAAACTCCCCTCCCACTTGAGCCTGAGGGATAGAAAGCATGGGGGGAAAAAAAAAGCTTCACAGATAGGGGAGAAAAAGTTGGGGCCATGAGAGGCAGAATTTAAGAGACTTGTGGTTTATAGTTTAACGTCATTACCAGTAGTGGGAGAATCTACAGTTACAGGATATTATATAAAGAAACATTGTTTTTTTTCTAAGGCTTCTCAGTTGTATGCTGTTTCTCCATAACCCATGGTTTGTGCTCGTACTCTGAAGACCAGAAAATTTATGGTCAGTGAAGCAAAACCAGAGGTAACTGGCGCATAGAAGTAAATAGGATCATCTTCTCAATCGCTAGACTCTAAGCAAGGGAAAAGCAACCAGTTTTATGCCACTTCCTGATGCCCTCCACTCTTTCATGTTATGAAATGTGTTATAAAAATCCCATCCAGTGCTTAGCTGACAGTGAGTATCAGCAGAAAGGCTCAAGAGTCCATGGGTTTCACAGGCTTTGAGTCTTGGTTGAAGTGTGGTGGTTAGCTGGTACCTGCAAAGGATTAACTGTTTCTTACCTGAAGGTAATTTAAGAAGCTGGAGGTCTGTGTGTGTTCTATGGAATTAAAAACACTTCCCACCTCCTGTGCTTGGGTGCACACTGTGCCTGAATCCTCACTGTATGAGGATATGGGTGAAGGCCTGGATGCCCCCAGCTCCCCTGCCTTTCTGTACCCTGGTCTCTGTGCAGAGGAAACCTGGGGAGGGTGGGAAGGAGCTGCAGTATTTGCTAACCAATCTCCTAATCTGGCTAGCAGGATTGTAGCCTCTGCCACATCCTATATGTGATTATACAGCCCTGTACTGCAACCGTTGTCTCAGACCTACAGTCTAGCACCTTTCATCAACACATTTTAAAAAAAAAAAAAAAAAAGCCACCGAGAGGAAAAAAATACAGACTTTGCGGCTGGCAAACTCCTGTGTGTCTTGTTGGTGAGTATGAACAATAAACTGCATCTCAGTTGTACAGGTTATAATGCTGTCCTTGTCTCGAGATTAGAGACTGCTGCACCATTTCTATGGTTTAGGTACCTCCTGAGGGAAAAATACAGCTTTTGGTATTCATCTGAACATAACTTTTGTCTGTTATACACAGGAACTTGATACAGCATTATAGATTACAGGGGTTTATGGGATGAGAGCTTATAAAGCAATATAGGATGGTAACTGTACCATATGTTATCAACCTCGCTGTCACATGCAAGTAGATTCACGGAAGGGAAACATTAGGACTTCAAGGATGCACTGCACGAAATTCTGAATGCCTGCCTGGGGTGAGGTGGGGGATGTTTTGAGAGTGAAGACTGGTTTTTAGAAGCAATAACGTATTAGGTGTACAAAGGTGAATTAGGTATTTAAAGGGAGGAGTAACAGAGGGGTTGCTATGAACTGTACTGATGTCAGGCTTCTGAAGGATGCTCAAAAACCTCCTGGTTCAAATGATACTCAGGAGTTTTGCAAAACTGCAGGTGTGACCAATGGCAGCAAGAAAAGGTGCCATGTGTGTAAACAGGGGCTGCATATTTATGCCTGCAAATAAACCCTCTCAGCAGCTTGATTGAGCACCTGGAGAACTTTAAGTGCGATTCCTTCATTAGAAGTTGGTAGGGTTGCTGATGAGTGGAGAGCTGTAAGTAGTGTTTGCTTGGTTTTACCAAGCTCAGAGGACCTAGTGAATTATAAATGTATAGGTTTTTTTTTTTTAAATAAAATTTTATTGTTAATAAAATTATAAAACTTCTATCCCCGGTGAGTAGCTGAGAGTGTCTCAGACACGAGGCTGGTATAAACCTTGTTGACGAAGAAATAAGAAGGGAGAATTGACAGGGGTTTAGAACAGGGTTAGGATGAAAAGAAATGTAGCTGAAACCGTGGCTGTGGTGGAAGCACCATATGTGTTAAGCTTGGATTTCTTTTTTTAGTGGGCAGTGATTTTGGGGTGGTTTAATTTTGGGTTTCCAGCCATAAATCTGATATGCTGAAAAGGATGAAATTTGGGCCCTAAAGCATGTAAGCTCCTAAACTGATATTTCGCCCTCTAAGGGGAAGACTCTTTTTTGCCACCTTCCACCTGCGCAGGCAGTCAGTCTTTTACAGTACACTCTGGTACGATTCTTGCCGTACTGCTTCATGCTTCTCTTATGAGCGTGCAGGCCTGTTTCCCAAGAAGTTTCTTGCTGGGATCGCTCAGAGATCCATGCATCCTACCGGGAGACTTCCAGTTGGACTTCAAGGGGTTAGTTTTGACCAAAAATTTCCCCAGTGACCCGGGACTTGCCTTTCTGAGGCCCTGCTTATGCCGGAGGAATTAGTACCTGTTTTAGAGCAACTTGTCAGCACCAGCACTAGTAACAGCGTGAACGCTAGTGTGGACAGGCTCAGGTGTCTATCGCATCAGGAAAACTTAAAGCAGCTTTGCTCCATGGTCCGTCTGCACCCAGGTGCTAATTACCCCAGTTCAGACTAAGCTCAAGAGCTCTCTTCCCATACCGTGCACTCACAAGCAGAAGATACCTGAACCCTGAACGGGAATCCCAGCAGAGGGTTGCTGGCAGAGTGCTCCCTGTCGGAGGCTGCCAAGTCTTCCAGACACACCACAAAGCCTATCTGGTGTCTGAGGCTCTGGACACAGGAGGGAGTTAAGGAAAGTAAGTATTTTGTGGACACAGTGGGATGCTGGCTGGCATTTCCTGCTGTGAGGGGGGACACCGATTGGTCTTTAAGTTTTAAAATTATGTCAGGGCACCTAGGGTCCTAGATGGGCATATTGATTTGGATGTCATGAATCAGAGTAAGTATCAATAAGCAGAGCTGTTAAGAAATCTCTCCTCACTCATGCACATCAGGAACATTTTCCTCTTCAGCATGTGTTCTTCAGTTCCCCGGCAGTACAAGCAAATTGGAAAGTTCAGCTGTCATTTGGGGAAGGTCATAGATCACACTAGCAGCCTGAGTAATCCAAGAGGTTTTAAGTATCATAGCATTTAGTTTAAAGTGAAATTTGCTCTGACAGGGGCTGGCAGACCAATAGGAAAAAGAAATATTTGTGCTTGGAGAAGTGCATGTGTAGAGACCACGAGTATAACTGATGGCTGGAAGTGATTTCAGTCTAAAAAAAACAAATCATTAAGAGAGTGCATTGGGGTAAAATACACAGTTCATATTTTAAAGGGTCTCAAAATGAACCAGCAACTGAGGTTAGCAGTACATAGTAATTAGCTGTGCTGTTCACTGTTTTAACTCCATCAGCTCCAGGCGTGGTGGTAAACTTTGCACAAGAAAACAGTTGCGCTTTGACAAGGTGGTTAGTGAGCACCAACCTCTCTGTGTGCATGCGTGCAATTTTGTGAGATTAAGACAACCGCATAAATCGGTTATCTGAGGAGTTCGTTGTGGTGTTGGGTGATCTTTATCCGCTATGCAACAGCAGGGATTGTGTGCACTTTTGCTAGGTACCTCATTGAACAGGGCTGATGAACAGGAGCAAAAAAAAAAATACCAATTTGAGGGTGAGTATTGTTGCCTCGATGGCATGTGCCTTTAAGTTTTTTGGGAAGACAGGCTGATGCTTGCTCTGCTGAGCGCTGAGCTTCCCTGTAAATGCTGTACAAATAAGGCCAACAACACGTTTTTCCCAGGAGCAAGTTTTGAAGTTGATTACTAGTATAAATCTAAGAACACATGGCACAAATCGTGATCTTGGGAGGGAGAGATCGTTACCCAACAAGTGTTTACAGCTGAAAAGCTACCATCTTTCCTGGCTCTACCCTTCTGCTGTTCTTGGCAGAAGTGGCAAGGATTCATCAGGACTTGGTTTTCAAACCCTTGTCTCCACCTCTGTAGGTTATGCTTGCAGAGTCACTGCCCTTGGCCTGCCAGCCTCGTGAGTAAGCCAGGCTTCAGTCCCCAGAGGCACGTTTGCCGTTGGGTTGCCCTACCCCTCAGTTACCTCCTGGGTTCAACAGCCTTTCCTTCGACTAAGAGGGCAAGCTTTTTGCTATGGGCTGCCAGCTCAAACGATCGCATAGGCAAAGCCGGTATGTTTCAAGAGCGCTAACATGTAAAAATGAAGCCTGTTTCAAGAGCACTAACGTGTAAAAATGAAGCCACCTTTATTTTGAAGCACGGACAAGCCTTCATTTGCTCAAGAGAAATATTTAGATAAGAGAGTGGTGATTTGGTCAAGGTGTTTTAATGTGATTTTTCTGTTCCTTTTAATTTTTTTTTAGCTGTCCAAAGCAGTTATCAGCTGATCCATCTCTTCCAGTTTTCTTCAGGACACTAACATATGTCTAAACCATTTGGAAATAACTGATACGCCTCAAAGTTTAAACTCTGGGGATCTTTACCTAATTACTTACACATTTATAAAAAAATATATATAAAAAATGATTTGCTGAGAATGTGATTGAAACCATATTTTCCCTGCTCTCATTATCAATTTAAATACATTTAAAAGTTCTTTGAATAAGGATTGCTAAACTGGAAATAGATGGGGAGGCTCTGCCGGTAGTGGTAGAGACCCATTGCCACCTCGTGGCTCAGTGCCGCTATTACACCTCAACCCCCAAATCCCCACTGTTCCTTTAGGTTGGTAGTCCATCATGGAGTGACCAAAAGAAGTTCCTGAAACTCTGCAGTTAAGAGAAGCCACATTTACATTTAAGAAGAAAGCCCTGCTTCAGGGTGGGTCTTAGGCTGCCCTATTTATTGTGTCCCTCTCTGCCATCACTAAACCCGAGGACGGCTGCTGCTGTCTCCCATGTGAGCCAGGGCATGGCCCCTCGCCATCAGCAGCCTCCCTGCATACAGAACTCGCAGCCTACGCTGCTCGCAGCTGGCTCGCTCACCTACACATCTTTCCAGAATGAAGTTTACAGTTGTTAGCAGAAACGCAAAGAGCCCCTATTCTACCTATTAGTAATAAAAACAACTTATCAACAACTTAGGTTGTTGTAGTCACAGAAAAAAAATAAATTGAAAGATAAACCCAGAAAAGCATTTTCTCTTAAAATATCTTTTCCTTATAAATCAACTGTAGATGCTTTAAGGATCTTTGGAAGAAAACAATGGAATTCCTGAGTTTAAAGGTAGCCTTAAAGGATCCTGCTTCTCTGCGGTGTTGCACGTGTGTGGTATTGCTGGCAACTGGGAGCTTCTAGTAACACAACAAAACTGGGCTCTGCACTTCTAAATCCCACTAAGCCTCCTTTTAGTATATTATTAACTCCTTGTGCTAACAGTACTGAAAGAACTCTCTTAAAGAATTGGCATTGTTTTACAGTAGTCTGTCTGTTTTCTAAACTGCCAAACAAATTGGTCAGCTTCATGCTACGTCCTTGTTGGCTTGTTCGGGACATGTCGG
>NW_009260621.1:1713510-1714765 GCF_000687185.1 Egretta garzetta | reverse complement strand
TTTCCTGTATTCAGAAAGCTGTACCTAACAGCAGCCCATGGGACGTCTGTCTGTCTAATCCCTTTGCATATTGCAAATCCATAACAGTGGTAGAAGCAGGGCCCGTCCTCTGACTAAGGTGAATGCAGGGTTTGGTGTTTCTGGAGACGAGAGTTAGAGACAGAGGAAGTAACAGGATTTCTCCTAATCCCTGCTTTCAGGAGTCTTTTAAAGCTGCAAGCCTGCTAATGAGAAAGCTGCTGTTTGCCAGGTACAGAGGAGGGACCTGGTGAAGGTCCCTCAGAGGTCACCAGCTCATTTCCTAATGGACTTGGAAAAGAGTAATAGGACTTTGGAGTGGATACAGGAAGGAATGGGTGGCCAGAGGAAGGTGTGGAGCCAGAGGCATGTGTCCACATAGCTTTGTACCACTACAGGGTACACCTTGGCTACTCTGCTTCTCTTTTGCTGTGCTGAAGGGACTGATTGGCCTTTAAGATCAGACCGATGGCTCTGTGTATGAGTTACGAGACAGGGGCATTGCCAATTCAAATGCAGACAGGCAGACATGGAAATAGCAAAGCACTTTCAGGGCACTGCATTTCTCAAGACACATTCGGGTGAAACGGAATTCTTTTCTCTGCAGTTTGCCTTGCTGACTCTGTCCCCTCCCTCTCAGAGGACAAATCTCAGCCTCAGACCTTCCACCTTCCCATGATTATCAGAATACCCCGTGAGTGAACTAGCTTCTGGAAAAACCAGGCACCAGGGATCCTTTTCTAGGACCTCACGGAGGCACAATCCAAGGAAAGTATCTTTGGAAGGACAGAGCGATGGACATGCTCCCCCACCACTTCAGCTGAGCCCTTTCAGTCCAACTGATTCAGCAGTGCCAGCTTTTTGCCGAGCCAGGGCCTGGGGCCCTCCCATTGTACATCTTCTGGATGGGTCGTTCTTTCCCAGCCGCAACTGTTGCATAACCCGTGTTCCATATGTATAACTGGCAGTAATGAGGCTCAGCTTTTCCCCACTCCAAAAGCACTTTGGTTCTTTGTGTTTTGACAGTCTTCAGAGGGGAAGTTCAACTCCTTTCAATGCATCTTTAGTCAGACAATAAATCAGAATCCTTTTCCATTTGTCCTTCTACTGAAGTGGAAGTTAAAAAGTGACATAACTATGAATAGGCGGTGATCCAGTGTCTCAGGAAATGTTCATTTTTCCTCTACCTCCTGCATGAGTTATTGTTGAGCATGAAATATGTGCCACTTTTCCCTAC
>NW_009260621.1:1709919-1713252 GCF_000687185.1 Egretta garzetta | reverse complement strand
TCCCTACACAGTTCTTGCGCTTTAGTATCTAATTCATTGCGGTGGGACTTTTTAGGTGTAAAAAATGCTGTTCTATATGAAAAATGAATTATTCTGTGTCATTAGTACATAGCCTTTCAGTACATGATGAATTCTTTCTGCTGTTTGGCTGTCAATCTTGTACCCCACCAGAAACACTGTCCTTTGATGGACTACGTTTCTGTGCCAGATATTCTCACTTTCTCCTCTCTAGCTGGTATTTTCCCAGGGACTTCAGAAACGCACCAAAGGAAGGAAATCAGGTTATTCAGATGTGCTGTGTAGGGCAGAGTCACCAGTGGGCTTTGCGAGAAGCGTGCTTGAAGCCTTTGCTGAAAGACATGTTAACTTTAATGCACGGGTAGAGAAATTGAGTCACAGAAGCAAAGCCCTTTGCCAGTAAATCCATAAAAGGATAGAAGAGACGGCTTCCGCTTCTTCTGGGGTTTCTGTTTGACCTGAAGGCCTTTCCCGGATAGGAGTTGCGTTGATTTCTCTGCAGCATTTCTTTTCCCACCAAGGGGAGACAGAACAGTGCTGGCTAGAAGGGGAAGGTGGTTTGCAAAGTTGCTTCACAAACCTCTCTGTGGCAGGAAGAGCTGGAGACCCCAGCGCTAGCGCCCCTTCCCTGCCATACAGAAACCTACAGTTTCTCTCTTCTCCCTTTTGTTGTAGCATTGGAGTTGATGGATTTGGTCAATCGCCAGGAGTTCCTGGCCGCCCGGCGACTGCTTATGGATACCGGCCGGATGAACCTTACTACTACAGCTACGGAGCACGATAAAACAGCCCGCTCTGCAGTCCAGGATGCTGCCACCTGCCCTGGAGGAATCAGCGGGTGCGGGGCCAGCAGTATATCCATCTGTTGGTAATGCATGGTTGTACCACGATGGGTCCATCATTATGTATCCTTTGGCATGTGTAGCTCCAGATAAACCTAGCCTTTCTGAGTCCGGTGTTTTAGTGACAGTGTTTACTCTTTGGTTGCTCTTTATCATTTTTGTACAGTATTTGCTCTGTGACTTGAAAGCAAGGATGGGAAAGCTACTGGACTGGGAAGTGTCACGTTATGTATATTAAGCTACTAATTTAATTTCTATTAAATATGAAAACCTGCGTGGTCATCAGTGGTGAATGTGTTTCTAACCAACGTTTTGTTTGTTTTACAAGGCATTTAAGAGGAATGCTTCATGTGAAGTGTGTTTAACCTGGACTGTTTCCCCCTCATGCTTAAGTAACAGGAACACAGTTAAGCCCCAGCATCTCCTGGCACTGCCTTGACACATAGTTACCAAAGTCCAGTCCTGGGCCTGAAGACTTTAGTAACGGAAAGATGGCACAGCTTCACTCCTCTCGAGCTTCAAACATTTACAACCTAGTTTAAATGCTTGAAAACACTTAAAATAAGGAACTACGCTACAGAAAAATACTTTTACCGTAGTGTTTAAATAGAGTTCTGTGGGCTGCAAGAAGACAGCCACATCCTGAGAAAAAAACCCACTCGGTCCAGAATCCAGGCGCAGAGCCTTCCCCCCAACTTCCCCATCCTAAAATGCAAATGCATCCTGTCCTGCGTGTTCATGGGGTTTAAGCTGGATCTAAACACAAGTCGTTGACTGAGCAGCAGAGACAGGCCAAGACACCTTCACGTTGGACTTGCAATGCGGTGATTGCATTAAGCCACATTTTGTAGTATGCTAAGTGCAAACAGGGGTTAGGCTAAAACTACTCTTAAGTTGGGTACTCCCACCCGTAACAGACACCAGAAAGAGTACAGAAATTCCCTCTCTCCCGCAGCCATCAAGACAACAGTTCAAACTTTCACTTTTTAAAAAAGTTCACCTCATTATTTTTTTTTTTTCCTTAAGTGGCTGTTGATTTGCAGAATTGCTCCTCTCCTCATTTGCTCCCTCATTTCTGGCTTAACCAGAAAATAGACTTGCATCAGGGGCTGATACTACTAAAATAGTCGCCAGTAATCCTGTAAGACTGGTGTACGTGCTAGGAAGGTGATCTTCAAAGGCATGGGGTTGTTTAGGAAGTTGACAGACTTTTAGTCTTACACTTTAAAAATATCTTTGAGATCAAGATTGTTTTGAAACCTTGCTTTATATTTTAAAAGTGTGCAGGTACTTTTATATGCGTTGTTACTCACTCTGTTTCATACTGCATGACTGGAAGCGTTTCTAAAATTAGCCATAGTATTTCTCACCAGTTTTCAGCCTCCTCCCTGTGCTGGCTTCGTGTTCGTGGCTTCATGTACCGGAGTTAGGTGGAAGAACAGCATTGCCAAAGTTAACTAGTATTTTTTTAACTCATTTTCTATACAATTTTTAACTAATTCTTATGCAGTTTCTTAGAAAATGTGAGATCTCACTATAGAAACACTGCAGAAAACTTGAATTAAACTAATGGTTTCCAGTGTTGTACCTCTCTAGATTCTTTCCATTGGTCTGAGCCCGCACTTTATCTGCCCAGCAGTTGTGCCACGTTTAGTCAAAAGCTTCCAGATATTTTTGTAGTTGTAGCTGTGAGAGAAATTACCCCAACTGTGTAGTCAGACACCGGCTTTTCTTTTGAGACTGGCACTCACTCATCAGGCTTTTCCAGAAAATTAGTGTGAAGTTATTTAAAGCAGTTGCCCTTCTCGTGGAATGTGTTTGGGGGGAAAATGAAAATGAAGTGGGTCCTTGGAGTATAGGCAAACTATCAATGAAACTGAAGGAGCCTTTAATTGGAAACTTCAGGTTAACGAGGAACTACAATTGAGCTTCAGCAAACGGGTGGGTGTCTGTAATTGTAATACAGTTGTGGCCATGCTGAGAATAAATGGCAGTGGAAAAATCTCTGGCTGCATTTTTAGCATTCGATGTTAGGAGTTTATGAGAAAAGAATAAAAGATCAAGTATTTGTAGCTTTGCCTGGCAGCAGCTAAGAGAAGAACATCATTTATCTGCAAGCAGAGCTTGGTAAAAATTACTCAGCACTTAGTAGCCTGAGGACAGAGCCTGCTAGCCAAGATGAAAACCAGCTGTGCCACTATACTCTTTGAGGCAGGAGAGAGGCTGATTTTCCCTTTAATTACAGTTCCTGAGCCAGAAAGGGGAAAAAAGATATGAGCACATAGACTTTTCAATCTATATCACATTTCCTGTGGGTGTCAGAGGGAGACTGGAGAGTCTGACCTGTAGGGTAACTTTTTAATTATCTGTATTTATGGATTCAGTCCCCGAGTACTGTATCCTGCATAAAATGGGGCAAGGAGGGATCTGCTTTCTTTTAGCAACTTCTGTCCGTTCCTCCTTTTCCTGGTTT
>NW_009260621.1:1706860-1709880 GCF_000687185.1 Egretta garzetta | reverse complement strand
CCCTAACCATCCCTGGAGTATGCTCTTTCCCAGCCTGCTGCTAATTAATTAATGAGTTTTGTTAGGCAGGTGTTTTAGATATAAATAGGCCGTAAAGTTAATTGCACAATGAAATAAGCATAGGCTGAGAAGTTCATACGTCTGTTAGCTATTATTCAGGCACTCTGCAGATGTAGAGTACAATTTCAGTGAGCAATCTACTTACTGCAGCAGCCTGAGATCTTGTTTTAAATCATTGTTTGTACCACACTGGTACTTAGGAGCTTACCAGGGCAACAGAGGGTGGGGAAAAGCAGAAGCAAACAAATATCCTTGACCTAGGGAGCTCACGAAGGACCCGATCCAAAGTCTCTTAAATATCGGGGTGTGTGCGTGGAGCTGCCTGATGGCAGTTTAACACGTGTATTTCATTCTGAACTAAGACTGTGCCATGATTCTATTTAATTTAATCCACTCTGGATTAAACGAAACAGGAACAAGATGTATCTTCTTCTGGAACGAGGAGGACGAGCTCTGTTTAGGTACAAGAAATTTCCAGCCCCACTGGCAGGTTCTTTAGTGGAATTCCTGTAATGCACCCCTGGTAAGTTCAGCTGTCCACGCTTCATGGGAGGAGGCTGAGAATAGCTACAACCTTCATTCCTTCCGTGACCATCCTCAAGAAAAATAAAACAAGAGTGAAGCTGACTTACTGGTGCAACTTCTGTTGCAGCTGTCAGCCCTTAAAGTTGTTGTGATCGGCTCGTTTTGTCTTTGTGAGGTTCAGGAGAGAGCGCGGAGAGGTACTGGAGCCGCCTGCCTGCCTGCACGGGCGGTGGAAGACAGCTCTGCGTCACACGTAGTTCCCAGGTAGGAGCTGACGTTTGCCACCCGTCAGTCTAGAAACCCACTTGAAAGAGAACACGGACTTTTCTGGAGTTGGTATGTTGGGGTCCCTGCCCCCTAAAAAGAGAAGCCCACTTCTGTTTATTAAGGAAATTGAGTACCTGAGAAAAATCCTTGGCAGCAAAAAGCTACTGTAATGTAGTTGTAAATACCATGGCTCCGCAGCAGGAGGACATAGTTGGAAAAGACATGAGCCATGGTTCAGGCTGGAGCTGGGCGCACCTCCCCAGCCCTGTTTATTCCCTCTGCCTTTTCCAAGGGCCCCGCGGCCTGGAAAAGGAAGAGCTGGGGAATGTTTCCACAGTGCAGATAGCGACTGCACCAGAGTCTGCTGGACAGTGCTCCCAGCTCTCCTTTTTAGAGCTTACAGGCTCTACTCCACAGGTGGGCTTTTTGCTCCGTCCCCTTCTGCAGTGGCGAGCTGTCTGTCTGTCTGCTGTGCCACTCTTTTCTTGCCCAATCGACTTAACCAACCAGTTACAAACCTAGCGAGGCGCTTGCTGAGAGCGCTGTAACCCTGCTGGTTCCCCGTCTACTCTTTCTTCTTCTGCCCTTGAAAGAGAAAGATGGGGGTTCACACCTACACCGTTAGATCCCCAGTTACTCTCTGGAGAAGCCGACGCTGGCTGTTGTTAGGAGAGGCAAACTGCAAAGTCGGGAGGACAGAAGCCCAGCTCACGTGTCTGTACAGCGCCTGGCACAGCAGGGCCCTGAGCAGGCTGCAGCCTCCATACCTCCTCAGTCTGAATGAAACAAGGGACTCGCACGGGAAAAGCGGATAACGGGAAGGAGCGCTTCTCCACAGAGGCGGCCCAGCAAAGTAAATACGCCGTAAGTTATGCAGCGCAGCCAAGGTTTGCTTTTCTCCTGAGCGCCACGTGAATTACGCCGCAGCCTGGGGCCAGAGCCAAGTGCTGTGAGAAGGTATCAGTTGCTGCTTATTAAGAATCTTTTTGTCTTTGCCTGCAGTTGTTCAGGTCTTCCAATCTTCTGCCTTTCCCCTGCCACAAACACATGTGCGCACAGAGTACATACAAATCCACGCTTAGACCCGTGAATAAACTGTGGCAAAGAATGCCTGCAGTTCCATTTCTTTTGCACTTTGGGCGTTTTGCACTCTTGGCGTGACTGTTTGTCCCATTTGGGCCAAAGGCTTCAGAGCTGTCCTGCCTTTGAAGAGGGAGGTGGCGTATCTGAGCCTCATTTTAGTTTCTGTTCCTGCACGTGTTATGTCACCCCATGATACACGGCGTACTTCTGCCTCACGCACCACGTAGGACCATTCTGCTTTCCTGCGCCCTCCTCCGCCCATCATCTTTCTGCTTCATCTAAACAGCCCCAGGGTCATCCAGCTGCCCGTGTGCCCCTCTGCCAGAGGAGCGGACCACCCCCTAGCGCTCTGCCCCCTTGTTAACGCCGCCGGGCCAGCTCGCAGACCTCCCCGCGCTCAGCAGTGGAAGCAACCCTTCCTCTTCGCTGGCCTAAACCAAACACGAAGCTCAACTGAACGGAGTTTGGGTGTGAATCTGAGGCGATCCCTTTTTCCCTCCAGGGACCTGTGGCTTTGTTGTGCTCAGGGGGCTCCGGCATAAATGAGCCACTGGCCAGCAGACCCGCGTCTGCGGGAGCATCTGCGCTGTCCACGCTTTCACTAGGAAAGGGCGGGGGGGAGAAGCGTGCTGCTAAAGAACACGCCCTGCAAAGTTCATGCCAGATTTGACAGCACAAAACTTAACACAGGCTGAACTGGTGGAGTTCAGTTACTAAAGCAAGCCAAGGCGTTAGCACAGCTCAGACCACCTTTGTTAGACACGCTGCCGTCGCCATTCAATCTTTGTCTAGACAAGGCCACGGGTACGGGGCGTGCTGCTGGGCCCCGCTCGCGCTCAGCGTTAGGTTCAGAATGACTGAGCAGACCACATCCGAACGCCCTGGCGCTGCACGGAACTGCAATAACATTGGCGATATGAAAATAGCGTGTGGAAGGCCCAGACCTCCCACCGCGCTACAGTAATTCCTTTCAACGTTCCTTCTGCCGTCCAAAACACTCACGTGAAATCTCTCCCCGGAGCCACTTTACTCTGCAGCATAGAGAGCAATTAGTTTTAATGGCATTAAATACATCTCCTTGCAAT
>NW_009260621.1:1694605-1705764 GCF_000687185.1 Egretta garzetta | reverse complement strand
TGGGAAAAAAGCAAATACCGCTTTGGTGACTGAAGTTGCTTTGAGCGCGCCGTAGGCAGGGGCGTTGTTCCCGGCAGCCGGTGTTAGGCTGGCGTTTCTCGGGGAGCCCTCTGTGTTAAAATGCATGCGCTTTCCCCATGCCCGGTGTCCAGGCTCGAACCATCCTTCGGAAGGCGCGATAAAGCCCCGCTTCCTTCCCCGGGGGGGCTGTTGCCTGTTGACCGCCCACCTGTCCGCCTTGGTGGCACTGCTTGCGCAAGGTGCCCGCCGGAGGTTTGCAGCTGCCGTGTTGGGAAACCTTTGCCTTTGGGAGCAAAGCGCCCGCCACCTCTGACAGCGGCTTCCAGGAGGCTCTGCTGGCGTGGGAGGTGGCGGGCAGGGCGAGGGGAGAGCCGGGAGCTGCCTGGCTCTGAGCTGTGGGGCGGCAGGGCTTAGCGTATGCGTTTCGGGCAGATACCTCGTATGCGGGGTGTTGCCACTCCGCAAACAAGCTAAACTGCAATTCCAACTCTTAACACCGTTTATGGTAGCAAACCCAAATTGTTCTTAACTACCAGCCCCTCTGTTTTTCCCCGCTGGGCTGCTCTCCATCTCAAGGTGCGCTGTGCATTACATCTAATGTTCATGTTTACAATTTCTTGAATATAAGATGTTAAAGGGTAATAACTGGGGTAACGTTCTTAACTCACAAAGGGTATGTGGTCCTTACACGGCATAGTTGTGTGACTGACAGTTTCTTTTAGCATCGGAAGAATTCTTCCCTGGGGTTGAGCCACACAGAGGCATATACCTTTGCAGGTGCTTTTCCCTGCTGGATTTTCAAGAGCCAGGATGTTTTGGAGTGCTGTGGAAAAGAAAAGAAACCAAGTGATGGTTTTGCGCAGCTGATGTGTTCCTGAAAAGTGCGGCTCGTGGTTCCACAGGCTGCCATTGCCGCTTGGTTGTGCAAAGCTTCTGGGCGTTTGATGCCAGGAGTTGCTGGGCTCCAGCTGAGAGGTGGTTACCCAGAGCGGGGGATGCTTGTTTGGAGCTGGTTGTCCTAAGGCCGCACTCGAGCAGACCGTGGTTATTCGAATGACTCTGGTGTTAAAATATTTCTGAACTGTGGGCATCCCCTAAGCCGAGTTTGTAAAAGGAGAATATGTCCCCATGTATTTGGAAGAACGTGAGGCACTAGGTCAGTTCAGATGCTTTCAGCTGTCCTGTGCAAAATCTGGCTGAGAAATAATTGCAGTAGAGCTAGCAAACAAAGCAAAGCTGAAAAGAGCAGCGAACGCAGATAAATGCACTCAGCTGTGCCCAGGAGGAGCAGCTGGTGCCATCACACACAGGTGTGGAAGGTTAACGTGGGGTGAGACAGAGCAGTGCTCCTAGGGCCCACCTGGAGAGGAAGCCTTCCATCTCGGGGCAGTGTGGATCCTGTTGTGCCAAGGAGTTTGCAAGAAAGTCCTTTTTAGAAACGTGCGTAACTGCTGCGTGATGCTTCCCTTCCACCCCTTAGTCCCTCTCTGTGCTGCTGGGAGGCTGCAGTTCAGGCTTCTTTAGCTTTCCCTTGATTTCTTAAAGGTCGCATTAAAGGAGTTGGCACTGAAGAGGTGCAGATCCATCCCTGACACTAGAGGGGAGAGAATGGTAGCAAGTTGCGTGTTCTGTAGATAATTCAGTGTTAGATTTTTAGGTCGATTAGGATGCACAAGCTCAGTTAAAAAAAACCCCACCATTTCAGACTGTGGTGGTGGCTATACGCTCTGTGCTCTGGAGAATTAAGGTCTGTTCACGTCAAACAGTTAAGAGCTCTAATGTGTTCTGGTTCCCATATCTAATGCATTTACAGCGTTCATTCCTCCCAGCAAGGAGCATGTCTAGAGTTGTAGCTACGTGTTTGTTACAGAACAGTTAGCTAACAGAGGTGATTAAATGATGTGTGAGCAAGGATCAGTATGAAGTCTATTAAAAAGGCAGCATTCTGCTCCTTCCCAGTGCTTTTGTTGACTACCGGGTCGTGCAACTGGCATATTTACATTTATTAAAAACATCATAACATGTTTAAATATAGGACACCTTGGGGAAAGGGGGGGGGGCGGTCGTTTAGATAACTAATTCTTAAGTGAAGCAGTGAAAAGAAGCCAGGAAACCATAACAGACCAGCTCTCTAAAAGGCCGCCAGCACTGCTGACCTCGGAGCTCCTGGGAGGGCTTGAACTAGAGAGCTGGGAGAGGGGCCGGAGCAGCAGCTTTGTGGGAACAGCTCTGTCAGGGAGCTGAGAGACTCCCACATGGTTGCGCTCCTGCACCTCAAGTCCCGGCTGGAAACAACCACCGTGAAGCGATTCTCCAGTTGCAAAAAGTGTTTGGGGGTGGGCAATTTTTTTCCTCACTTTTCCTGAAAACTGAGGTTTTGCTCTCTTCCTTCTCTCATTACTAAAGATCATTTGCTAATTTCTGTATACAGCCTGGTACTCAGGGCCTTGCCTGTAGCCTGTCATCACAAGCCTGATGGCAGAGCATATGTGCGGTCAGTGCTTTCTAAAAGAGCCTCTGCAATCAGCGTGTTTGTTTTACCACTTTTGTGTGCGAGGAAGCAGCACAAAAATCTGTGCCAGCCTCTTCCTGACGGAGGCTGTGGGAGGAAGGCAGGGTTGGCAAGCAGATGGAATATTTGTCCGATGGAGGGAAGGTAACTGGGGGGGAAGCACGCTGCTGGAGGAGGTTACCCAACTATAGATTCACTGAAGTCCTCTGTGGCTTGGAGAATTGAACAGTGGCTGCTTTTAAGAAGGCTGGGGGCTCCTTGTGCCCTAAAGCAGTGGCAATCACAGTTCCTAACTGCTGACTGGGCCTAATCTGAATTAAGCCTCTGGAGTAGGTGTCTGTGCAACTGGGTGTTTTGGGGGGTCCGGGTTTTGGTAGCCAGGTCAAGGACTAGTTGTGGACGCTGCACTGTCTGTCCATCTGTGTGGCAGAGCTGGTGATGTCTGGTGGTGATGCTGGTGCAGATGCCAGTGCAGTCCTAGCTCCACAGCTAAAGAGCTGCTTGCCTGTTGGCTTAAACCCTTTTATGGACACTCAGCTTCCTTTACAATGGATGGGAATTTTATTCTTGTCCTTAAACTGAAGGGAGAGAATACTGGCAGGAGGAGGTTCTTCATGGCTGTCTCATGCTTTTCAGAAAATGCTCTGAAAGTAAATTGGACAGCGCCCGCCAGAACTGAACCAGTCCGAAAAAACCTTCCTTCACCCAGAGGCCTGCTTGTCGTCAAGAGGGAACCTCTACAACGGCCAAACTCTGCGAGTGATGGGCTCGGAGAACAGCGCTTTAAAGAGCTACGCACTAGAAGAGCCACCATTCACACTGCCAACTGGACACACAATTTATCCGGCCGTGCTACAAGATGGCAAACTTGCTTCAGTCTTTGTGTACAAGCGAGAGAATGAAGATAAGGTTAATAAAGCTGCCAAGGTACCACATGTGGAGAGCGTGCCTGGGACAGACTTGTCAGAGCTGTCCCTCCTTTTTCTTGGAGGGGTTGGAATCAAAGTTAATGAGGGTCAAACCCCCAGGGAGTAAGGGCAGGAGAAAAGGTTGACGTTGACCCTGGCTGCAAACAGCTGCCGTGCAGGGGGGAAGGAGGGGTTCGGGCAGCTGCGAAGCTCATCGTGCGCTGCACGATGTGAGCAGTGGTGGGAAAGTGGTGTTTGGATAGCAATACCTACATTCATTTGCAAAGTACTGGTCTCGTCCTGCAGATCTAAGTCAGAGAGTCTTTCTTAGGTGGACCCTACCCAAAATACCGTGTTTATTCTGTGTATGGCTTTATCTAGATGTATTATAAAGGGTTCTGCAATGAGTGAGTGAGTGTGCTGAGCGCGTGGTGAGGAGCGGGGATGGGCTACCTGAAATGCAAGCAGAAATTGTGGCTAAAAGAACGAGGCTAAGCTCCACAGCCAAGAGAGATGCCTTGGATGAGCTTTAACAGATGTCTCTGTTTCTGGAAGCACCTGAAAACTTTGCGCCACCCTTGCCTTCTGCGCTTCCTCTCTTGCACTGTGGAAGCAAATGGGATCCACCTGGTTACAGAACGTGTGAAGCCTTTGGAGATGGTCCTGGAGATGCTTTCTTCTGCAGAAATCTGTGCAGGGATCTACGACGTGTTGCTGGCACTCATCTTCCTCCATGACAGGGTAGGTACCACCAGCAGCAGTTGTCAGGCTTTGGTGGGAGCCAGATGAAACTTGACAGGAGAGCATTGTCCCTGGGCTTGCCTGGATGTCCGTCTCATACTTGGCTCTTCACAGACAAACCCACAGCCCACAGTTCTTCTAGGCTGAAACTACTTAAATCCTTGGGTGCTTTGTAGGAGGAAGGGTAATTGAAAATGCCTTGGGTTTTGGAAGTCAGGGAGCAGTTCTCAGTTCATGAATTGACATCTGCTTACAGTGCTGCTTACTTTAGGGAAATGGGACTCCTCCACCTTGGCATTTATTTACAGCTCTTGCCACGTGTCAGAGATCGGTGTCACCGCTCCCCTGTTCTGGCACTGTGTTTGACGCTGTGTCCAGGCCTGCAGTTAAATCCCAGCTCAGGCTGTAGCTTCTGGGCTTTGTGTTTGTAGTTGGAGTTCTTCTCTGGATTTACAATTGCATTGTGACAATTAGAGCTTTGCCTGCTCTAAAACCCCAGCCCTTCTGCCTGATCCCTGCTAGTCACCTACAAAATCCCAAAGGACCTTTAAAATTGTGTGCTTTTTGGCAGCTTTTCCTCAGCTCCTCACAGCACCTAATTAGAGCTGGATAAGATTTTACATCTTCATCTATCCCCAAGTCTGAGATCCTCTTTTTTTTTTTTTTTTTTAATGTTTTAGGGAAACCTGACGCATAACAACGTCTGTTTGTCATCCGTGTTTGTAAGTGAGGACGGGCACTGGAAGCTGGGAGGAATGGAAACGGTCTGTAACTTCAGTGAAGCCCCCCCAGAGGTAAGAGCCAAGCAGAGCACACCCTCTGATGCCCGGGAGAGGGCTCCTGGCCTGCAGGAGCTGGCCATCCATCTATGGACATCTGCTTACAGTGCTGCTTACTTTAGGGAAATGGGACTCCTCCACCTTGGCATTTATTTACAGCTCTTGCCACGTGTCAGAGATCGGTGTCACCGCTCCCCTGTTCTGGCACTGTGTTTGACGCTGTGTCCAGGCCTGCAGTTAAATCCCAGCTCAGGCTGTAGCTTCTGGGCTTTGTGTTTGTAGTTGGAGTTCTTCTCTGGATTTACAATTGCATTGTGACAATTAGAGCTTTGCCTGCTCTAAAACCCCAGCCCTTCTGCCTGATCCCTGCTAGTCACCTACAAAATCCCAAAGGACCTTTAAAATTGTGTGCTTTTTGGCAGCTTTTCCTCAGCTCCTCACAGCACCTAATTAGAGCTGGATAAGATTTTGCATCTTCATCTATCCCCAAGTCTGAGATCCTTTTTTTTTTTTTTTTTTTTTTTTAATGTTTTAGGGAAACCTGACGCATAACAACGTCTGTTTGTCATCCGTGTTTGTAAGTGAGGACGGGCACTGGAAGCTGGGAGGAATGGAAACGGTCTGTAACTTCAGTGAAGCCACCCCAGAGGTAAGAGCCAAGCAGAGCACACCCTCTGATGCCCGGGAGAGGGCTCCTGGCCTGCAGGAGCTGGCCATCCATCTATGGATGTGAAGGCCCAAGTCCTTCCAGTTACTTCAATTTACTATTAAATGTGTTGGCTCACTTCCAGCTCTGATCTGAATCTTTGCTCTAAGGACACCGTAACTGTAAACTGCAACATCCACACAAACAGAAACTAATTCCCCAGTAGCCAGAAAGCAGCTACTTGTCTAAGGGAGTCTGCTGGTCAGAGGGTAGGTTAAGACTGGGGAGAGTGAGAAATCTTTGCTCCTCTGGACTGATTTAAAAACAAACCAAAAAAAAAAAAAAAGCTTTAGTGTCAAGCAGGAAGATCCAGGTTGAAATGAATCAATAAGAAAAATAATTAAATGACTCCTCAGCTTTTACTGCTGGCATCTTCACTGCTTGTTACTGCTCTTAGCAGAAGAATTCCTGGTTTGATTACTGCTGCATGCTGTGCAGAGTCATTGCTGCAGCCTGGCACTGTGTCATAAATGTATATTGCCTTTCTCCCTAAGGATCCACAAATCCTTCATGAACTGTACAGAGCGTCCCTGGCCTGTATCACTTTTCAGAAGGGATCAGGCAGACACGCAACTGGTGTGCGTGGTGGTGCACAACAATGCAGTAAAACCTGCATGGCAGTAAAACCTGTCTGCTAAAGCTCACAAAATGCTTTCCCTGTCCAGATGGATCATAGAACTGCGGACTAAAGGGATGAGTTGGCTGATGATGATGCCCTGAAGTTGCTTTCTGTCAGCTTGGTGCTTCGCACCTGGTTCATGGGTGCTTCCCCTCCGGGCAGAGCAAAGCCCTGGATGCCAGCTGAAGGGGCTGGGGCAGACCTCCTGCCACATGCTTGGCCCTGGTCCCTGGGGAGAGCCTGCTCCGGCGACTTGGCACAGATCGAGGCAGCTCATGTCTCCCCTCTTCTCGTTCCAGTTCCTCTGTCATGTCAAGTCGGTACGAGACCAGTCGTGCATCCCTTGCGAGGAGACGGTGAGTAACATCGCTTGCTGGAGGAACTTCTTGCTGGCAACAAATAAAAATGCAGTGTTTGGGAAATAGTTTCCATTCACATATTTTATTTCCTTATGAATGGGAGGAAGTGGCTGTTGGGTAATACCTGAGGTTTACTCTCTTCCTTTTTTTCCCCCTTTTCTCCCATCCCTGTTTTGGGTATGGTGTTAGGCCCAGGGAATTGGAATTCTGAACAAGGAGCAGTGGTACAGCAGGTTGTCATAATATTTTTCAAACACTTTGTCTTGCCACTCTAATGCTTCTAAATCACCAAAGCTTTGCAAAAACTACAGAGGAGTTGCTGAGATTGCCCAGATTGCTGCGGTTGCCCGGTTGTGTAACTCTCACATACAACAGCCTTTTTTTTCACTTGTTAGTCACCTCCTATCTATTAAGAATCCTGTGAGTTGCTTATCTTCAAGGAGCACTCACTTTGTCTCTAATTAACACCGGTTTCCGTAGAAATGCTGGAAGTTGTTGACTTGCAATTGCTGCGTGCATTCCTGGGGGAACTGTTTCATCATGATGTAGTTGCTCCCGTGGGTTGTAAATTCCCCAGTGGAGTTTTTTTTAGCAGAATATTCTACTTGTAGAGTTCTTAGTGGAGCTTTGGTGCTACAAAAAGAATTGGAGAGTGTATGTGGTGGGGGGGTGGGAATAGAGATTCATGGAAACTACCAAGTATTTCATAAACTTCTGCTTTGCTGATCTTTTTGGGGTTGGGGGCTTTTTTTCAGTCTGCAGATTTCAAAATTCTGCCCAACAGCTACGGGCACGCGAGGGATGCCTACGCGTTTGGAACAATGGTTGAAAATCTCCTGACAGTCCTAAACGATCAGGGTGAGGAATGACACTTGTTTGTTTTGCTTTTGACCACCCTCTGTAGCTTATTGCTTGCCTGTGTCAACTGAGCCGTTTGCCTTTTGTTGCAGCTGACAGATGTGCTACAGGTGCAGTGGCCGTCATCGTTCTTCGTGTTTGCTAGGTTGCAGTACAGGCTTCAGCTTCTCCTCTGTTCCCCTCTTCCCGTATTTGAACACAGTCAGATGCGGCTGGAGGCCACCAGCCTGCGTAGCACGAGCACTGCCACGACTGCTCTGCAGCAGTCAGAGGTTCACTTGGTCCTGCCCCACCAGATGCTTTATCAAGGGTTGTGGGCGCGTGGATGACACGATCACAGCTGAGTAGGGGCTGCTGCCTTCTAGCAGAGAGGGAGCAGGAAGCTCCTTGGAGTACAGTAAACTCCTTGGTGCCCCAATAGCCAAGAAGCCTAAGGAGAGAAATGGAAGTGCTATTTTCCCTTCCTTTAGGGACGTGTGAGAGCAATTTTGCTATCAAACAGAGCTTCTAAAAATAAGTTTCTGGGAGGGTGGAGGACTCCTGAACATAGCTTGTTTGGTGTTGAGAGAGAAATCTAACTGCAGGTCCTCTGGATTTCAGTTTCAGCAGATATTCTCTCCAGCTTTCAGCAAACCTTGCACTGTACACTGCTGAATCCAGATCCAAAGTGTCGTCCACCACTGTCTAGCTTATTGTGTCACGAGTTCTTCAGGTAAGGAAAGGAATATCCTGCTCCTCTTGGTATGTCTCGATACTGCTTATTTCTGTGTTAATTTTGTGAAGGTGGGTTACTTATCGAATGGGAAGTGCAGACTTAATCCCTGCCTCTTACAGGGATCTCTGACAAAAAGACGCCTTAAATTTAAAGCATTATCAGCCTTCCAAATGAGGTGCTGAGCTAGCAGTGGTGACAGAAGTATGTCCCTTAGTCATACGCAGTCAGTTGGATCTCTCTCAGGTGGTGGGAAATGCTCTAGAAAAGAAAATCATTAGCAATACTGCTGGAGCAAAGCAGGCTCTGAGATAATCCACACAGCTGTGTCTGCTGTCACCCTAGCGCTTCTCTGGGTGCCGGCATCAGCGTAGGGTGGCACTTCCTTCTGCTGATTGCCCCCAGGAAGGTGGTCAGAGGTGGCTGACGCTGCATTGTCCAGGCCTCCTGGTGAATTTCTGACTTCGAAGTGCAGCACTGCACAGGCGCAGCTGTCAGGTAACTGGTCACACCTCCCTGCTGGCATTTGTGGTCCACTGGCATTTGACTTGTATCCCTCTGCCTAGTTCTCTCTGCTAGATGAAGGATGGGGATTTGCGATCTCTTAGTTGTGGGTGGCTTAAGCATCAATAAGGATCACACTTGACAGCCGATGTTTTTCTGCTTAGGAATGATTTTCTGGAAGTTGTGAATTTTCTGAAGACCTTAACACTGAAGTCTGAGGAGGAAAAAACTGAATTTTTCAAGTAAGTGAAGGAACTATAATCTGGAAGCTTTTTATTTCAGAAATACTTCTGCTGAATGGGATTGTGGGGAGACCTGGGAAGGCTATAGTGGCCAGAGAGGTAGTTCCTCAGGTGGCAGATTTTGATTGCTTTGGCAGAACGTTGTTTGCTCTGTAATATTGTGGGTACTCCAGCCCAAGTAACGATCGCATCAAAGAGGAAACTCTTCAGTCCCTCACTTCTCTGTTTCTTGTGAATGGTTTGGTGTTTGGGAGGAGCGGTACCAGCTGGACACTGCGTCAGTCTGATACGCACCAGGCTCTGGAGTGACGCTGTGCAGAGTGTACAGAGAGCAGTGTTTTTACCTGCTACAGACCAGTTGCTGTCGTTGGAGAATCAGTCAGAAACCAGACTGTAGTGACATGTGTCACTTCAGGGGTGCTTTTCTGAACCCCCTCTGCTTGCTAGAAGCCAGGTTGAACTCCTGCAAGGCCAAGAACAGAAGCTTTCCCAGGCATACAGGGATGTGAAAAGGAAAGAATTTTTCCATTGTCCATGTTCTAACTGAGTTAATGCACTTCGTGGGGCATAATGCTGATGTTATTAGCAGAAGTTAAATTATCCAGGTTCTCTTCCACCTGCTTTAGCAGCACTGTCCATCTCTCACTGCACCACGGCTAAGCAGGTGTCATCTGAAAAGCCCATTTATGTGCTGTAGCATTGCAGCAGAGGAGGGAGCGTGGCCTAACAGTTTGGCTGCTTGAGCCCTGGTGAGCAGCTCCTCACTGGAGCTGTCCTGGGGTCCTGCTGCTTTACACAAAGGCTATCTGCTTGCCCAGTTTCAAAATACTCTAAAATGTCAGAGAACTTCTTCTGATGTGCTGGAAAAAAAGAATCTTCCCCTTGCCTCATTCTTAGAAGTAGCTTGATTTTAGATGCGACTTTGCAAAAAAGGGGAAATCTAACACCAGGCACCTCTTGAGGCTGAAAATTTTTTCCATTTGGGCAGATCTTGTAAACCGCTAATGAGACAGTTTTCAATAAGACATGTTGGGTGAGTTAATCTAGTGGTGCCAGCCCTGTCCTGGGTAAAGCTATTGTCTGTAATGGATCGCTCAGCTGCAGTAACACAGCATCTGCAGGAAATCCTATTGTCATGGTCCCCAAGAAGCTTTCTCTAAGGGGAGTTTCTATGTAGTTATGGCATCATCTTGGCCTGGAAAAGGGAGAAGCTGAATTTTTCTTTCTTTTTCCATATAGAAGAGCCTGGGTTCTTACAGAGCTATTTTCTTGCCTGTTTTATACTTCTGTGGTCACTGTCAGTTGTAACACTGGTTTGATTTCCCTAGTTTGAGACTTAAGTGGAGAAAATAAGAGAAGGGGATCTTAGCAGGAACATTCAGCATGGCTCCCACCATCCCTGTAATGGCAGTGTTTACTGAGGGAGGGAAGGAATACTTTGCTTAATGTTGCCCCTTTATCAGGCAGAGGGGCTTTCACAGCATGTGCACTATTGCTCTTAGTCTTCTCTAAGCCAAGAGAAAAAGCAGTAACTGCTACTGATGTCTTAAAAATGAAAATCCTACAAGGACGAGCAGTTGTACAAAATCAAACTCTGTGATGTAAATAAATAAACACAACCCATGCTCTCTTGGCCACCTCTAAAATGTACTAGATGGAAGGGGTCTCAAAATGGGCTTCCCATTTTGCAAGGGAAACTTCCCTGGTGTGGTGGGTAGAACAGCCTTTTTTCAAGCAGTAGGAAAATCCGTGTGACGTGCCAGGCTGCAGGGCAACAGGCCTGCGCTCTTCTGCAGTTTTAACGCTGTAGCACTTGGTGGGAGATGCCAGCTCTGAGGCAGTTTGGTGCCACAGCAGCGGGCAGCTTGTCAGAGGGGGAAGCCTTCATGAGCCAGCTGCAGGTGCAGCAGGGCTGCTGGGTGTGCTCGTGACAGCCTGTGATCCGGGTGTCTGGTTTTACAGGATGCGTCTCTGGCTCCTGCTTTGCGTTATTGTTGCCTGAAAGCCGCGGGCAGGAGCAGAGCCTTGTCCATCCAGGTTAGTGTGCACACAGAGTGAGAGGCTATGGTGGGACTTTGTCTCTAGGAGGCAAGTCAGACCCCCAAAAAGAGGAAAGCAATATGAAGGGAAACATGTCATAAACGCACGGAAGGCTGCCTTGATACTAATTGCTCTCTCCTGGAATGCAGATTCCTGCT
>NW_009260621.1:1668278-1694549 GCF_000687185.1 Egretta garzetta | reverse complement strand
TCCTGCTCGACAGGGTGACTGGATTGTCAGAGGAGCTGATAGCATCACGGCTGGTGCCTCTTCTACTCAATCAGCTCGTGTTTGCAGAACCTGTAGCTGTCAAGAGTTTTCTTCCTCATCTCCTGGGTCCAAAGAAAGGTGACCTTTAAATAGTTTCTCTCTTCAGAATTATTACTGACAAGTTTGGAATGAATTCAGAGCGGTCGTTCCATTGAATCAAGGGAATAGTGGGGTTTATTTAACCTGAATAAGTAGTGTAACAGGAGATTTGGAAAGGGTGGTTATGTGTGCTTCCCCATTTGCAGTACTTCCCAGTGCTCTGATGATGCTGGGGAGAGAATTAGGAATTGCCTGGGCTCTTTCCCAGGTTTACGTGTCACCCAACTGCCCACCCCAGGCTTTCTCAGTGGCTCACTGCATATCTCTCTTCTCACCTCTCCCCTACCGTCCCTGCCCTTTTTTCTTCTGCCACTGCGCTTGTTCTCCTCTGTTCAGCATGTTTTGCTGGATCCCCAGCTATCTCTGTCCCCACTGTTTGCCTCCCCTCTCTTACTGAAGTTTTCCCTAAATAGCTACTGATGTTTTGGCCAAGCAATACCTGTGTGGTGATTGTCCGACCTTCAGTGTTCAGAGCTGTTGCCATTGAGCAATGGATGCTGGCACTGCTGCCTCTCCTCCCTCCCATCTCTGACATCCCAGCAAGCTGTGTTGGCAGCTGACAAAGAATCAGAGCTGGCAGTGGGGTGACACTGTAGATCTCAGCTGTGATGGTTTCTCAGTGAGTAGCTTTTGGGTGAGCTGTCTCTTGTTGTTGAAGCAGCCTTTTCCCATCTTTGCCTCTCTTCCGTAGAGCAAATTGGAGAAAGCCAGACCAGCTGCCTCCTGTCGCCGGCCTTGTTCCAGACGCACGTCATTCCTGTGCTGCTGAAGCTATTTGAGGTTCATGAGGAGCACGTTCGAATGGTGTTGCTGTCTCACATCCATGCCTACGCAGAACTGTTCTCTCGGGAGGAGTTGAAAAACATCATATTGCCACAGGTTAAGGACAGCAAAACAATATGTGGTTTATCCTAGAATATGGGATTTCTATTGCTTGGGTTGGTTCTTAGCTTCATGTTAGGGTGTCATAGTCCTCTGACAGTTTGCAACCTCCTTTCTATGCAAGCCCTAACCCTTACACCCCATCCTGATCTGTTAAATCCGATGCCCTCCGTCACACACACCGCTTGTGCCAATACCTGTCAGCCTTGACTGGCAGCCTCACAAAAAGAGACTCTGTTTCTGTTTCACACCACAGCTGTCAAGAGCAGAGGAGGAATCAGTCTAAGCCCAGGGTGCTGTGGCATTGCAGTCCAGTTCTTGGCAGGCACAAGGATCAGCCACTGTCTTTAGCTTGTAAAGCAAAGTGGAAGGCTGATTTTATGTTACGGAATAACATAATTACAGTCCAGTATCTACTGAGAGCTGTGGGAAATAGTGGAAATGAAACATGCTGTAAATATAACATTTAAAGGGGGGAAAAAGTGAAGAAGCGGAATTTTCTGTTCTTGGTAATGTTACTGTGTTCTCGGTGTAGGTGCTGCTGGGCCTTCGAGATACCAGCGACTCTATCGTTGCGATAACACTGCACAGCTTGGCAGTTCTCGTCTCCCTGCTTGGACCTGAAGTAGTTGTAGGTGGAGAAAGAACGAAGATTTTCAAAAGCTCTGCACCAAGTTTCATGAAAACTGCTGATGTTTCCCCAGAAGGTAATTGATACGGTCAGAGCGCTTTCGGGATTCTTGCACATTCTGTCCAAGCAATGCAGGCAAAATTTCTTGGGTGATTAATCTTTTGCTGTTGACAGGTTAATTGGAAAAAAAGCTGACTTGCGGTTAAACTTTAATTCTAAATTAGGTGCTGTTTGCAGATACAGAACTGATATAATAAGAGGAGTTATATAAAAGTATTTTAAATGTAGGAAACATATGGAGGGAAAAAAATTGTAAATATCTTTTTCATGTTAAGAATCTCTGTAAGCAAAGGAGATAAAGCGTGTGTGTTTGGAGGAAAAACTACGTTACCCTTCTAAAGGACTTAGGTACTTCCCAGATAGTCCTTTAATATTCCCTCTGTCCTTCATGTTTTTAAAAACAGTAAATCTCATCCTCTTCCCCCAATTTCTATTCATAGATTGGAAAAGGAATACCAACTTCCCTATTTTCTCCGCTCTCAGGAGGCTTTTCAGCTAATCCAAATGAAGACAGTAGTCCCTGCACCTGCTAGATAACTTGGAACCGAGTGTGCTAAGGGAAAGCTTTCCTGGATGTTCAAACTAAGAATGCCTGTAACTGGAGGGAAGAATCGGCATTTGTTCTACTTTAGACACATAGATACCAAATGAAACGCATGATAGAGATCAATTATAAATGTTTTCTTCCCGATTATGTGTGTACTGACAGTTACCACCCTTTATTAAAATCTGTGGATGGCTCACTGCATCATTTTGCTTTACATTATTTGAATAGACTATGGTAAATAAACCCCTTTGGGTTGCATGCTAAAACCAGGTTTACTTTTCAGGATATATTTGAAATTAGACCTGATTTAACTATTGATAAACAACAAGAAAACACCCACCTTTGTCCTCAACAGTGAGTGACAACCTGCAAATAACAGTACTAGAGGCTGAACATGTGAGGCTTAATAAGCAGTTTGCTTAAGCCCCTAAAAGGATGTACCTTTTACCAAGGGCACTGTGGGGAGGGGGTGGGTTCTGCGTGTTACGTGCAGTCCTTTCCAGTGCCACGGGTCTCTGGCTGGGTTGGCAAGCCCTGGCCTAGGCAGGTGCAGCTGGCTGGGAACACAGCTGAGCCAGGTGGCCACTGGGCTAAGCTATGCTCTGCTGGGGTGGCAGCAATGGGGCTGGTGCTGGTGAATCACCACCACCACTGACAATAGACTGCAACTCCCAGAAATGAACTAGAACTTGGTGCATGCCAAGCTGTCATCAGTGGCCCAGGGAAACAAACCTGCCTTGCGCAGCTGTTACTGCCTGCCACCCCACCTCACCTCGGGTGCGATACGAGGGATGCTGTCACACAGCCTTCAGGGTAGAGCCTCTTGTTCCTGTTTTGCTCATGCCCAGGCAAAAAACAGGGTTTGTGGAGTCATGTGAGCTTGCTTATGCTTTGCATTGTTGTGACTATCAGCACTGCGCTGTTGTAGGAGAGGCAGGGAGCAGGGTTTGTGATGCCATGCAGTACAGAAGCTGGGATTTTGGATCCAGCCAGGTGGTAGACAGCATTTGGGTTTTTTTTAAGCATCTGTTCAGATCAAAATCAGTTTGTTCATTGTGTATTTCTTGAAAGAATGTAGCAAAACCTGACCATTTGCAGTTGCCCAAACATCGTATTGGCAAGAGCTGCAGATGGCAGGAACAGAGGAGTATTGTGTTGTATACAGCTGTTGCATTGCTGTGCCAGTCTTCATTCAGTATTGCTCGTCAGTGTTGTAAATAAGAAAGTTGAAACTGCCTGCAGGGTTGGAAGAAAGACTGACAACTGCACCTTGTGGACCTGGTGTCCTTTTTCTTTTAACCCTGCAGACTCTCCCAGTCATGTCATAAGCAATCAGAGAAATCAAACCTCTCGGCCGTTGAAGAACAATTCTTGTGTGTTCCCCATTGCCGGAAATGTACCTGTTAAGAAGTTTTCTGTGCGACAAGACAATCCCCTGGCTTTAAAGACAGGTAAAACTTTGCCCTAGCTCTTCCTTTTTAGAATTCGAGTGTCCCACAAATGAAATGTTGCTGGAAAAGATGTTAATTTTCCCTGTGTGCTGATCTGAAAGAGATACAGTGAATCAAGGAAGGTAACGGTGAAGGAAGGAGAGTGTAACTCTTGACTTCCTAGGGGATAGTTATTTGGGAATCTGATTTCTGTTTCCTTACGGCAGGTTCTCTGCTATGCTTTTTCACCCCTCCTGCAGCTTGGCAGATAGATACACTGGAGTTCTAGGCCAGCTCATTCTCTGATCTCAGAAGCTGACTCACTTTACTTTCATGGCCTTTTTTCAGTCCCCTATTGCTCACCAGCAGTCAGCTTTTATTGCCCCAGGGCTTTGAGATGAATGCCCCTCCTTTGCAAGCAGGAACGTGGCTGTGCTTTCCAAAGCATCTTTCCAGTCAGCATTACCAGCTTATTTCCATGCCAGGTGCTACCTGCAATGTCAAGGTTTAGGCACAACTCTGTCTCTACACGTGCTCTCTTGAAATGAGTGTGTAACACCTTTGTCTTCCACAGGTGAGCAAGACACTCAGTCCCCCCTCAATGGAATTCCTGGAAGCATTAATACGCTAGGGAGCAGCAGGAGCTCTTTGACTACCTCTGAAAAGCCAGCAGAGGAGTGGCCAGACTGGAGTGAGCCAGAGGAGACTGACACTGAGAAAACTGTGAACATTCAAATTCAGCCCCGAGAGCCACGGGGCAGCGCGGGACCTTATTTTGCTGAACACGATGTAGATGAGAAGCCTTGGGATGACTTTGAACCCAGCAGCCCTAGTCCTGAACTGTCCTCAGGAAACTGCCTCACTGTGACACAAGCCGATGCAGTTGAAACGCCGAGGCCTCTGCCAGGTACCCATCAACTGAGCAAAGAATTCAAAAGCCTCAGATTGAGTCCCCCCACAAAGTCTTGCCCCAGGAACAGCTGGAGCAATGACAAGTGGGACCACCAGGAACAACTGGGAGAAACTGTGCTGCCAAAAGCGACCTCTCAGGAAAGGTTGAAGTCTTCATCAGAGTCTGGCCTAGGAGAAGAATTCACAATCAAAGTGAAGAGGAAACCCGTGCAAGACCCTGAGCTGGACTGGTTTGCTGACATGATCCCAGACATTAAACCTTCTTCAGCTATCTTGATTTTACCTGAAGCGAGGACAGAAGCAGTTGTTGCCAGTCACTCTGGTGTAGTATCCAGCAGAGAAGGTGCCTCCCAGAATGTGCTGTTTTCATCCAAATTTGCAGCAGCTGATGTGATTGAGGTAAGAGGCTATAAGCAGTGGGGTTTAAGTAACTGCACACTTGAGAGGACCCTGAAGCATGTACATAGCACACCACCCTGTGGTAGCACCAGCTGGCTCCTTAATGAGATGGTAGATAACCTGAGGAGGTATCAGCAGCATACAACTGCATGGTCGAGTCTTTACCTGTGAACACAAGATGCTGAGCTCTGAACAGTGCATCTTACCAGGCACCAGGTAATTCCAGGGGCTGTTACTGCAGCAGCAAGACAGCTGTGTTAAGAAATAGTGAGGGAACAGACTTAACTCATACGCTGCTAAAGGCACTGACTAAGGCGTTTTAACTCCTGCTTTTAATTTGCGCTGCTGTATCCTGGATGCAGGGACCCTATGCTACCTTAGGGAGGGTCTTGGTTTGTCAGACAGGTCAAACAAGGCTGGATCCTGCCTGTGCACAAAGAGAAGGGGGCTTTCAAGCACAGAGGATGCTCAGGACTCAGCGTTGCTCCTGAGTCTTCTAGGAAAACCTAATAGCATTGTAAAGCTTTTGGGGTGCTTTGTTTTCATGAAAGAATGGCTGAGACATTTCTGCATTTCAGAGAACCAGGGGCATTATAAAACTGCCTTTTTAAGTAAGCAGGTAAATCCCTCTAGCCCCATTACAGAGATGGCTTCTGTTTCCTAGGAGGGGAGGTAGCACTCCCAACGCTGCTGCCTGAACACGTAACTCCGTTAGGATTCTAGGTGTTGATTTCAAGTTGTTTTGCTAATTCATCCTCAAGAGAGCTACCACAGGGGTAGGAGGTGGCAGGGGGATAGGAGCCTTGGATGTAAACTGAAGTTGTTTACAACACTTGGAAATAGGATACTTGATTTTTAAGAAGTGCTGTCGTGGTATCAACCCTATTTGGGGCTCACTGTAGTGCAGTCAGTGCTGTGGAGTAGTAGAAGAGCTCTGTCACTGGATGGGCGAGATCAAACTCAGAGTACAGCAGGACTGCAGCTGTTTCCTAGGGGGTAAAGAAATCACCTAGTTTATAGCATCCTATTCTTAATGGGAAGTGGTTTTGGTACCAATAGGCTGTGCCTTAATTTCAGGAAAAAAATAGAAGAATCTCCCTGTTACTTTGTTCTTTGTCTTTAAGGGGTTTCCTCTCATGGTTAAAGTTCTTTAAGACAGAAAGCTGCAAATACTGGCACTTCATTTTTGGTCTTACGAGGGGCTTTTGGCATTCTGGGTGACTGTCTTGCTCTGCCATGGCAAGCTGCACAGGCTACCACCTGGCTCCTGTGGCTGTGCCAAGTACAGTACACGTGCCTTAATGTTGATAATTTTATGTGATTCTAGGCTGAAGCTGCAGGCTGGGGTGAAGAAGAGGAGTTGAACTGGGAAGACGACACTAACTGGTAATGGGATTTAAAAGACAAAGGCAATTTATGGCGTGTTGGATTCTGTAGGAGAAGTTGCTGCTTCCCCAACACAATGGATAAGTACCTCAGCACTGCTTTTGCGAGAAGGCAGGCACTTGCTGCAGCAGCCAGCAAGATCCCGTGGGGCCTGATCTCTTGCAAATGGATGCTCCTTTCTAGTCCGTGCCAAAACCTGCAGGGGTGAGGCCTGCACTCAAGCAATACGCCCAGCTGCGGTGTGTGCCACTGCTACCGGAAAGAAGAACAGCGTGATAGGTGTGTTGGTGCTGACGTGCTACTGGAGGCCAAGAGTGGTGTAAGCGATTGTTCCAGAACTCATCCCTGCTCTGAAAAACTGATGACAATAAATGAAAGTCACACTGAGTTCCTTGGTTAGTGTGCCTTTTTCTTTCTTTTTCTTCTTTTTTCAGAAAAATAAAGCCCTTAGCTAAAAAGGTAGAAGGAGCCACAGCTAAGAGATGATTTTAAGATGAATGTACATATTTATTTCTGTTTATAGTTCTGTCAGTGGATGGCACAAGAGGTGCTAGAAACCATGCAGTGAAGGACCACTGAACACAAACTGCTTAAGCGCCACATTCTTTCTGCTCTTAACTGCGACCAATAAAGATTATTTTAAAAAGATGACGCTAGCATGGAGTGGGACCAGCAGCAGAGGTATGTTCAGAGAACAGTGTAGAGGCTTAATTTGTTATTCTTGAGTGTATTTTAAAATTGAAATAAAAACACCTACTGCCTGGTCACCTGTACATGACAGGAACAAAGGTAACTGTTACTTTTACAAAGATTCAAACAGCTTAGTATCCAAAATACAATCTCATGGAATGTTTATCATACAAAGGCTTAGAAGACCAAGCTATACATATCCAAAATACAATCTCATGGAATGTTTATCATCATACAAAGGCTTAGAAGACCAAGCTATACGTGGGCGATATACAAAATGACAGCTCAGATGCACAATAGTGTCCGTTAAAATAGATCAGTCCTTCCAGCCAGTTATTATGAAAGACAGGCCAACCTCTCATGCCTTGGTTCATTTTGGAACATTAACCAAGACCCAGCAGTATAGTGGAGCATCACCCTGCATCACAGTTTCTTCTTCTCCAGCAATTGTGGTAAAGGCATCTCTTCCCTCAGAACAGGGAGCTGAGCTGTGTGTGTTACTGCCTCTAAGACCTGCTGTGCACCTTACCGTACGCTGTCTCTGAGGATGGCTATCGCTGTATGTAGAGCCTCCAGTTTCACTGCAAGCCAAGCAGGGGGTGACCCTTTCCCGAGCAGCAGCTTCACAGCCTCCACTGCCCCCTCCATCATGCCTACTGCTGACTTAAACTGCTCCTCAGAGGGTGGGCGACACGCTCTTTTTGCCAGAGGCTGCAGATTTAAGTAAACATGAGACATCATTTATAATGCTCTATGTAAGTGATCAGTCTTCATTCAAACACAAGAAAACCCTTTGATGGCAAAGAGCTTTAAAGAGATTCCCTTGCCTTGTAAAGAGTTCTCTTCTTAGAACACAGAGGGCAGCAAGACCACCTTGAACCTCATTAGATGCTTCCCAGAACTGACAGAAACTGACAACAGAGCCCAGATAGTTTAAAGTAGTACACGTACCTCTCCTGCTGACTCCTGTTCTCCTGCCATTCTCATAAACTGTGCACTGCAGGTAATCCCTTCTTGTTTCATGCGTTCTGTTCGTGCTTCTGTTGTCTCTTCTACTTGCCTCGCCTAGGGAGAAAGCCACAGGAGAGGTAACTAAGGCAAGGTGGCATTACAACCTTTATTTGTATGCCAGAACAAGGGGGAAGGAGGGAGAGATCTTAACATGCAGTTCAGTTGAGTAATTTCCCACAAACTCTCCTGCTCAGAAGACTGAAGTTACCTACAACAACTTTGGTGTAGCATCACTGGCAGCTATCAGTTCCGTTGCCAATATCTGCTTGTCAAGAACTGCTCATCCAGGTCGCCCTGCCTTAGGTTACAGCATGACAACCACCTCCTCTTTCCCGCTGTCTGTATTCTGAATGAATAGACATCTGCTCTTAAGAGAATTTTTTCTAACATGCCAAAAGGACTGAGATGTTTCATACATGTTCATTTAACTTTCAGAAACTGAGCCAAGAGAAACGGGAAGGAAATCACACAAATGGAATGATGAAATCCCTGTCTTTTTAATAGATTCTCTGCTTACAACAGCAACTGTGCAATTTAATCTTTTGTTGTTGTTCAAGAAGGGAAAAGCAAAACATTTAAATCAAAGTTGGGAAGTACTGGAAGAGGAGCGTGCATAGGAATAGCAGTTGTTAATGCTGCTGATTAAAGCAAGTAGAAAAGTTCAACCAGATTCCAGTTAACAGAACAATTTATTTTAAACTTATTTAATTGCCATGTAGATGATGCAGGTATAGACATTGACAGCATATTATGGATGTGTACATCATCAACTAAGAAAGCAGTAAAATGGTTCCACCACATACCTTAGCCAGAAAGGTAACAACTTTGTTCTTAGTTTCTTCAGAATTAAGGCACTGAGGAACAGTATCTTCATGGCTTGTTTCCTGTCAAAAACATTGAGTAAGAGTTGCTTAGTACATTCATATTAACACAGGAATAGACAAAGTAAGAAATGTTTCTGTGACAATCCCTTCCTTGTTGCAAACTATGCTTAATTTTCATTCACTTCCAGCTTCTGAAATCACTTGTAACTGCATTAGCCCTCATTACTTTTGATGTGCAATAGCATCTGTAATACTCCAATACAATCTGGTCAGCGAAGAGCAGCAAACATTTAAGATGGAAGAATTTCTGTACGATAAAAGTTAACAGAGCCAAATGCACAACATCCAGAGTTCTGCTGTGCCTACCTCTGCAAAATGCGTGAATGCCTCCAACGCATGCTGATGAATCAGCCAGGTCTGGTCCGCTAGCAGAGAAGCAAACAAACAGGACAACTGGGGTACAACTTGCCTCTGAAAGAGGAACAAATACCTATCAGTTCCAAAGAGTTAGCTTCCCATTATGATTTACTATTAAAGAATCGCTCTAAGGTCAAGGGACAGGTTTGTGAAACACAAGCGTGCTACTGCCCTGTCTGGCAAAAAAAAACACTGTAAGGGAGGCAACATGTTAGTTTTTCTTGGAGGCTCAAGTGTCAGTCCTTTCTAACTGGTGAGAAGCAACAAGCAGATGAATAAACCAAGTATCTTACGTGCGCTCAGCATGTCTCAATGAAAAATAAAACTGCCATAGACCATTAGTAAGCCTCCAAGATGACTACATCATAGCACTCCTATATGTATTTGATGAACTTGATCCTTTATATTTAAATAAGTAGCATATATTTTCATCAAAAGACTGAAGATTATCTAAATAAAGCCAAAATTATATTTACCTGTGCTTCCTGTGGTATAAACACCTTTCCCATAGAAGAGAGAAAATCCACCATCGCTAGACGAACATGATCTGGGGGATCCAGCTGGAAAAGGGAAGACTGCAGTGCAAATACCTGCAGAAAACAAACCCCAGGAAAGCTCCATGAAACAGACTGCAGGTGGAAACAATTCTGTATCATCTTTAAATCTGAGGACATTGATTTTGGAGAGCTGGACTGAAACCAACAGGAGGTGCACTACAGCTTGAATGCGGTACAACTGGCTAGGATAAAGCTGCAGTGTGCATTTTAGAAAGAAAGAAGCATGCTCTAGAGCATATCCATAGCTCTCAATTATCTTACAGAGTAATGGGATTCTCAAAAGCAACATTAACCAAAGTTCCATATACTTAGTTTAAAGACCAGGAAAGTCATCAAGGAAGAAATAAAATCTGGAACCTCCATGTGTTGAGAAGGCCAGACCATGAAATAACTCATTTGAGATTTCAGTAAATCACAGAGAACTTGGTTTTCATGAAGTAATTTATTCATAAGAAGGTTTTGCTTTGTTTTTTTGGTTGGGTTTCTTTTTTGTTCATTTGGGGTTTTTTTACCTGAGTAATCAGCTGAGCATCTAATGCTTGGATGAAAAATTCCAGAAGGTGAAGTAATAAACACAATGTCTGCTGGAGACATGGCTCATCCAAGACCTTCAACAAATCACAAGATATGTGTAACATTGCATTTTAGCTCATGGAGTAACTACTTAAGAAAGAATTTAAAGTTACAGTAGTGTTCCAAAATTCTTAGCCTAACTCACACTCATTGTGAGCAGCAGCAGAAGATATTAAAGTCACACCAATATTTCTTTGATTTTTATTAATATTTCTTATCCCCCATCTCCTTCCTCCACTCCCTAATATAAGCAGCAAAGGGTTATCTGAAGTATTTCTTTTCACTTATCAGTTGCCACATGTCTTCATAGAACGGCTGAGGTTGGAAGAGACCTCTGAAGGGGCGCATTGTTGGCTCTTCTTCACCCTCACTCCCAAACATTCCTTTTTTATCCAGAGTATGAACCATGACAGTCCTTTTTTCTTCACTGCAATTGCAGACATGAACAGGTATACAGTCGCAAAGGAATCGCCTTGTTCTCAAATATGGGAGGAAGGTTACTAGCTCTATGGGTTTTTGTGTGCTAAGCTACGTACTAATTAAATCACCAACGACTTTTGTTCACATTCTAACATTTTAAACAGGCCAAATTTGTAACTGGTATGAATCAGAATGAGGCATTTCAGACTTCTCATTAAGCAAGCCTGAATCTGACACTGGATAACAGATGGAGTAGCAAGGAGCCATATATGTAACATTCAGGAAATTCACAGTCCGCTTCCCAGAGCGCATGCCTGCCTAATACATAAACCAGCTGACAGCAGATGGGCAGCACAGTTATGCTGTGCTTTACAGAAATGGTCCAATCCAAGTAAAACAGCTTAGTAACAAACATATGATGAAACAGCACAAGCCTCTGAAATGCATCGTGCTTTCACCATTGGAGCAGCAAATTCCCTTACCTGCTTAGCCTGGAGAAAAGTCCAGAACTGACCGAGCACTCCCAAGATAGATGCCTGAAGTTCTGCCTCCAGAGTGTCACCTGCAAAATTGTAGGCAGCCAGCAGGACAGAAAGGGCAGTATTCTAGTAGGAAAAAAAATGTATAAGGTAAGACCAAAAAAAACCCGACACAGAAAATGAAACAAAACCCCAGGCTCATATTAAACATCTAAAATGATACAAGATGGCAAGAAGCCCAGTGTGCTGTGTCAGCGGTACAGTACAGCTAATCCACCAGGCCACCGGCCAATAAAGCTTCCAAAGCGAGGAAACCATCCGTTACTTCTGTGAGCTTCACACGGCGCTGTGGTCATTAGCTGCACTGGCAGGCAAAAGCTGGCAGCAGATACTTCATGTGAAAGTCGCTGGTTTCTCACACTCCTCTCCTTCGCCAAGGAGACCAGTGAGCATCTTTTCACATTTGACGCCACATAAAAACAGACAGGATTTTAAAACTTAAAAATAATTGTATGACATAGTATAAATCAGAAATTCTAAAGAGAGATACACCTGCTCACCCAGAGAGCAAACAACAACTAGAATAACTAATAAACAACATGACCTCCGCTGCCATCACCCTCAGAATAGAGGGTCCTAAGGTGCTATGTACTAGAAGGCAATATTAAAATGAGAATTCCTGCTCATGCATTTGCCAGGCATGGAAAACAGGTGTGCATCACACAGAGAAACAGACTTGAGGTGACAGCAACAGAATCCTTCCAGTTCGGAAATCCAGAGTTCACGTATTTCTACAAAAAGAACTAAGTCTCCTTTACCACAGGTCGGAGCTCTCCCAAAGCACGTCTGCTATTCAGCCATCGCCTGCACTGTGCAAGCCCTGCCACACAGAGCTGACACGCCACTCGTTTCCTAAGCTCAGGATTCAGGGCCTTGAGGGATACGTGCTGCCACACAGCCAAGTTCTCCTCCTCTTCTGGAATAAACTTATGAGCAAATTCTACCTGCAAACAAGAGTTAAGAAGAACTAAACAGACTAGAAGACAATTCGATAACCTGCCAGAAAGCTGAGAACTCAAAATATGCTACTAGCTTGTTTCAGAAATATTACCTGAAAAAAAAGATGTAAACCCTTTTGTTTAAATAAAATCCAAGTTTTTATATAAAATCTGCCACCTCCCTTTTCACATACAGGACATCAGAAAGACTAAGCAACTTCAGCTGCTTGAAGAGATGGCCCTAGCAAGCAGAAGAGCAAGCGTTAGCCTCTCTGAAGTGTACAGAGAGGCACTGACAGGAAAGGATATTGCTTGTCATATCTGATAACGCGAGAGCACTCATGAACACCAGTCACGGTTGCAATGACAGGACATACAGTTTCAGCAAGCCTGGGAGATGTGCTTTTTCTCGTACTTAGTCACAAAAGGACTTCATTGCCACCCAGTAAGGCTGCTCTCAGAAAGGTATACGCACCTTTGTTGTTCTTATTAAAGAGCACATCTGCACAAATTAGGATCCACTGTGACAAAATAACATCAAGTACAGCAAGCGAACACTCAACATCCTGCTATTTCTGAAGAACTGAAAGAAGATATTTTAACACAAGCTACTTACTGAAATCTATTGAAAGACAGAAGGTGCTGGTACTGTACTTGCCTGATGATCTGGAGCCATCAAGAACAGCATACGCCTCAGCAGAACACCCAAGGCAGAGACTTGGTAACAGTCACTGGGCCAAGACTTTATCTGAATTCAGAAAGCAGGGAATGCATCTAATTAAATTAAAAAAAAATCACCACTCGGCAAATTAATTCTGTACAGAATATTCTGAGAGTTATGTGGGATCACAGCAGTAGCACTACATAAAACAATACAGGGCATGTTGGAAATACTAGGCATGTTGCTTTACATTTTCAAAGTACTGTTTTTGCTAATTATTAACCCAATTTGAGGAATTAAAACAACCTCAATTTTGCATTTGGAAAAAGATGAAACTCCTATCTTTAGCCATTTAGAAAGTCTGCCAGTAGAATGAGGATTAAAACTGGTGCTGAATTGCAAACATTGCTGTGCTTCTTACCAAGTGAGCAATCACAACAACGTGGTGAGCGCACAGTTCAGCTGTTCCATACCTGGAACATGAGGGAGAGAGAAGCTTGTGAGTCTGTAATTCCTACTCTTTTACAGACTAAGTACTATAAATCTTGTCTGAGAGATGGCCATTTCCTCTAATATATTTAAACTTGATATGCACAGAAACAAATTTACTTGAGAGAACCATTCCAAAAAACAATTATTAAGTAATAGAAAAGGTATGTTCCCCTTACTTGCATGAATATAAAAATGGCTAAGCCATTTCTGCTCCTAATTTTCAAAATACACTCTATAGCTGAAAAGAATGTAATTCTGGGACAATTTTGTCTTAAAAAAAAAAATCTCACTCAAGGAATAATGTACAACAATGGAACTAACTGGATCCACAGAAATCCTGCTTGACCTGTAATAAAAACACCTTACCGGGCAAGGAAGCACCATGAGTCCATTGCTAGCAGAGATGTGATCATACTAGCACCCAGCACAGCATCCAGCAGAGCATACTCCTGAGGAGAAATACATGTAAATTCACACAGAAACAGATTGCAGACCCACTATTACCTTTACTCCACTAATTAGCATAGAACCCAATACAATTTTCAGCTTATCGAATTTAAAATGTTTTGAGAGCTCATTTTCATAGTCTGTATTCAGCTACACCATCAAGCAAGCAGCTACACCTTTTGCGTACTTTGAATGTACGTGTACATTCATTTCAATGGGCCAAGGATCCTTCACTTTTCAAAGTCTTTCATCATGCGCAACCCTTCTTCGCAAGGCAACTTTAAAAAAAGCCCAAATTTTCATAAAACCAATGCATTGCCAATTTTCTTGCCAGCTTTACTGGCATCTTACTGAAAAAACAAATAAAACCTTTTCCTCTTTTAGAAAGACAACTTTTATGTGAAAGAAAAGTGTAGCATTCAGGAAAAACACCCTAAATTAGGGCTTTAATTTTTATGACTGCTTTTAACTTTATGAAGTTTTACATTTATCTAGAGGTTCTTTTGTCTACATGCAGTAAAAAGTGAGAAACTTTTAAAACATTATGCAACATTAATCAAAGCCCAGAATACTCCTCTGAAGTAGAAAATTTTGCTTATTACTATTTTATGGTATGTTCCTAGCTGGAATCACAATATTATCTACTCTAAATATTAAATGCACTTTATTACTTCACAGTATAGACTAACAAAACCAGGTAAATGTAATACAAGTTGAATACGGCATAAAAGAAAGCACTGAACTTGTTATAACAACTTGACCTCCCCCCCTTCCAAAGAGAACAAAAATTTCCAACCACTGAGGTTCTCAAGAACTTGTATGAAGCTTTACTTGCTCCATTCCCACAAGTGACTATAACTGAACTCCAGTCACGTAACTGTATCATGGCTGCTTTCTACAGAACCACTTCATACCTAAGAATCTCTTCAGATCTACATCATTAGAAAGAACTCATGCTTTTTTAAAGAGTACCTATGCAACAGCTGAAGAGGCGATAAGCAAAAACCAATCTTACCAGCTGAGGAAAGTGTGATGGGAGTGTGGAAGCAATGAAGGAGCACAGGTGGACACAGACATAGTGATACAGGGTGATGGGAACTGCTGGCTGTCCTGTACTGATCACCTCTGGCAAACAAACAGGGAGAGAAAGCTCGCCAGAACACTGCTGGAAACTGGAGAAGAGAGCTGAAAACAAAGACAGGCTGCAAGGGTAAAAAAAAAACCAAACCAGTTGGGTTACAGATATGCAAATCCCAAATGCTGCAAACAACATCTGTACTACAGAATCATTGTCTCTGACCGGAAACAACGGCAATAATTTCAGTGCTTTTACACTAGATTTACCTTCCTGACTACCTTCCTCTTTTACAAATTCAGATGATTATTAGAGGGTCCAGGCATAAAAAATGCAAGATTTGGTGAAGTGCCAATAAATTCTACACACATCTCTCTCCTTATCCTGGAAGTAGTCTAAATACAGTTCCTTTCCTGGAAAAACAAAGACACCTCTGGCTCTGTATCCTTCAATCCTGAAGCACTGAACATCAAATCCTGTTTTTCTCAACCTAAGGATGTAAATCTATAGAGTCTGACAAATTTTGCTATTTGGTTGCAAGGGAAACCCCAGCAACTGAGTCCCTCTGTTTGCCCATAGAGACTAACCACTGTGGTGAAGAATTAGGGCGAAAATCTTTTTAGTACCTGTTTCCTGTGATCCAGAGAGTTTGCACTTCTTCAGGCTGAGAGGACAGCTTGTCCATTATGGTAATCAGGACGAGACACTGAGGCAGCTGCTGCTCAAGCGGGAGACCTGTAGAAGTTTTTTTATAAATATGATGCTAGTTGCCCTGATAAATATAACATGTGCATAAACTGGCTTTTAAGCAAGTGACAAGCGATGAACAACTGGTGAAACATAAGAGCTCCCAGTAAAACAATCAAAAAAATCACTAATATACACAGCTGGAAAACAAAAAAAAAGGAACATTTCGTCGCGAACATTAAGTTTGAAGTGAAAAATAAATGCAATATACTATTTCAGATGAAAGCTAAATAAAATAGTCCAGTTCTGAACTGTCACTGCAACATGCTGCAAAGGAGTTACAACCTGGGTGCCTCATGCTTCCAATCTCCCTGAAAGCACTGGATGCCTCCAACACTGAAAACACAGTTTTCTTTTAAGTGTGTCAGGATAATCACAAGGACAGAGTGCACATGTGGGAGAGAAGACAGACCAGCCTACAGAGAGGAAAGCAGCAACTGATGCTCACACCATATCTCCCAAGTGGTAGCATAGCTGTCTCAGAATTATGACATGTTGGTCAGGGCAGAAATGACAAAAAGCTGAGCATTTTTCAGTTTCAAGGCATTCTACTTTCCACAGAAAATAATTCATTAAGGAAGGATAGCTGTCTTCCCCCACCAACAGAAGAGCAGAAAAATTTCAGCCTACTTTGAAAGTGTGGGACAAATGTGGATTGAAATTGTGCAAACCAGCAGAATTTATAGGATTTCTGTTAACCAGATTAATATTGAAGTTACTGTGAATACTTTGGAAAAGATGCATTCAACAGCAACATGAGCTATCTGTTACAAAAGTCATCTGAGTTAACACGCAACTGGCTATACCACAGTACTTACAAAAGAATTAGAGGCAAGCAAACCAGTACAGAATACTGCTCGTGGTCCTGAAAGTCAAAATATCAATCCTGGTCCCTTAGAGATGCTTACATAGTATTTTAAACCCACCTAACTTATCACTTAACACTTGCTCCATAAAAGGGCGAAAGGGAAGAAGCTGGTTGAGGAAAGGCTCCAGAGCCACAAGAAAAACCCGGGATATTTCATCCTGATGAACTTCCGAGATCTCTGGAGCATAAAGACTGGGAGGAAATTTGCTGAGAGGGGAAGAAAAAAAAAAAAAAAAAAAAAAAAGTTAAATATTCTCAGTAGCATTTTCAGTAATATTACTTTTCAAAAGAACTTAAAAAAAGGCAATTTCATGATTTCTTTCTTATTGTGAAATAAAAAAAAGAAAAGGCTCCCCATTTTCGAATATCTATTATAGCTTGAGAGTTACAACTCTATATTCAGCCTTTAAACCAAGCATCACAATCCAATATTTTACTGAACGTTGAAAGAAAACCTGATAAGCTCATGGAAAATACCTAACATATATAAGAAGAAATACACTGAATCATAAAAAAAGTCAAGAAAACACCTGTAGACACAACCTGACAGTCATCAATGTGACAGCGCTGATTTAGCACATGACACTAATAAAAGGGTACCACAATTTCTTTGAAGAGGGAAAAAAAAAAAACCTGGGCAATAAAAGAAAAAAAGAAGTGATATGAGAATAAAGCAAAAGAGATCATGAAATGAAAACCTTCTCTTGCAGCTTATAAAGTGACTGTAAAAATGCTACCTTCCTACTGAAAAACCCTGTTCAGTTTTGCTGAGTGAATAAAAGTTTACAACCTTCCACCTGAGAAAGATCTACAAGGTAAATAAAGTTAGAAAATGAAGCTCATAAAAAAATATCGACCCGACCTTGCAGTGAAACATGCAGTGAACTCATGCGTGTATCTCACCACAGAACCTGGTTTTAATTCCAAAAGAATGACTGAAATCAGCCCTCTATTATAAAGTCCACTTTCCCCTATTCTTCCCCATCACCGCAGCAAATAGAATAATAATTTTGAAAGAAAAATAAGCCGCTTGCAGTCTGCTATGCTTTATGAGCATAATACTAAAAAAGCATTTGCTTCCAGGAGAACCAGTCAGTCCTGTTGTGAGATTTCACAAGATTATAAACACAACAGTAAAGCTATGAAAAATTTCCAGATACTCTGTTTCTGATCCTCTCTCCCTTCAGGACAAATGTTTCCATACTTCGTCTTGAAGTTGAAACAGTGTGTCAAATTGTTGCTGCAGACACCTGCATTTAGTCTTGTGTTTTTTCTTCCACTAGAATTTGAGACGGAAAAAAAAGAGTAGCGTGGCTGTTTCGTTACATATGAAACAGAAAGGAATTATGATTACTAGAGAATGGGAATTCTGAATTGCCTTGAATTTGCATGATTTGACTAACATCATGCTACCATTTGTTTCAAAGCGGAAGGTACACTGCTGGCTTGCTCTGTTTTAGCTCTGCCTAACTGCTTCACTGTGAGGTGACCGAAGGGTGAATCCTACCCTCAGGAATTTTGACTTTAGGAACAAGAATTTTCAAATGAAATTGCGTCCAGGACAATCAATCTGCATATTCTGCACGTAACCTGTTAAGAAATGTTGACATAATCAATTGCAGCAAAGTTAGTGGCTTGTCAATACCAAGCACGCAGAGTGCTGATCAAGAATGGGTTTAAGGTAACCTGTACCATGCAAAAATTTACAATTTCTTAAAAACATTTTTTTTTTAGATCTCTGTACATGAAAAAAGAAAGGAACAACTCTGGAATGAGATCTGTATTTTTATATCTCAAAAACCTACAACTTTAAGAATATAATATGAAGATGTTATTAAGATACCATCAATTATCACTTATTTGTACTTCACTTACCTGTATATCTGAAGAAAGAGCTGATGTAACTGAGAGCACGAATCAGAGAAGAAGGAAAGAAATTCCTGCAAAAGCCATTAATTGTGAATGGTACTTTTAACATAAAATACATGATCAAATACACTTTCTGTTCTGCTGTATTGATGTGTAAAGTACTATACTGCAAAAATTGGTTAAGTTCCAACAATCCACAGCACAAGGCAAGTGCAAAGCAAACAATAAACAAAGTATTCCTAATATTTAATTAACCTACATGTATATATTGTAGGTAAAACAACTACATTTATAGGCTTATTTAAAAAAAATGAGTAAGTACAGTTGTAACAGCCATAGAGAGCTGCAAAAACCTGAAGTGCTCTCATACATCTGTAAGGCTGTTTTATCCTGTCACAATGCTATTTACTCTGTGCAAAAAAAAAAAAAAAATTAGTACCCTTACAGTCTTTAGCACACGTCCGTGTACCTATCATCTCCAACAAGCTACCAGTCTTCCATCCCATGGGGACTTTTCCTTTTTCCTTATTCCTAGTAGGCATATCTTTTAAAAATGCTATTTACTCTGTGCAAAAAAAAAAAAAAAAAAAAAAAAATCACTCCCCTGCTTTTACCCCATAGGACAAAACAGATGCAGAATGCACCATCATTGCTGTTCATAGAGAGCAAAATTTTTTCACATGCATTCTTAAAATGGGTAGATTCACAGCATGTCTTCTAAGAAAAATAAAGCACAGCAACAAAGTGAAAGGGCCAGGAAAAGAGCAGGAAGTTAGTGTCAGAGCGAGTAACAGTACGCTGGCATTTCTTCTTATTAATGGCACATTGTTTTCAATTGTTGAAATGAGCAACAATTCTGAAAACTTAGCGAGAGCTTTAATCTGCCTAATTCTTCCAGATAAAGCTACTGTTGCATTGCCTCAAGGCTGCCTGTAAGGCCTGGCTACCTACTACCAACTCCTCAGTAACATTGCTTGTAACAGCTTATTATTCTTGTTTGGTTCTCTGTTAAATCACAGCAGTAATCCTGCTTAGGCTTGTGAGTATATACAGGCGGAAGAACTACAAGCAGGTTATGCACAGATGTTAATTATACCACCCATATGGTATAGTTATAAATTGTTAAGATGTTATGCAGTACAAAATTATCCCATTTGCAGACCAGAGGCTTAAATTTAATACTAACATAAAACTCAAGTATCAAAACCTACCTTGGTGTAGTGTACAAGGGAATTAGCAAAGAACCTGCACAGTTTGACTGTCTTCTGGAACAGCCTGAGGTCAGTGCCCTCCTATCCAAAAAAAGCAATTCAAAAACTTAATATACAGAGTAATACAATAAAAAAGAAAGTTAGATTGCTAACAACATTCAAAACCTATTTCAAACTTGATTCTCTCCAGACTCTGCAGCTATGGGGGAAATACTTTAGAAATTTTCAGTATGCCTAATCTTCAGTATGCCTCAACGCTTTTATAGCAATATTCAGAATTGAAATGTTATCTTTTGATTGACCTTGGGATATCGTCAGTTTAGAAAATAAAAAAAATTCCCACAGAGTATGGTGGAAACTTATTTTAAGCACCTCACTAAAACATCCCCAATCTAAACAAAGTTATGGGCCTCATTTTCACGTGGTTTCAAAAGAACACGGTATTCTGCGTACCACATGAAGTAAAAAAAAAAAAAAAAAAAAAAAAAAAACCAAACCAAAAACACCAAAACAAAACCCAAAAAAGCCCAAAATACCAAACCCAAATCTCTCCAAGCAATAATACAGCACAAATAATTTATCCTCCTCAAGTTCAAGGGCAGCTTTGGGAGCTTTTAAGTTCACCTGTATCTCTGACATCTTCATTTGCTCAGCCAGTTGCAAGCAGGAGTGAAAAGAAAAAAGAGTGTCCTTGCAGAGGCCACTGAGGATGTCACTGTGCTTCAGATGGCACTGCAGCAGAGAATGGTGCTTCAGGCTTTGCCTAACAGATAGGAACATAATCAGGTGTTTAATTGTCCAAAATGATCATGCAATGAGTTCGTACAAATCCAAATAACTAATTCTTCTATTTAGGCTAATTTGTGCAATATCTGCGTACAGTGAAACCAGAAATTCAGAGAGAACAACCCTCTTCATAGCCGTAACTGAAACACAGAGGAGAGGCAGGATGAAAGCGAAAGACAGCACAGCTCAAGCCAAAAGCACCTACAAAACTGCAGGTCAGACTTCTTAGGATTATTTATTCAGACAAGGGTGTTTCAAATTTTGTTCTGTATAGTAATGCAAAAAGTCAAGGTTCTATTACTTTTTCACATACGATTCCTAACTGTCTTCACTGACAGTGCCTTTAATATTACTTACTAGCTACATTTTAAAATAAATTTCTAAATTTTCTTACTAGCTAAATAGCTAAACTGAATTTTCTAATTTCAATTTTATTTGAAACTCTGAATATAAAGCTATTGAAACACTGGTTATTTAAAATTATAGTCTGTTTATATTACAATAAAACTCCAAAAGTTCAATGACATACTTGATTATGAACTTCCAAGTATTGGCATGAAGAGCATGGTCCATATTGGAAATAACAAAGCATATCTCCAGCACAGTGTGGATTACTAAGGAGAAAATAATAACAGCAACCACCAAGTTAAATCAGATTCATGAGTTTACAGCTATGCTTCTCTCCTAGGAAAACCTCAGCAACCACAAGCACTAAGAAAATACCACCACATTGACACCGAATCAGGAAAATGGCTCAGCGCCTAGGTGCTGCCCCTTTCCTACAAAACTACACAATGTGCCCCATCCCACACAGAAAGTTTCAGGAGAAAAATGGAAATATTTCAAGCTTCAAAATGCTGCTTTCTGAAAGACTGGTCAGGACCCCATTTTAAAAATTCAGACATACTCTCTATAGAAAAAAAGGCTGAGTAAGCCTAAAAGTTAGACCCACTTATACCTGACACCATATCTGTGATGTTATCTTCAGTAGAAGCAGAGCCCATGGAAATCACATCAAGTAGTTCCATCAGCTGCTTCTGAAGAGAGTAAGTTTCCTTGAACATAGCTTGTAGGAGGTCAGAAATCAAGTGCAGATGCCCACAGTACACCGATTCACTGTCCTGTAGGAAACAGGGAAAAAGAGGTTTAAAAAATAAAACATCAGGAATCACAGCCTGATTTTTCACACACTGAAACCACAGAGCTTTGTCATACATTTCACTAGGAAAAAGAACAAGGCATATGCGTACCTACTTTCAGCTCAATACGCAGCCATCTATAGCTTCTGTTACCAACCCCTGTTCACTAAACATAAAATGCTATTCACCTGCAGCCTCATCAACAACTAATGAAGTCTGCCTGGTTCTAGTGAGTTTAGTGGGCTTTGAATTAGGCCTTGATGCATGAACCTGAGATTGTATTTCTGAACAGAACAGTACAAGGTTAGCAACAAAAGAAATAGCAGTCCATGTATTTCCCAATACTTTCAAATCAGAATTGTTAAATAAAGGTACGGCACTTGAGTTCAAGCCCTGACATGGAAAACGGCTGAAAATGAAGGTCAGCCAAAAGCTGTTCATGTCCTTATGATCACCTTGTTTTATTTTCACTGCTATAGAGGGAATTAGTGTTGCATCTGGAAATGCAGCTCTGAAACGGGTATACGTTACTCATCGTAACCAATGTAAAGACCCTATCACAACTTTCAATCTGATTTGGAACTTGCATAGAAATAAGGTAAGCGGCACCATTTTGGCAACCATCTGTAGCTCTCAAAATATTACAGCTATCAGAAGTGCACAGATGCCAGAGAGCCTACATTCGTAAGCAAAATGTTCAACTGACATTGATGCAAAATATGAAAACAGCACAGTCTGGGTCTCTCACTAGCAGGTCAGATTTGCTGGACAGAGAGCTGAAAAATCATCCTTCTCCTCAGTGCGCTAAGTACATTCTGTAAACTATTTAACAACTAAATTTAAATTAAAACAATAATAAACTGACAACAATATTATTTCAAAATAGGATCTTCTTACGAAGTGTTTCCTAAAAGCCAAAGAATATTTTTCTCCTCCTAACACAGACCCACCTTGCAGTGTGTAAACGTGTTCTTTATTACATAAAGAACTGAGGATGGAAGGGTGCGGATACTCTCCAGAGGCACACACTCTTGCAGCGTGCAGACGTATCGTACACAACCGGTCAGAGTTTCCAACAGTTGCACCATAGTCTTAAGCAAGAATAAACAACAGCAATCAATGTTTTTCACTCCTGCAATAATTTCAAAAGCATCTTTTCGTAGCTGAACTGCACCTAGATTTTTATGGCATTTAAGCTTCACTATTTGCATAAATAAGTAGTTTCTTAAAGATGAGTGAAGCTCCACAAAATAATATCAAGCAATTCCAGACCTTTTCTCCGATAACATATACTCTTTGAAAAGTTTCATATTTCTTTTGACTACTGTTTTCAATTTACAAAAAATTTTAAAACTCCGAATTAAGTGACTGTATTAAATAGGTGCCAGATTCACTCTTTAACTATGGAGAATCATGTTCCATTTGAGTTAGAGAATTTGAGATTATTTTAAATTCGGATTAGCATCACACACTAAACATAATCAAATAATTCACAAAATTTTAATTGAGCTTCAACTGCAAAGGAAGTTCAAATTACACTTTAACCAGCTGGTTAGTAGCTAACGGAGACATTCTAAAACCTTCTTAATTTTTTAGGTAAAATCAAAGAATAATATAAGCGTTCCTTTGACAGCTTATTTCTTGGGACTTGCCTGTAAAAGATTCCTTACAGTACTGCATAACTCAGTGTTCTGGCTGGTTAATCCTTTGGCCTCACTGGATAATTCATACATCAAGTTATCAAATAACTGTAGAGTCTGTCAGAACAAAACAAAACTTAAATATTTTATTTTTAAAATGTACACACACTAATAGTAACACCATTCTGTATCTGCTTGCTTCCTTGGCATGGAGTCCTGGGCCACTGAGATAACTCACAGGAGAAGGTAACACACTGTAGCATTTGACTCGTAAAGCAATGACATACCAAGAAGCAAAATCCTTCTTATGGTTTTCCCAGATTACTAGACAGAAGCTATATTAGCTGTTACTTTTTATAAAATCTGTTAGTAAAGCAAGCTTCCTAGCTAATTCACTTGAAATATATAACTCATTCCACCAAAGATTTTTTACTTAGTTAAAACAGCACCACTTTAAAAGGATTTTCATTTTGTCTCAGAAAAATTGGGGTTTTTTGTTGAGAATGATCATTAACAGTTTGAATACATACAGAAATATAAGTCTATGACCTACAAACTACAATTTCTACTTTGGTTGAAGTCCTTGGATATTTTATGAGTGTTACTGCTGAGACTGCAAAGACAGCGAGCAGCTTCCAGGCATGTGCAAGAGGATACGACATAAACTGGTATGCTAGAGTAATCCTTGTTCAGGATATGCCTCTTATGAGCCATTTTTCTTGTAATCTCTAAAATTTGCTACAGAACATAAAATAGGGTAAATGGAAATCACGTGGCCATTTTTACAGGCTTCTTAAAATATACAAGCTGAGGCCTGAAACTTAAATCAGTAATTCGGCACTGCTTTACATCAGTTAAAATGTAGGCGTTGAAGAATTTTAATACAACTACAGCACAAAATCCTCCACCCTTTAATCCAAAAAGAAAACATATGTTAGGCCAGTATGGTCTAAAAGTTTAGTCACTGTATTATTCACAAATATCACGATGTTTATTCATGATGTGTTGGGTTCTTCAGTTTGTTTGTCCTGAGAGGCTACCTCACATAAAAATTCTGCACCTTGGTCATTGTACAAAAAGCCCAATCTTCTCAAAAAGAAATAAAACCCAATTTTGTTACTGAATATAGAAAGCAGAACATCATATGTTTGATCCTCTCCCCACTGTAAAGAATGGTAACAGTCACAGAAACAATCCAACAACACAAAATCGCTAAACTTTTAAAGGGCAAAATGTTAATTTCAAGTTTTGTATCCAAAGCAATAATTACATCATGAGACCTCAAAAAAGAATCACTGCATTCTAAGCAGGTTTTTAGCACTGGACTGACTGAAAATTCCACACTTAATTGAAGCTGTCATACCTTAGGTAATACTTTTGAGAAAAAAGTTTGTTCCAAATCTGCAAGGCTGATATGGGGCAAAAACATTTCAATCAGGATCCTCAAAACACCTGCAAAGCAAAACATTTGTAAAATCTTACAGAAAAACAAAATGTGATTATCAGAAATATGAAGTAACCTTCCATATGAAACAAAGAACTGCATCAAGCAGAAACAGATCAGATCTTTCATTCTGAGGGGCAACATAAAATTTGCCACATTTGCATTATCTGAAAAATCAAGTAACAGTAACAGCTCCAACATGCATAAACCCATCAATAACAGCATCACACATGACTACGCTTAGTTGAAGGCTGAGCACAATTGTTTTCCCATGGAACGAGAATTCTCCATATTCCAAACTGCAAATAGTTGCACATTTAACATGCTGGTTGGCACTAATAAACATCAGTGAATGTTAGCAAGACTCCTAAACGGTTACATATCAGCCTCATTTTCTTATCGCTATGAGGTATTAGCAGAGTTTTGCCTCCTGTAAGATAATGGCCAAAAAGACAATAAAATACAAGAAGAACAGCACTGTTCTTTCAAGTATCTAAAAGCAGTGGGATAGAAAAAGCAGCCTTACAGGCATAGCTTCTTTATGGGCTTTTAGAATGCTTATTCAACATGTAATTCATGTAACATGCAAGGCCCAGCAGGATTGCTGAAGACTGTGAAAGTCAGTAGTTATAGCAGAAGTATCTCTAAGTAGTGCCAAATTTTATAACGCAATTGCAGTACAACGACCCTTAGGAAGAAGAGGCAATTCTTGGTCACTACTTACGAATGTGCTCAGTCCAGTCTTCAGACTCTTGATACATAGAGTAAAAGCGTTAAAGAAATTCAAACTCATTCTGCTGTATAGGTTATTTCTAAAGCACCTGCAGAAGTCACAGCAACTTCTGCCACAGTGTCCCACATACACTTCATCCATCGTACGGAATTGGCAGGGGTGCTCCATAACCAACACAGGCAGATACACCTCAGCACCCGCACGATTTCTACAGTGTATTGGAGAATAAGTCTTCTGTATTTTTGTGTCTGTTTGGGTTTTGGTGGGGGGTTTTTTGGAGGAGGGGAGAGGGGGGCGGCTGGGGGAGTTATCCACAGTGCTAAATGAACCACACGCTATTTTCTACCGTGAATCTTTCACTTCAGTGAAGGGCTGTACTCATTTCCAGTGAAATACCCAGCTTTTCTGTCCTGGGTCAGCCCCTTGCATAGGTCGCACCACTTCCGCCCCCCCCTCCCGCATTTATTTACTTGAACTGCGCGAGGCTGAAGGAGGCATCCCCACACACCCACCCCGCCATTTCGGGGTGCTCCCCCCACAGCCACACAACAACCAAACCACCCCTCCCGGGAAGGATATAAGGAGCCGGGGAAAGACGACGGGCAACTCCCGGCGACACAGATCCCAATCCCAACCTCCCAGCTCTTGCAGGAGCAGCTCAGGATCTGCTTGGGACATGGCGCCAACTCCCCCTCACCTCAGAGCTGGGGCAGCGGCGGGAAAAAATTACCTCCCCTATCCCAGCAGCCTCTGCGCCCGCGGCGAAAAAGGGGGCGGGGCGGCT
>NW_009260621.1:1658692-1668189 GCF_000687185.1 Egretta garzetta | reverse complement strand
CGGGGTGGGGGGATGGGAAACTGGGCCTTTAACGGCCGCCGCGCGCGTTGTCGTTGCGTCGCTTGAAACGCCTGAAGCGGGAGTTTGGCCGGGGTGAGGCGATGTCCCTGCGCGTACCCGCATTGCGCGAGAGGCGCGCTCTTTTTCAGAAATTTAAATGTTTAGAAGTTTTGTTTTTTTGTTTTTTTAATGCAAATTGGGATGCTGCACTTGGTGTGTTTGTGCTCGTCTTTGGCAGTTTAATAACACGTAAAATTCTTCCATTTCCAGAACTAATTCACCCGATTCATTGGCAAAACAACCGATATTCTACCTGCAAAGCACCCTTCCCCATAGCGTAAAAACATCCTCTGTTAAAAAAAACAAACAAAACAAAACCAAAAAACAGAAGAAAAACGCCTTTGTACCAGTATTGCTCTGAGGTGTAATAAATTAAGCCGAGAGGGTCTTTTTTTTTTTTTACTTTTTATTCCTGAAAATGGCTTTTCGATTTAATTTTTCTATTGATGAAAGTGAGAGCAATGAATCGGATACCTGTGATAAGGCGGACGTACAGCTGTGCTCTCCAAAACACAAGCAGGAATCCACGGAAAAGGGGAAGCAAACTGCTGGCAGCGTCAGAGACTCCAGCCCAAGGCTCGGTACTGATAAGCAACAGGATGAGGCACTGTCAGAGAAAAAAATCTGCTTTAAACCTGCCAAGGAGCACAATATTCCCGATGACCTCGACAAAATGTTGGAAAATAAAGTCATGGAAAAAGTGTCAGACCTGTATTACGTAAAAATGTCTGTGGTGGAAAGGATGTGTTTGGACGGCGCCGATAGGGAAGGCATCGTGTCTAAAAGTGTTTCTGCTCACTCCGATCTCATCCCAGGAGTCTATGAGGGAGGACTGAAAATCTGGGAGTGCACCTTTGATCTCCTAGACTACTTTTCCGAGGCTGAAATACAGTTTACCAACAAGACTGTACTGGATCTCGGCTGCGGGGCTGGACTGCTGGGAATAGTTGCTTTAAGGGGTAAAGCCAAAAAAGTCCATTTTCAGGACTACAACAGCACAGTGATTGATGAAATAACCTTGCCTAACACGGTGGCTAACTGTCTAAACAAAGGCAGTACGATGGGCAGTGGAGGTGACCGAAAAACTAGCAAGCCTCCTTCAAAGAGACCCAAGAAAGCCGAGTGCTTATCTGATGCGCTCACCAAATGCAGATTTTTTTCAGGAGAGTGGTCTGAAGTCAGCCAGCTCCTGTTAAGCAGCAACAAGCCCTTTTCAAAGTATGATATGATTCTCACATCCGAGACCATCTATAATCCTGACTACTACAGTGCTTTGCATGATACGCTGGCTCGGCTCTTGGATAAAAACGGCCGCGTGTATTTGGCAAGCAAAGCACATTATTTTGGGGTTGGTGGTGGTATCTACCTCTTTGAGAAATTCATTGTAGAGAGAAATGTGTTTAAGACCAGCATAGTTAAAGTAATTGACAAAGGACTGCACCGATGTATTATGGAAATGTCCTTTAAAGATTCCAGTTAAAATTCAACCACTGGTCCTTCAAAAATATCTTAAAGACAAAATGTTTTAATCCTTGTACCTCTCTGCTTTCTCCTCTGTTGAGTTATTCTGGTTTGACAAATTAAGGGTGCTTGTTACTGAAATGTTTGACAAATCATGCTGTTTGACAAATTCTGCTGTCTGACTAGAACAGAAGGACTCTTCTGATTCTGGTTTATGCATAGAAAAATGGAGCTCTGCTTATACCGCCATCTGTTCATGCCAAATAATTGTCACGTATATGTATTTAAAAGTGAAGCAAGTCACTGTCCCCAGTCCTCCTCTCACATTCTTTGGCAGTGCCAGAACTGTATGTCACAGGAGCGGCTGCTGAGCGCAGCCTGAATGAGATCATTTAGCATCCTAACAAGTACTGCGCAGGAAGCGGTTCTCAGGGGTTATGCTCACAGCTCAGATACAGCTGTAACTGCAGCAGCAGATTTCAGAAGGGAGCACACACCCGTGTGCTCTGCTGCTTTGCCACCAGAGGGGGATGCGATTGTGTTTATCACCTGCGTTCTGTCCCGCTAGCGATCTCACACATCTTTGTAATGTTTCCATATGTAATGCACACGACTTATTCAAGCCTTTGAAAAAGCATACTGGAGAATATTTACTAGTGTGGTCTATAAATTTTCACATTCAGATTTTGACATTTCACTCTTAAGAAAATTTCAGCAAGTGATCGGAAATAGCCATAGCGGTGGTTTTAGAGATGAATAAAAGTGATTTCTGTTTTAGAAGCAGAGTTGAAAGAAGATTCTATGCAAGAGAAGTTCCTTAAAACAGACAACCAGTAAACCTACAAACGCAGTGCAGGGAACTGGAGGATGACAGAACTGAGCTTTAGGTGACAAGTGGGAAAGGAGAGAAACTGCGCTGTTACAGCGGATTGCCACCTAGAGTGCTGTACTGGGTGGGTGGTTTGCAGGTTTTTTCTTTTTTTAATTTTTCAAGAAATTGAACTGCCCGTACACTGTGACCCATTTTCAAAACTTGCAGGGGGGTACTGCCGGACACTCACACCTCTTCAGTCTTTTCAGCAGTTTGGCAGGGCAGCATGCATTCAGAAAAGCCTGTGTACAAGTCACTCCTGTTGCTGAAGAAATTACCTTACCAAATATGCAAACAACCCCAAAGAACTATAAAACCTGGTTCTGAGTGCTTGGTGTCACCAACAGTTCACACACAAAAAGTCCATTGTGTGTTCTGTCTTAAAAAAAACTGGCAAAAAGCTACTACATAACTCTTAACAGGTACATCAAAGTTACTGCTTATGTGCTGCTTTATTGGGTGCCCTTGCAGAAATATACAGACAGTCAACCACCGCAGTAAACTGGATGCAAGGATACTCCATGTAGGAGAGAAAGGACAATAGTCTGAGGGGATGGAAAGAAACTTACTGCAGCAGTGACCTAAATCACTTTATTATCTAAAGTTCCCGTCATTGAAGGCTGTGGAACTGCAAGGTTCCTATTTTGACCATGTTGCTATTAAGATAAGACTCATAGAGGATTTCCTGTACTTCACAGAAGAGCCTTAACTCCTGTTGTTTCAAAAACAATTGTAAGTAGACTAACGGGATGCTTTGGAAAGTACTGAAGTTGCTCTTCTATAGTAGAGGGGGAAAAAAAAGCAGTCAGTTGTGCCGTGGCTATGATTGCGCTTTGGAATTTTTCTGCATCAACTCTGAAACTTTCTGATGACAGACAACTGCTGACTACAGATCGAGGAGGAAAAGGAAGTTTTTGCTTTGGCAGATCAATGAAGTACTGTTAACAGTTGTTCTTTATCAAAACTGGGAAGTTGGAAACAAAGTGACTACCACTTGCCATTTTCCAAACCTCAGTCGTAAGACAAATTGTGGCTTACACATAATGACTGAAAAGCTTGTTCTACACCTGCTACGGGTAGGAAAGCTTGTTCCACACCTGCTTCAGGGAAGAGTACCTGAAGTAGTAAGAAATAGTGATCGCTATGACAATGAATATGGCTAAGAATCTTGTGGGGTTTTTTGATGAATAAAGGTGGTGTTCACAATGTTCTACCATAATCCTTCCTCCTGAAAATATTCCACAATCAAACTCGCCATCTTGGGTTTAATATGCTACTCCTTTGCTCAGCATCCTCATTTTATGCTTGGATTGCTCAAACATAGCTCTGTTTTTGTGCAAATACAGAGTCAGGGGTTTTTTTTTAGGACTTTCAAGTGAAGACTGCTAGAGCCACGATCTCAGTGATTGCACACATGCAAAACTAGAAATCCCACACAGTGTAATTTCCCATTTCAGAATTACCAATGAGAATGAATAAAGAATGTTTTTTCTCAGGTGAAATCAGTAAAATCCACATTGGGATTTCCATAATTCCAGATGAGTTCTTTTCTATTCTTAAAATTCAGCAGATACATGCTGAGAGGAAGCAGAAATCAACACTTAGTTTTGTAGGCTGGTTGTTCTGTTGGTGTTTCAACATCGAATAACACTAGTTTCCCTAATCTATATTAAGGCTTTCTTTACCTGCCAAATCATCACCACCCTAGTGACCAGTTTCCTGCTTTTCTTCCTGATCTGGAATAAAAATCTTTCACTCACTTGTAATACTTGTACATATTACTTAATAGCCAGGGAAATTAGCATTTCCCCGAATGCACTAGAAAAGTAACAGAACTGGGAGGACCCTTGAAGTATTTTTTTTTAATGACAAACCCTTACATCAGGCCCAATTTCTTATATGAAGAAACAAATGTCAGCTGGTAACTCAATTTATCAGCTCATTCCAAATCATCACCTCTTTTTTCCCCTCGCCCCATCCCCTCACTTTCTGAGAGTCATCACAATAAGAAATCCGGTCTAAATTGTGTCTTTCCTGTAACTATTGTGGAGAGAAACATTACAATCAGTCATAAAACATCGCAGAAAACTAATTTAAAAATGTTTGTTTTAACAGGCACTATCCTTAACTGATAACTTCGCTTTGAAGACTATTTGCTAGTTACGGGAAATGAGGATATTAAAAAAAGTTTTCTATGCCAGCACCAATTAAATGGCATCCGTTACAGTTATTTTACTACAGCTTAGGGGAAAAAAGCCATGAGGAAAATCAAAGTGGGAAGTGGCCAATTTGCAAGTTATTGACTTACGTGCTATTCTTGGTTACTAAGTACACAGGCACTTAATCATGGTCTGAAATCAAAATCTTGTTAAGAAAAACCAAACCTGCAATCAATGTTATCATGGCATTTGAAGTGGTGCAGCCAGAAGACTCCTGCACAAGAGCATAGAGAGAAGCACAAGCAGCAGATGCAAAAGCGCACAGAGGTGCTGGAGGGGAAAGTCCAGGCTGGGAGGGGGCGGGGGGGGAAAGCAGGTGTCAACCAAGAGACCTGCAGCACCAGGTTCAAGTGATCCTGTTCCCAGGTGTTCATGGGTATGGAGATACCTGGAACTCTTCTAGTGAGGAATGGAGTGAAAGGTTTGAGGATGAGAACAGCAAATCCCTTTCTGCCCAAGCAACCAAAAATACAGAAGGGTGACAAAAGACAGATAATTGGTGTACAGCAGTAACAGCAGGATTTTTTTTTGTGATAGAAACTGGACTGATGCCTCTCAAATTCCATAGTTTGTACTTTAAGAGTCACATGTATATTGAAAAGAAAAAGCCACTCTATGCTACCATACTGGTAGATAAGCACAATAGGGGCCACAGCAAAGGGAAGAACCAGGATTTATATACAAATACCTCTTGAAGACTGCAAGTCAACAATATAAGCAGAAGAACAAGTGGTACTCCCTTGAAATCCATGACAGCATTAAAGAAAGACTGGCAGGAAACAAAAAAGTGAAAATTGTAGCAAGGAACTTCACAACAAATAAAAGGCAACATCCTGCCACAACAGGAGGAAGCAGGTGCTGTAAGTTAATTCAGACACTGCCTAGGTGTACTGGGTCTGGCTGGGAGGTAGGTAACTATAAGATAATTGTTACTACAAAAAAGAGTAAGAAGCATCATTATACTCATGGGGAATAAAAGAAGTACAAGGGAATCAGAATGAAACAAGTATTGTCAGAATTTGACATTGCCATCAGTCCTCTATAGGGAAGGATCTTACAGGAACACAAACGATCTTGATCATTACTTGCATGGAACAAAATACTGAATTTTCAAAACCATGGAGCAAACTGAATATTTAGACCATTGGTGAATAACTGTAACAGTCCTAAAATCATAGAGTCTTTTAGGTTGGAAAAGATCTTTAAGATCATCAGGTCCAACCGTTAACCTAACCCTGCTATCCCACCACCAAACCATGTCCCTAAGCACCTCGTCTGCACGTCTTTTAAATACCTCCAGGGATGGGGACTCGACAACTTCCCTGGGCAGCCCACTCCAGTGTCTGACAACCCCTTCTGTGAAGAAATTTTTCCTAATGTCTAACCTAAACCTGCCCTGGCACAACTTCAGACCATTTCCCCTCATCAACCCTCTCCTACCTCCCTATTTTTGTAAATGTGGATAAGAAAGCTGAAAAGCCTGAAGAGCAATAGAAAACAAAGGAAACCAAAAACACTGCTGTCAAAAGACCAGGGAATTGGTCCTGTGGTGTTTAAGCTGATGGCAAAATTCTGGTGTATCCTACAATCTGTCAGTAAGACAGGACTGGATGAAAATGAAATGGAGGTAAGGTGATGTAGGACTGTTTAATTAGATGGCATGTCAAAAGGAGAGGAAAAAGGCTTAGAACTGCAGATTCTGCACAAAGGAATGATCTGAAAAGATGTATCTGGGGATGTATCTGTATTATAAATTACAGCAGAGTCCAGATTTATAGTAACATACCTAGAAGACACATTCAATTTTTATTTTTCAAAGTACAGCTCACAGTTACCAGTTTTGAAGTGCTTGTTGTGTTCATAAGTGGCCAATTTATTTCTTGTCATCTGACCATGTAATTTCATAATCTGTATACACTTTTTTCAGTATCTCTACGGTCACCGAATGATCTGCTTTTCCATAGCCCTGCAAGAAAGAATAAACACTTCTTAGATAAAGTACGTCTACAGAACCATTCAGTTCTTGTCAACACAAATTATCCAGTTATGATTTGATGCTTTCAAATAGTTCACATACAAATCAAATAGAGGTTCTAAAGAGTTATTCTTGCAGTATCATGCTTTATTTTTCTATTGTCCTCTCCAGTTAGCCCCCAACTCGAGTTGTAGAAAATAAGTGAGAAATAAGTCAAGCAATCTCAAGTAATAGAGGATGCATATTTCACATCATGATTTCTCCAGCAGGCAGCTTGTGTTAAGATGTTCCCAACCCCTCAGCTACCATATTTATTGAATGTTCTTTTAAACCACAGAGAGTGCATTGACCCACTTTAACGTATAAGCATACAAACACCTGATCTGGCTCAGCTGAAGGAAAAGGGAATAAGCCACCACATGTGTGAACATTTGAGTACTATTCCAGCCACTAAAGAAATCAGAGTCTTTGCATTTCATTTATTTGCAATCTTGCCTTAGCTGGTAATGGCATCATTTTAAATACCTGTGCTCTTCAGCCACTGCAACCCCAAACTAAGGCAAGGTCAGATGACCTATGTGATTTTTAACCCTCATTTAAATCACAATGTTACTCTTTCACTGAAATGTAAGGGAGTTGTGGTAGAAAGTGCCTTTCCATTATTGTTTTCTATGACTGGCATTATCTTGATTTCTTATTTCAGAACTACAAGTAAGTTTTTCCCCTGTCAAAAAGCCTTTACTACACAACAGTACAGTCTACTGATAAAAACCTGTGATTTACAGGTTACTTTCTTTTTCCAGTAATATTTCATGCGAAACTTCACTCAGAAGACCAAAAAAAAAGAAAGCTCAAGATTGCATTATCAAACAAAACATGTACTCTTATTCATCACTGATTCTGCCTCAAGAAGAACAGCTTAAGCAAAACAGCTTTTAAACTGCACAGGTTAAAATTATTGATGCATTATAAAATGCAAAATTTTCAAAAATACCAGATAATATAGTTAAGACAGAAATACTTCAGGTTTATACCATCAGTTGTAAAGCAACAGGCCTACAGATCACTGTTGCCTTGGCAATCACTTTGAAGACCCCATCTGGCTTTGCAAATAACAGTACAGCATCTACTTCAAAAGCAGTCAATGACTATTTCTCTAGTTTTCATAAAATACCAAGATAGTTCTCTTTCAGAGTCTGAAAATAAATCTCCAGGTAAAGAGAAGCATTAAACCAATGTAATTAACTTCCTAACTTCTGACCTGCTACTGAGGTCTTCTGAACCTCCAGGTCTCTGCCTGACAGAAGCCCTCATGGGAATAAAACTCTGCTTTTACATGGTGCTCATCTGTAAGCATCAGGGTATCAAAAGCAGAGAAACAAGGTATTTTTCATAGACATTGCATTACAAGAGCAAGTGTTGACCACCACCTCTAACACTAAATTGACAGCTGAATTAATAATACAGGTGTCAAGTCTCATCTAAAAATGCAGTTATGATGAGGACCTACAATCACAAGAATTTAATAGAGTAAGCATTATACAGTGCCTTCCCACCCCATACAAATCCTAGAGAGTTCCTTTTTTTAGTGATTCCAGGTGGCAAGAGTCATCTTGGAACAAAAGCAGCACTAACATTTAAAAACACTTAACACATTCAAGGCCCAACCTTCACTGCTCATCTAAGGTAGGCAGATTTGAAGTAACCATCACTTTCTGTAAAAAATTAAGTTAACTAATAGAACTATTTTCTTCTTGTCTATGTTAGAAGCCTAGAATCTCTACTCACAGTATTACTACAGAAGCACCTATCCTTCATCCCAGAGCAACACCAGAAACAGACTATAGTACATTCCCTAAATTCAAGAAATCATTACCACTTACTGAGTCTTTCATAAAGAAACTGAACTTACACACAGCAGTAACAGGTAACAGAAATGCTCTAGTTTCCATATTCTTGGAAGTTACTTTTATTCCCATAAAATGCTTTTATGTCAAAATACATCTTCATCTACCAAAAATCCACCACATATAAACAGGGTCTACTCTTCTCGCTCAACACATACACAGAGCAACATTCACAATTTAGCTGGTCACTACCAAGCAACATTTTTATTGGCAAATAAAGATCACACAATAGCTGGATCAAGACCCCATGGCTACAAATGGGCTATTTCTGCTCTAGCAGTAAGGCCAAAAGACTCTGAGTCAAGAGACACTAACTTCCATTTTTAGTCTTCATTATCACTTAACATTGGCATTACTCAGCATTAAGTTATCTGTTATGTTTGCTTTGGTCTCCTGCCCTTAAAACTAGTGTTTTTCTAACCTATTCCACAAGTAAGTCAGGCAAGTTTTCCAGTTAACATTTACACTGTAATTCAAATTGCCAAAAGCCACCATACTGTAAAATAAAAATCCCAGAACATCAGAAACAAAGGTATTTGAAGGAATACAAGAGATGCACTTACTGTAGAGAGCCCAAATACCCTAATTTTCTTGTCTTTGCTATTGTGTTCAATTTTCCCTCCTCCCAGGCACTTGCACTCATATCCCAGCTTTTCCATTTCAGGATTTACTTTTTCAAATATGTGATCTGCACAAGAAAAATGGTGAGGGCCATTAGAATAGGCACGAGGCATCAAATACTCTAGAACTCTCCAGCTATTTTCCACTCATTTCCCTCCAGTTCCATTCCTCCACCTGCAAGAGAGAGAGCTTCCTCTTGGCACATAGAAAAGCCATAATTAAGGTTCTCAGTTTCAGGGTGTTTTACTTAGTTAACACATCTGCCCCTCCTAAATGAGGTTTATAAGGTTTGGAAGTGACATCTGACATTGGAAGAGACATTGATCCGCTTTTCATATTTTGCAAGAGGCACCTATAAAGGGGAATAAAAAAAAGGGGGGGGG
>NW_009260621.1:1640005-1658271 GCF_000687185.1 Egretta garzetta | reverse complement strand
CCTTCTTCCTTCAGGCGGCCCGTCGAGGCCTTGTCCGCGCGGCCCTTCCTCCTCTTCCCCCCGGCGCCTTGTGGAGGGCACCCGCCATCACAGGGCCGCCGGAGGGCAAGGCGTTTACACGGCGGGGGGAAAGGGTCGCGTACAGAGAGAGCTTAATGCCCTGAGAATCTGCAGGTTGCTTTTTACATATGTTAAATGAGAGAGATAAACTTACCTCCTCTTCACCGTATTTTGTGGGTTCCACTTGATGAGCTCGGCAAGCTCCACACGGTTTCTTCACGAGATCACAGACATGTAGAATGAGTAAGACACACAAACTTACTGAAAATCGAGTCTATAACATTCACTGGAATAAAGAGTTGTTTCCTTGTAGCATCGAAGTAAGAGCAATCTTGTATCAAGCTCTTACTCTAAAAAAAGGGAACACCCACATTTTAAAGATGAGAAGTTTTTTTTAAAGCTTCAGAATATTTCCACAAATGAGTTTCAATGTCTTTTAAGTACTGTATTGTAGGTCACTTGCAACTGAACTCTTCATACATACAAAGAGTAAGTCATTGACATGAATTTCTCTAGCTAATATGAAAACAGTGCTTGAACACACTATATGGTATAAACTAAGAAGCAATGCCTTAAAAACACCAGTAAAATAGAGGATGAGTACATATAATTTAAATACAGCACTTAGAGGTGCTTAATAAGATAAATGTGATTTTTTTTGCTAGAAGTTGTGTGATTTATTACTTCACAATTAAAGTTCTTTATTAAAGTACTTTATTAGCTGCCTTAAGTATTAATAAAAATTCCTAATATTGTGTTATTGCAGATACTATTGTTAGTTACATTTCTGAGCACAGAGTGCTACCATCACTGTGAGGGAAATGACTGGAGCCCCAGTAAGGTAAGCCACATTCTTGTTAGCTGCACCTTAGGAAATGAAGATGTGAGAAGGGCTTTAAGTAGAAACCAAGCCTACTATCTCAGCTGTTCTGGCTTTGCCAAGGCAGGCAGGGAAAGTGATAAAATCTGTGTCTAGGTGAGGTGCCTTTTAGGATCATAAGGCTGATAGAGTCCTGGGGAGTTGAGGTGGTTGTGCAAGCTTGCTTTGTACAGTTCAGTGATAAAGGCCTGTAGGATTATTTTAATGTTATTGTAGTGTTAGTTCTTTTAAGTTTCTTTTGAGCAATCTAGAAGGTCTGGGTTTGTTTTGATAGCTTTTGTGTACATAGCTTATTCTTTGATTATTTTGTCTGCTAATTTAGCTGAGTATCTGATATTCAAAGGTTTTATGGAGCTTGCTTGTTTCAATGAAACTTGCCTTTAGGCAGAAGTTAGGAAAACTTCATTGCACTATTCCAGTTACGATGCATGGAAGGAACTAGCAATGAACAATAGTACTACCGGTGAGCAGGGGCAAGGACAGCAAAAGAAGTATTTATGGTATACCTCAGATAGAAGCTAAACTTTAAAGGAATTTGCTCTCACCCATGAGAGCAGGTATCTGGCTTGATCTGACAAGGGTTTGAGCAAATAAGTTTGTGCCTTAGTAACAGGCAAAGCAGAACTTTATCCTGTTCTCCTTAATGCTTTTGTCTTTGCAAGCACCCACCTTACCTGGAAGTAGTTTCCTATGCCATGCTGAGTTATAGAGCTTCCTATTGGCTTTTAGGCCGAAGACAGAAATCCCCTACTGTTGGCGGTAATTGTTAGTGTGTCACTTTGTGGGCCTCAGGGGTACAAAGAGGATGGCATGGGGCAACAGGGGTCTCAAGCCAGAGACAGCCTGCTTCCACTAAAACTGCATGGAGGGACTTTCCTTTCATAATGGGATTGCTCATATCTAACGGTGGCAGTGAGTTTGGTGCTATTTTCTGAAAAATAAAGCTTTTTTATTTGACCAAGTGACATGTCTCTTCACAGTGATGTCCTAAAAACCATTGTTCTGAGGAAGTGTATTGTAAATATTTCAAATTAGGTAACAGTGAAACAATGTGATGATAATTAAGTTAGGCTAGTAGATGTTTTTCTTGAGGAATTGTAGCCAGACCATAAGGGTAAGTGTTGCCAGCATTTTTTTCTTCTTCTGTGTTATGTATGGGGCTTGTTTTCCATTACAGTTTGCAGGCTTTGGACTGGACACAAATGAGTATAAAGTTGTACTGTTGTTTATTCTTTTCTATCATCAGATTGGTTTAATCGCCATGGCCTTGTAAAATTCACCTATCCTTACACTGGCTTGGGCTGTACCGATATTGCAATGTATGTTGCAGTGGATTGTGGTTAGGCTGCTGTTAGGTGGAATCTGGGATCCCTGAACCGAGTTACTGGTTGAGTTTGTGCATCTGAACTTGGTCAAACTTCTCTACATATTCTAGCAGAGAGATTAAAAAGAAGCAACAAAAACTGTGGTTCATGTGACATGGTGTGATAGCTGGGTATAACTATTATAGCTATGCCAGTTCATTTTGATAAAGCTATGAGATGTCCTGGTATGTGTCATACTTTTACCTTCTAAAAGCACTTCCTGAGTGTCTTGAGAGGGAGTAAGCAGGTAATAGCCTTGTGTTCTCTATTGCATCCCTTATGAGAGGGTCCTGTGATGGTGCCTTTTCTGTTTAATAACTCTTGAAAGTGTTAATAAATGCCAACTCAATTTGAGATCATGATAGAGATATCAGTGTTACTGTATACATTCTTACAAGTTTGATGAAAATAGGTGGAGAACAGAGACATTATGAGTGTTGTATTAAATTAAATGCTTGGGTGATGGAAACTGCTGATAAGGGGCAAATGCATTCTTCTTGTCACACCTAACTGCATTTCTAATGAGCTTTGTGGTGGCATTAAGACTGTGGTATTTGTATCTTTTTATAGTAACTTTCTAGAAACACTTTTCTTCCCTATTATGTGTCATTCCCCCCCACCCCCTAAGAAAAATGCTCTGTTCAGCAAGTGTGTATAGATACTGAGCATTCTTTTGTAACCTTTTCCCAGAATTTCATATTTTTTTTGGCTACTAAGGTGGACAAACAGTCTTCAAATAATCTTGGAGGAGATTTCCACTTGTGAGTGCAGTGCCCTTAAAAATTAGCTCTGGAGTATTTACTAAGCATTAGTTTGACACATCAAAATTCAGCTACTTTATCTTAGGCCTTTATATCCTCTAGCCTTATACCACTCAGTAGCTCAGCCTACAATTCAGATTAGGGTTTTCTTCTGAAAAAAATTGGAAATTGTGGCTTTAAGTACATGGATCGTTGCATAAGTATGGTAAATGCTAGTTTTTCAACAAATACAGATTCTGAATATAGTTAAGAGAATCCAGATATGTGCCAGTATCAATCCTAGCAGCAGTCGAATGTGCTAAAGACATGCTAAAAAAATTAAAAATAATCAAATCAGTAGCTTAAATGTGTTATGAGCAAAGCACAGGTGGGTAATATAAATGAAGCTGTATTTTCTTCCTATGTATTGATAGTCCAGTTAGAGCATGTGTAGAATACCTGCAATAAAACAGATACAGCACTGTTATATTGTGAGAGGTCCCTAGGAGTTTCTGAAGCACAGGTGCTAGCAGGGCAAGGGTGTTGTGTCTTATTAAGGATTTCCAGATCAGTTCTGCCCAGTTGTCCCAGTTATCCCTTTCTTATGTTTGACCTGTCATTTCCTTCTCTTCTTGCTGCAAGTATACCTGAGATGGCTGTTGTAGGACTCCCATCTGCTAACTGGATTCCTAAAATCTTTGCCATAAAAGCAGAAAGGTTGAATCTCTTATTAGCCTTCCCTTTAAATATCACTGAAAAAGCAGGGCAAATCACTGGAAGTTCTCAAGATGTCCTTGGATAGGGTGATAGATCACCTCATCTAGGTTCCCTTTCCTATGAAAGGTTGCACTGGGTGATTTTTTTTAGGTCCCTTGCAATGTGGGCTGTTCTATGAAATTCAAGCATTATGTTCTGTGTTTTACAGCCTTCAGCTAAAGTCACTAAGTGGCAAAGTTTAGTAAGAAGTAACTGATGGTTACAAAGAAAACACACTGGCTTCCCTTTCAGTGTAACCCGGTAACAGAAAGGACCCCTGAAAAAGCCAGGGTTGAGAGCCCAAATAGGTTAACCCTATTGTGTGATGGCTTATGAGATTTTTGGATCTGTAGTTAAAAGCTAATTTGGCCTCGAGTGGAATTTTTTAGAAATTATTATTGGCTATTGACAGTAGTCACTTGTTTTGTTAATTTGGATTGAAATGAGGGATGGGGAAGAGAAGGTGTGGTTGTATTGCAGCTGTGTGTGGAGATATCAAAGCCAGTTGTAATTGAACAAGTTCAGGTAGCAGAAGTCATCTGGCTGCAGAAACACAGTTCAGATCTGACTGGCTCATCGTGCCAAAACCCAGGATCAATTTACTGTGCAGGTCTCAGACCTGCTATTTCTAGCTTGCCTTCAGTGCCCAGACTATACTATTTAACTTGTATGACAACTTAAAAGGAAGAAACTGGATTGCAGTTCAAGATCAAATGTAACATTTCATTTGAGACTAGGCAAAAAACCTGTGAGCCAGGAATATCATAATGTCAAAGCATCCTCATATTTACTTTGCTATTAAGCCTCTGAACAGCTAATGACTAAAAAAGGAATATTAGTATTATGCAAATGTGTTAAATATACATCGTGCTGCAGTGAAGCTCACCATGGGATTCTCTCAAGCCATTACACCAGTCCAAGTTACCAGTGTCAGGAAAAGGGAAACAATCAATTTGAATTCCAGCTTTATAAATTTTTCCTTTTATTGAGTTCTTTGACAGCAGGGCACAAGGTGTAAGGATATGTTTGGCCCGTTGTTGTATTACAGGAAAATATTAAGAAAATAATTTTGAAGTAGGTAATTTCCATTGCATGTAGCTCAAACAAGAGAGAGAAAATAAAATGAGGGTTAACTTTCAGCTGTACTTGCCAATTTTTTTAATCCTGGAGCGAGAGTACGCCCTTGAGTTGAGCAGAAGAATGGCTAATGATGCAAATGAAATACACTCTTGTAAATTATGACTACCATGGGCAACAAAGATCACAGGTCTGCTCTGCTGCTTGACCCACTCATTTTAATAGGCTTCGAATGAAGATTTTTCTTCAACAACTGTTGGTTAGCAGCTTCTCAAATTAGCAATGAAGATGGAACAAATGCAGGATAATAACATTCATGTCTTTTGGATTTGTGTATGTATAGGCCATTCAGAAGCCAAAAGTTTGGTTTGTGCACTGAAGGTTAAGAATCCAAGCCAACTTTCAGGATGCAGGAGCCTAAGGGACCTCTGTGGGGTCCTTTATACCTTGCTTTCATGAATAATGGTCTGATATGATCCTTCCAGAAACTGAACAAGATCTGCCTGAAAACCATTTTTTTTGTTCTGCTACTCCTAGAAGGCCGTTTTATAACCTCATTCCTCTGCTGGCTAGAAACTCCCTCCTAATTCCCAGTTTACATTTACTTACAGATGGTTTGTATTTATTTCTTTTTTCATACCAAGTTTATCCCTTTACAGAAAAGTTCTGATCACCTTTACTTTCCTGATACTAACAAAAAGCCCATCACATCCTTTCTGAGCCTTCCTAGCTGCTTCCTCTTCCCCAGACTTAAACACAAATTTCTAATAGGGACCTGGGAAGGTATTTCTTTAGAGGGGACTTCATGGAATATTTCTGCTGTTTGGACAGTCTAGAGTTTCCTACTAAGAAATGTCATTCTCCTTCTGAATGACCATAAGTATCACCTGCCTGTCACAGGATTGCTAGTCTAACCCACTTTGAAGCACTGAACACATGCTTCCCACTATAGAATCCCCTTGGTCAGTGAAACCAGTCTGCTGGGTTTGTTTTTCAGGGCTCTGCTGTCCTTTGATCGTCCTTTGCTGCTCTTAGCATCCATGCCTTACAGCATATGTTGGGGGCACGATGAAAGTGTGGTGTGCAGGTGATGATTCCAGAGTTCCAGCTGTTACTTTGTGGTCTGTGGAGATGAACAGTGTGAATGAGTTGTTTAACTGATCAGAGTTAATTTCCATGGGATCTATGACATCCTGACTATAAGGGCCATTCAGCTGCAGCTGCTTTTCTTCAGGATGCATTTGCATTCATGGAGCAGATGTATGAGGAAACTGCTTGTCCCTCCCTAGTCACAGTGTTGGGAGTACAGTTTAGTAGGTAAAAATCAGAATGAAGAAGAAAGATGGACGGGGACTATAATTGTATGAAGTCTTACTTGCGGAATTCTGGATATAGATTGAAGGAAGAAAGTAGATTATTTTTATTCCTCATGGTGATCTACTACTATTTGTGTATGTGGGCTGGTTTAGCTGGAGCAATGATTCTGCTCTGACAGAAGGGACATCGCATGCAGACCAAAAGAATGAAGAGCTGCTTTCCCCAGTGCTGTCATTCAGTGAGTGCCAAGGTCAGGGAGCAGTGTTTGGTATAAATAGGTTTCTTGTTACTCCATGTTACTAAATTTCATATCCTAGTGAGGGAAGTGCCTTTAAAAGAGCATGTACACCACTTATTCCAGGGGAAGAAAACTGAATCCTGCCTTAGAGGATAGAAGCAAACCCATAGAATTGGCGGTTTAACTCTTATTTTGGTTATTTAGTAGCTAATGGCACAACCTCAATAAGAGATGAAAAATTACAATACTGTCAGTTTTGTTCTGAATTCTTTTCCCATTGCTTTAGTCATCTAAGCAAATGTATTTGCTCTCATTTTTGTTGAGAGAGATAATGGATCTCCTTTGACTTAACCTTTATCTAAACCTTTGTCTTTCTTTTACTCTAGAGGGTATAGAGCAACTGCACTCCTGGTTTACTTCAGGTAGGCATAAATCTGGATCTTTCATCTTGTTTTGACAGAGAGGCAGCCTCTCTTTTGTAGTTTATATACCCAGTCTAACATCATGGGGATTTTGTTGCTTAGGAGAAGTGCAAATAAACTGAACTCTTAACTGCTTCAAATAAGAATGTTGCATTCAGGCCCAGCACTATTTCATAGATGATAAATGACAAACCCTTCATTTCTTGCTGATCCAATACCTATTATGAAGGTAATCTTTGCTGATTATGACTTCTGTGGTCTAAATAACCAGACTCTGCTACTGACTGCAATCGTGGGTGACTATAAAAGATGAGTAAATGCCTATTGATAAATGAGAGGGAAAAAACCCCAACTAATATGCACCAGAAAGGATAAATATAGAATCACAGAATCAACCATTTACATTGGAAAAGACCCTTAAGATCATCAAGTGCAACCATTAACCTAGCACTGCCAAGTCCACCACTAAACCGTGTCCTTAAGCACCTTGTCTACCTGTCTTCTAAATACCCCCAGGGATGAGGACTCAACCACTTTCCTGGGCAGCCTGTTCCAGTTATCAGTGGGGCGGAGAGTGGGTACTTGCGTTGCATTTGGGAAAAATGACTTTGTGGATTGCTTTTTGGGCTCAAATATGAAAGAGCAGCAATTTCAGGGTAGGTGACAGACTCACTGTTCCTGATGAGTCAAGAAATCTAGAAGTGACAGAAGAGCAAAGTCTTCACTGGAAGGTTTAAGTATTGATTTCAGGCCCAGGAAATAAGGAAAGGTCTAATGATCTTGACACCAGTTAACTGGAACTGTAAAAGGCCTTGTGGTGCTGGTTTTTGCCCAGGAAATGATAAAATTGAGCATTTTAACAGCATTGCTTTCAATGTTAGTGATGAATTTCTTTGCTCTTGAAACAACTAGTGTATGCATCAATTGAAGTATGCTCCACTTATCTTATCCACTTATGATCTTATGTTAAACATGCCTGTCCTAAAAAGCAATTACTTACCCAGCTGATAGAAATAAACTTCTTTCTTTGAATAATTCAGGGAGGTTATGGTTGTGGCAAACTTGTGGTGGAGGGGCTAGAATGTTCCTGAAAGAGTACTTAGTTCAAGAACTTCTATTTTCTCGTGGTCTACTGACTGAGAAAAGTAATGAGTAGTATAAATGATATGCCTTTGCCGGCTGTTCATGGGTCAGGTTTTACTTCTCCATGCTGTGCAGTTGTTCCTTGTACTTTTGTCTTCTGCTTTGAAGATTTCAGATACCAAGTGATAAGATCTCATTGCACAGAATGCCAGTAGCTTTGGTGATGGACCTTTCTGCTGCTCGGTTTTTTAAATGGCATCAGACAGTGATGACAGTCTCTGGGGCTTGGCTTTAAATACAGAGGTCAGTATCACCCAAAGCACCTTTTAGGTACATGATCCAAAACTTCTAGATTCTTCAAAAATGTGGCATTCTAGTTTATGATCTGTTGCGGATAACACTTGGAGAGTTTATTTACTGCTTGTTTCCCAGTAAAAAAAAAAGTCTAAAATATCTGTATTGGCCTTCTCTGAAGCTTGCTTAGCAGACATTTCTTCCTAAAGCAGTACAGCTACTGGGATGGGCAGTTTGTGCTGAAAGCTTGTGGAGAAACCTGAGAAATTACAATATTTGAGTTCTAAGGTGCTGTATTTAATGATTAAAAAATTGTTGTTGAACATTGCTTCAGTTATGGACTCAAACACAATAAATACTGTGTCCATTGAGGTATAAAAATTATTTACCTGAAACTGACTTAAGCACTGAAAAGAACAGACCTGAAATTGGAGTTCATAAACTAATGGTGGGGTGTATCAATAAGGAAGTGAAGCTACTGCCCTCCTCATCCTTTTTGTAGTTTATCCCTCATACTATTGCAAATGGAGAATGGAAGGTCATGTTGGCACTCCAGGGCTACTGATAGTTCACAAACTATCCGATAAGTCAAAACATTGTTTTCTGGGAACAGAACTAGGCAGAAGCTATGCAAAGAATTTTCAAAACAAAAACCATTTCTCATTATGACCATTTTTACAGAACCAGCCACCTACTTAATCTCCTAATACTGAAACTACTTTTCACTCCTCTCATTTGCCAAAAGCTGCAACTGTTCTCTCCCTCAGAGCCAGCATCCCCATCAGTGTCACATCTGGGACATCTCACCTGCTGACCATATGGGACTATGGAACACCCCTGGGCTGTAAAATCAACAGCTCTGGGTCTATATGTAGATTATATGTGCATTCTTCTATGTGCATGAAGGGTAGCAATGCTCCAAGAGATTCTCTGCCATAATTTCCAGCACTAGAATTAGAAATAATCAAGTTCTGCATGGGATCAGTTCCACCTGCAACTGCAGGCAACCAGGTACTTGATGTTAAGACTAGCCCTACTTTTATCTCAGCTCAAGGTGTGAGTTGTTTCCTCTTCTCTTTTGTTCTGTTTCATGTTTCAATGCACTGAATCACACCTTGCCAATGCAAGTGATCCTTGGCTTCTGGTTAGATTCTTCAGTGTGTGTGTTTGCCTATTTGGAGGAAATCGAGCAGTATGAGTCACATCAGAGAGTTCCCGAAATAAGAAGCAGAGATAAGATTTTCTGGCTCCTGGGGTTTCACTCTCAGACAGAGTGGAGACTGTCTTAGGCAGCCTAAGAAATTCCAGCTTCTCTGTAGCAGTTCTATTGCCTGCCTTATTCACACTTAATGAGACACAGAGGCTGAGGATTTTGAAATCATCTTTTCTTTCCCATCTAGACATCAGGGAAATCTTGTGTCTTAGACCTTTTGTCTTTGAATTTTTAAAGAATTAGTGTTTCAAGCTCCTTGCCAAACAGGAAAGACCTTCACTACTGGCACCAGAACTCCTTTTCCCCTCAAGACTGGCTAAAGTTCTTACTCTCTCTTCTACTGAGTGTTACTGTGGGTGAAGCTGGAGGTTTCTTCATTATTTCAAAATTTCAAGTAGTTTTACTGCTCTTTGCCATGCGATAAATACCTGTTATACAAACTATTTTGACATAAAAACTTAAAAAGTGTTTTAATTTAGGGATGACAAATACAGCTTCTTGAAGAGAGATGGAACTGGGTTACTGAAAGGTACTTAATTTTCTACTTTTGTCTGTTGACATAAAAGCATCATTAAAATGTTTAAAAAGGAAGACTTAGAAATATGTAAACACAGGCGTAATCTTATAATGTAGGTAAAGAACTTTTCTTTAAAAAAGACATGGAAAATTAATCTGTCTCTTTCTGTATGTACATATGTACATGGATATATTCTGGTTACTTGAGATCCCACCATATCCTCTATTTGTCTTATTTTTGTGATGTCAGCAAGTTTGACAGAGAATTTTAGATAATCTAAAATAATTTCCCACTGCATCCCATTTTCATAAACTACTGATAGATATTGACAAAGGTTTCTCAAACCAAGACTTAAACATCTCCAACAGAAAGCTAGACTCTACAAAACTCCTTTTCTAGCATTTAATGGCCACCTTATTTAGAAAAATTTCCTTTAAAACTTCATCACTGCAAATCAATCCAACCACCACTTGTTATGCACCAAGTGAACATAAAGTATTGTTCATCACGTGCCTCCTAAGTACCCTAAAATGCCTTTGTTTTTAGCAGATTGGATAGATTTCTTTCCTCTATCATCCTTTTCTGCAGTGGGGTGGGAATAAAACAGTTAAATGCCTTGGGTGTTTGCACATAATTTCTGAAGGTCTGTTACTTGAACTGTGATCTGTGGCAAACTGGTAGTTCGTGAGATTAGATCGCTTACAATCTCCTTACAAGTCAGACAAGTATTCATATTTTGTTTGCTACCCTGAAAACATATGAGGGTGTTCATAAGAAATAAAATGAATAATTTTTTTGTTTTGTTTGAAAATAGTTCAGGGTGCCAAGATTCTATGAGATGGTCCTAGCATCTTTTCCAGAAAAGAATAAAAATTTTATCTAGTTCTAAATAATCTATCAACAGTGTTGCTTAGGTTTTGATTGTGTTTTGTCTGCCTCTATCTTTCCAAAATTGTGGTATTTAAGATTAGGTGCAATATACCAGAAGAGATTTGGCAATGGCAGATTGGGTGGAATAATTGCAAATTTTGTTTTAAATAAAACATTCCTGTTAATACGTATCAGAACAGCATTTCCTAGTTTTAAAAATAATAAATCTTTAACCCATATTGAATTTGTGATCTGCTGTAACTCCTGGTTCCCTTTCTACAATGCTCCTGCCTAGCCAGCAATTTCCCATGTTGCTATGGGGTTTTTTTAAGATGAAAACCATTGTGCTTGTTTCTATTGATTTCCGCCCATCCCTCATTTTTCGGGTCATGTCTCTAACTTGTAAAAATTTGAGTCCTACATTGGTCCTTTGGAACCCTTGCACTTCCTCAAAGCTTGAAGTCATCTGCAAAATTTCTAAGTGTTTTAGTTGATATTTTGCCATCCAACTTAAATTAACTCAAGTTAGTTCAGGGTAAGCCCTTGCAGGGCTCTTTTGTATAGTACTCTCAGACTGCTGGTGATCTTTGGAAAAACTGCCCTTGAGTAGTGGTTACATCTCTTGCATGCTCATTTTACGGTGATTTCAGCTAAGCGCTATTTCACTTGTTTCCTTATCAGAATGTCTCATGGGACCATATTAAAAGTCTTAATTACGGCAAACTGTAGCATGCTATTGTTTCTTTGTTACTCAGCCTTGGAGTACATACTTGGTTGATCTGCCAAGAATCAATCAGTTATATCAGTGTCAGCTGTTCTTGACAGCTTAGTAGTCTTTTGCTGATTTTTCAGTTGTTTTCTTTAATGTTTTTCCAGTACAGTTCTAGTATCTTTTCTAGGTGCTCATGTGGAAGGCCTGGCTTCTAATTACCTTGATCTTCCTTTCCTAGATACAGAGAGGCAATATTTGCTTTTTGTCAGCCCTCTTACACCTTTCATTGTACTCTCAAATGTAATTACTGAGAGTTTGGAGATAACTTGGTTGGATCCTTAAACAGTAATTTGATTGGCTGTAACCAACCTAAATAGCCTGCCGTCTTTCCATACTCCGACTTGTTCTCTTTTCCCAATGCGTAACACTCCTGCAGTGAGTATCCGTTAACTTTTCTCTGTAGAGAGAAAGGACATTTGACGCGTCTTCTGTCAATTGTGGTCCTTCTTTAAATAGCAGACCTGACTGGTTTTTGTTATTCTTACTCCTCATGTGTTTATATACTCTTTTCATACCTTCTATGTCCCACAGCAGGCTATCAAGTAAACCTTCTACCTAGAAAATTAATTACTGTTAGATAATCCTTGTTAGGCACATCTGTCTGTGAGGGGGAAAAGAGGTGATCTGGAGTATTCTCATTCACTTGTGAAAAGCTGGGCTTTCACTTGTGGCAATAAAGGTCTGGAGTGTACAGGAACAAGAAGTGTTCAGCACTTCTAAAAATTTAACTTGATTTAGATTTAGTCTCCCGTTTCTCCAGCAGAGAGGAATTGGATTAATTATAAGGAACTATGTTTGCGTTCATGTAACATGAGAGGAGAGTGGACAACTGCCCCCAGCTCAGTGCAGCACAAGAAATGAGGCTCTTAGATTCTCAAATTAATTGGTGAAGGAAGAAAAAAAAAGTGCAAATGTGAAATAAAAATGAGAAGAGACTAAATCAGGAACATGGAAGTCATCTAAGAGGCAGGCTGGGTGGCATTTCTAGCTTTGAATATCTGCAGTTCAACCTAAGCAACTGTGTTGGAGGTATTTTTCCTGAAATACCTATGTAACTTAGGATCCAATATGAGCTTTAGTTCATAGGAATCCCAGTCTTCCTGAAAAACAGGGGTTTTAAGTGTTTTTGACTTTTAATAATGAGGTTTTAACCTCATAGTAGTGTGCTTTTGAAAATGCTTTTCAGGCTTTTATTTCTGAAAATTTTGCATTTATATTCATCTTCCATTACATTAAAAAGGAGATAAAATATAATTGGTGGACAGCAGAATTTCCTGGGAAAAACCGAAAAGAGCCCCATGTTGGTAATACATAAGGGAATACTGCCAACAAAAAGAGGCAGTCTTTTTTTAGGCTGGAGTTTTTACAGGCATATTGCTGTTAGGCTTTGGTGTTTTGTTATTTTGTGTGGATTTTTTTTTAATCTGCTGCAGACAAGAGGTCTCAGACAGCCCTTGTGAAGGAAGACTATTGTAAACTGTGAAACATTCTCTTCCTTCCTCCGGAGATTCCACTGCCAAAGCAATTCTGATAAAGTTTCCTCTACTCCAGAGCTTCTGCCAAGAGAAGGATGAGCACTTACCAGTAGGAAGCTCATAAAACGACTTGAAAAAATGAATCTCTAGGAAAAGGTGTAGAATTTTCTGCCTCCTGGCTCCAGAGAGGGTATAAACTGTTCTGGAGTTGTCTATAATTTTTCTGGGTATACAATTATAACAGCTGATCAATGGTTTAGAAAAAAAAGGCTTCCCTATCAAAACTTGTTAGTTTGTATTCGGATAATGTTTATGGAACCCCTGTGAAATTAGGCCCTTCTGCATGATGTACTGTACAGGTACATTAAAAGTACCAGCCTCTGTTAGGAGAGTTTACAATCTGAGGAACATGGACAGAAAAAGGTTGTCAGATGGGAAATGTTTTCATTCCCAATTTACAGATGAGCAGCTGAGGCTAAAGAAATAGTGGTCCTGGTCTGATGCTACCTGGAAGTCTCTGGGAGTCGGGTTGTTCTGAGCAAGGCTGGCCCAGGCCTGGGCTTGCAGAATGCGTCTGTGGCATAGCCAAGAGTTAATGTCAATCTCCCGGAGTTTCTTGGAGGTTTATTTGTAATTCTAGCTTTGCCTGTGCACACCTGGTAGAAAGTGTTCTTCTCCCTGCAAATATTCAATGTTGTTTTTAATCCTCGCTATATTCAGTAACTGAATTCAACGTGCTTTCTAGGACTTTGTTGCAATTTCTAGTAAACTCTCATATTTTGATACTGAGGCTGTTTTAGAATATATTCTTTACTCTGTCCTCTTTTCTGTGATTGATCCCTTTGATGGGCAGAGATCTATTAAGGTATGGCTACTTGAGAAATATTTTTTTGTGAAAAAAGTGGGAATTGCTACCAGCTGAGATCTTAGCTTGGGATCCAGGAGGCCCTTATTTTTATTCTGTAAGAACAGGCTGAGGCTCCAAAATAAGAGCTCCAACATGCACTGTATAAAGTATAACTATGCTTTACAGATATCAAGTGGGTGCTACCCTATGTCCTCCTATTGCTGACAGCCCTTGTTGAGTCCTTTGAATGTCAAGCCTTGTTAAACCTCACCCGTACTGGTGTATCTTTGTCTGGGATGCCAGTTTGGCAACTGGACTGTCTGGTGGAGTCTTCATAGTAAGTGCCTGAGTGGACATGGAAAAAAGAGTGGGGTGACATGGCTGATCAGGGCACAAGGGAATAATACCACTTCGTATTGACCAGGGTTAGGAGTGCTGGGGAATGTGGACTCTGCAACAAGTTTCCAGTGTTGTGCCGTTGCTCAGGGTTGACAACAGAGCAAATGTCTATTACTCGTGATGCCCATTGTCTACTTATAGCCCTCAGCAGTACTCGTGAGACCTTCTGTAACAGAAGCAAGAGGGATATTTCAGGGAGAATATCCAGAACTACTGTTGCATATAGCATGGCAAGTCACCAAAGTGGCATACACGTGAAGGTGTGCAGGAGGATCAAGGAGTGTAGTGTAGTGGTGCAGCCAGAATACTATTGTGCAAGGAGTCAGTGATCCTCATGCTTACTGCTTTCTCATATACGCAGCTGCACTCTGGATAGCCTGTGACTGCTTACCAGCCCACTATAGTAAAGTGTCTGTGGTTACTCAGGCGTGTGTCTCCATACCATGGACACCATGTGACTGCTCTCTGCAGTAGTATAATTAATCAGTGTATACACAATAAATGTGCATGAATGTAGTAAGAGACTAGTGTATTGTCTTGGCCACCTGAAATATTATATGCACCTGTTCAGGAATTGTAACTCTATTACAGGTAAGGATTTTGGAGCATATTGTCCAAGGGACTCTTCAAAGCTAAATCCATGTTCCAAGCTTGACTGCTACGAGTGACTGATGAATGAGCAAGACTCTAGAAGAGTACTCTCAATCCCGGGGCTGGCAAACCTTACCATAGATGAGAACTCTGCACATCGTGCTGTGATCCACAAGGAAGGGCTTGTCCAATGCTGCAGTTTCCATCTTTTATTCAAACTTAGTTAACCAGCTTTGAGTGTTGGTGCCTTTCTTACTGAGATCCGAAAAGAACTGGCACTTCCTTGGTGCAAAACACTATGCTAGGTGAAAAGTTGGAGTCTCCTTATTCATGCAGCCAACTCAAACTAGCCATCTTGCTCCTTCCTGATATCCTGGAATTGTGTGTTTCTGCCAGTAAAACTATGTAATGCAGCACTTGGCCACTTGTCAGCACAGTGTGCCTTTGTGAGAGGGTTGATTTGGCAAGGGAAAGCATGAGGTTTAATGGGTGGGAGGGCCAGATCCTGGGATTTTCCAAGAATTTTTTTTCCACACGGAATTTCCCATCCTGTGGAAGACAGGACAGTCGAGAGAATAAAAGGCCGTAGTAAAGGCAGGGATTACACAGTCCAGACACTTGGAGTTGAACTTAATCTTCAAGTCTGTATTCAGCAACTTTGCAACAGAAAGCAGTCACTGAGGCTTTTGCTACCTGGTCACCACAACTGCAACCTGTGAGTATAAATGGTATCCTGGTATTCTGTTTCATTGCTCAGCTAAAGGAAAACTGGACAGATGGAATACTGTGTTGGTGTTCTTTAAAAGCTATTACATTTGTAATGTAAGAGCTTTTACATTTAAAAACTATCTTGATATTAAGAACTGTTTTAAAATGAATAATTTTGTAAAAATGGAAATCTCATTTAAGTCTTTAGAATAATTGTTTAAAAGTACGTAGAAAATATTAATAGCCAATATTTTATATTGAATTGTAAAAAGTTAGTTTTGTTCTTTACAAATGTGTTCCTTTCATCTTTCATAGCCATCTGCTTAAAAGATAAAGAGAAGAGAAAACTTAGAAACATGATTTGCTTGTCCTTCCTGTCTCTTCTTGCTTATGGTAAGTGTGCATGTCTCTTTGTAGAAAACTAGCTGGATAGTAACATTAGTGTGCCTGTTCTGTTTGAGCTCAGAATTAAACAGAATTTTTGAACCTGACCTAATTAGCTTGAGGCTAAGTTCACATAGAATAGAAAAACCTCTAGCTGCAATGGCATGTTTCCCTGCTTGCCTGTCAAATACATAATTGGCTCCTATAGTTCGCTATGAAGTCTGCAGAGCTTTGTGTGATTGCACATAGTTTCGCAGGCTAAAGTCCCTGTGCTTGATGCTGACATGCCTGTTTTTGAAGCTGGCCAGTTAATTGTTTATAAAATAATTGCTACTTTGTATGTGGATTCAGATCTTGACAAGTTTGCGTTATTTATAGAGCTTTATATATCCTCTTCTGGAGAGAGAGGAGGGAAAAAGTCAGACACCACCTTTTTGACATCTTTCCATTCTAGGACTTACAATACTGCAGGTGGTGAATTGTTGGACATACCATTATTCAGACACAAACATGACCTACAGGGAAGCAGAGCTGTGGTGCAAAAAGAGGTATACTAACATGGTTGCCATTCAGAATAAGGAGGAAATCAACTATCTCAATAACTTCTTACCCTTCAATCCGGGTTACTACTGGATTGGAATCAGAAAAATTAATGAAGTATGGACCTGGATTGGAACTAACAAAGAACTGACAGACGAGGCAGAAAACTGGGCTTCAGGAGAGCCAAATGGCAAAGGGAACAATGAGGACTGCGTTGAAATCTACATCAAAAGAGGGAAGGATGATGGCAAATGGAACGATGAGCAGTGTGAGAAAAAGAAGGTCGCCTTGTGCTACACAGGTATGGTATGATAAAGGCCATTCTAGTGTGCCCCTGTGGAGATGAGATGGCGGGTGGGATGAGTTGTTTAACCTAGTCTTACATATTAACTGCCTGACCATGTAATCACTTGTACACTCAGCTACAGGGCTGAGATTATTCTTGTTCTAAGAGCTGGATTGATCCTGCTTACCTTTTAGCTCCCAGAATATTGCACATTTTTATGAGCGAATCACCAGACCTTCTCTATAATCAGTGGAGAGAAACAGGCTCTTCTAGATAGTGACTTTCATCCCACTTTCAAGCAGGTGTCTCAGCTAGATAAGAATGGCCCTTTTGGAAGTATCTCTCTGCTGACTGTAGACCACTGGATTCGATTAGACACTTTGTGTAGAGGTGGCTAAGGCTAGGTCAAAAAGAAAAAAAAAAAAAGTCAAGAATCAGCCAAATTAGAGCTGTGGTGAGTTAATGAAGAATGTACCTGCTGAGGATTTCTACCTAACCCATAGTATATTGTTCCTTTTGCATTTTAAATCTTGCTAATATCTACCTGAGAATAAGTGGTCATGGAGTTTGCCACCAGTAGAATCCATTCACTGTGAGCTAGTCTGTCAAAGGTGTTGATTTCTGAAATGCTTTTGTGAAATGACAGGATAATCTTATGTGCCAAACATCCTGCTTCTCTTTTGCTATACAGACTGCTTGTTTAGTGCCAGAAGGACAAATAAAACACTAGCCAGGTTTCATTAGTGACCATTGCTAATTCTTTTATAATTTGCTGTAATTTTTTTTTTTTTATTCCAGCTTCTTGCAACCTGTCTCTCTGCAGTGGCCGTGGAGAATGCATAGAGACTATTAACAATCACACCTGCCATTGTAACCCTGGATTCTATGGGCCTGAATGCGAGTTTGGTAAGATTACTCCATCCTGCTTTTCAACCATGGTGATGTTCATGCTAGCGTGTTCAGTTTGTCTGGCTTGATTTACCTGCTCAGCTGATGATACTGACTGTGTACCTTCTTGTGTTTCTTTTAGTGGAGAGTTGTGATCCACTAAAGAAACCTGATCATGGGAGCCTCAAGTGCAACCATCCATTGGAGAACTTCAGCTACAACTCATCCTGCACAGTTCACTGTGAGGAAGGCTATGAACTGACGGCACTGGAATCTGTATACTGTACCTCTTCTGGGGTCTGGTCTGCCCCCCTTGCAGCATGCAAAGGTGAGTTTCTCAAGCAGTGATAAATGAGCTTCCTACATTGTACATAGCTCTGTAAACTTCTGTGTTGCTCTGTTAGTAGGTACAAATTGAAGTTCTGGCCCATTTCTTTGTAATTAATTATGTGGTGAAGGTACTATTTTATTGCAGCACACAGGTGTCTCTCTTCCTGAAAAGATGAAATGGGCAGGATGAATATTCTGGCCCTGGTCCATATTTC
>NW_009260621.1:1622897-1639992 GCF_000687185.1 Egretta garzetta | reverse complement strand
GCTTTTCCACCTCTTAATGGGCAATAGGGAATGGAGATGATTTAGCTGTGAGACTGCTCACAACAGGCCAGTTAATCCTGATGTAGGAATTATTTTTTTTTGAGGTGTTCAGCTTAAAATAAGCTACTGTTTGAAGTAAATAAAAGCATCAAACATCACCAAGCGGCACAGAAAATGGGAAAATTTGGGGTTGTAAATAGTTGCTGTCATGAATTCAAATGAATTTACAGCCTTGCCATAGGAGTCAGTCTTCCATATTGAGAACTCTTACACTCCTATCTGGTTTCTGAAATGGCAGCATAGTAGATCTCCTTTCTGAAGCTGCTTCTGTTTAATGGATATGTTGCTATGTTTCAGGAAAGAAAAAAAAACTTTCTATGGGTTTGTTCCAAACTAAGCTCTGTTCTGTTTCTTATGCTTTTCAGCTGTGATATGTCCTGCCTTAGAAATGCCTGCTCATGGTGCTGTGAACTGCTCCCATCCCTTTGTGGAGCTCACCTGGGGTACCACCTGTGATGGGGGGAAGTGTTTCCCCGGGCAGGCCCAGCCACACTGCAGTGTGGGTCTTCTGGGGCCTGGGACAGGCAGCAACCATCCTGTGCAGGTACCTTTCCTTATCCCTGCTTACCTGAGCACTTGGAGTTGTCAGCATTGGTGTGTTGAATTCCTGAGGCATCTGTGCTGATTGCTGTTCTGATCTGTGCGTTGCAGCTGTGAGGTGTGAGGCTGTAACCTGGCCAGAAGAAGGCTTTGTGACCTGTGACCACGCTCCTGCAGATCTCACCTATGGGTCACGTTGTGATTTCCGCTGCAGCGAGGGCTATGTTCTGGATGGCCCATCCAGCATTGAGTGCATGGGTCAGGGACAGTGGTCAAACCCAGTGCCAAAATGCAAAGGTAAGATTTAATGGGTTGGAAATCATCAATTTAAGCTTAGAGTAGCTCAGCTAGTCTGAAGAGACTTCCTTGTTCAAGTGTGGTCAAGGAGTAACAGTCATCTCCAGCGTATTTATAGCACTTTTCATAAGACGACCTCAAGATGGTGATCATTTAGCCTGTTGTATTAAAGAGAAAACAGCAGTGCAGGATGACAAGCAACACTCAGGAACTGTGTCCCCAACACACGTGATAACAGGTTTTTGAAGTGGAGTGTTCTGACAAACTCTTTATTCCCTACATTCCAAATGGGAGCCAGTATCTATTTATGTAGTCCACTTGTGGAGTATAATCTGGAGCCAGTCTCAGGATAGCTTGCATGTTTCAGGTGCATGTTTAAGGGTTTTGGTTGTATTGTTCAACATGCTAAAATCCCTGTTTCCTGAGGCACTGCTAGGTCTGAAGGGAAGTACTATGGCTCTGTAGGGCACAGCTCTGGGCAGGGCATGTTCTCTTGTCAGCTCAAAGAGAAGTGTTTATCTTGACCTTCGCAAAACTAAGCTCTGTTCTGTTTCTTATGCTTTTCAGCTGTGACATGTCCTGCCTTAGAAATGCCTGCTCATGGTGCTGTGAACTGCTCCCATCCCTTTGTGGAGCTCACCTGGGGTACCACCTGTGAGTTCACTTGTGAGGAAGGATTTGCCCTGACAGGACCAGCCACACTGCAGTGTGGGTCTTCTGGGGCCTGGGACAGGCAGCAACCATCCTGTGCAGGTACCTTTCCTTATCCCTGCTTACCTGAGCACTTGGAGTTGTCAGCATTGGTGTGTTGAATTCCTGAGGCATCTGTGCTGATTGCTGTTCTGTGTGTTGCAGCTGTGAGGTGTGAGGCTGTAACCTGGCCAGAAGAAGGCTTTGTGACCTGTGACCACGCTCCTGCAGATCTCACCTATGGTTCACGTTGTGATTTCCGCTGCAGCGAGGGCTATGTTCTGGATGGCCCATCCAGCATTGAGTGCATGGGTCAGGGACAGTGGTCAAACCCAGTGCCAAAATGCAAAGGTAAGATTTAATGGGTTGGAAAACAAAGTTTTCTTGTCACTGGACAGCACATTGAAATCCATATTCCTATAGGGTCCTGGTTCTAGACTAAACTCTGCCTCTCATGTTTTCAGCTGTGACTTGCCCTGCCTTAAAAATGCCTGCTCATGGATCTGTGAACTGCTCCCATCCCAAAGTCAAATTAATTTGAAAATACAATGTACATCTACTAGTGCAAAGAATAGGGCTGAAGACAGGAAAGTCCTTAATGACTCTTAACCGTTTCTTTCTGTATTTCAGTTGTACAGTGTGAACCACTAATTTCTCCTGAGAAAGGCTATATGGATTGCTCACATGGTGCTGGGAACTTCACATACAACACAGCCTGCCACTTCAGCTGTCTAGAAGGATGGAGGCTGAATGGTTCTCATGTTCTTGAGTGCAGTCATTTGGGAAACTGGAGTGCTAGTCTGCCCACATGTGAAGGTATTTGACCTGTGACTAGCCAGAGAGGTGGCACTGGGTTTCTAGTCAAAAGAGGTGTGGGAGGGTGGAGGAGGTAACACTAAACAGCGAGCTAGAACTTCTAGTCCATGAATTAAAAAGTCCAACAAAATCTCTCAGTATGTTTTTTTTTTTTAAAAAAAAGGAAATTCCTAATAGGTCTTGGTGAAAACTGTTTATTTCTTATCCAAAACAAAAATCTGCAACCTAATTTCTGGTTGGTTTGTTTGGTTTTTAATTAAAATATTTCTCATGTTGAGCTTTATCCATATGAATAAAGAAAAAAGCATTTCTAAAGAAACAGAACCTTGTGGGGAAATCTGCATTCATAAGTCTGTTTCTCAGTGGAAAAGCTTATCGATTTCTTAATTGGGTGTGATAGTTTCTTGGGTGAACTCCTCAGCCAAAAGACCTCACAGAGCTTTTCTGTCAAAGGCTGTAATTTTACAGGACAGCAGTCTCAGGCTTGCCTTCCCATTCAAGGCAGTAAAGAGCTTTGTCCTTGTCCTCAGTAGGAACATACTTGGCCTGCCTCAAATGCTTTTGCCTGTGGTCCTAAAAGCTCAACTCCACTTTATTTGCTTGAGCAGAATTTAGATCCTTGAGTCATTTCATTGATCTCAACAGGATTGCTCAAAGAGGAAGACAGCACAGTGGGAATTAAAATGTGAACTGAAACATGAAAAATAGAAGATGAGCATAAATTGCCATGGGAGGCTGGAGGTTAGATAGACCCTGGTATAGTTAGCTTGTTGCCTTGCTATTGCTTTGGCAACGGGTGGGATAATTTTTAGTATGCAGCTTTTTACCTTGTGTACAGGATATGTCCTGTCTCAGCAAGAGAAAACTTAAGGGTTACAAGCTGTAGTTCTGGTTCCTCTTGAAGAGCACAAGGAATAGGAAGAAGTAGAGAGGGCTTCAAAGACCTCACATGCCTCTTGATCTCACTGAAACTTTTTCATCCTTTCAGCTTCTGAAGAAGCCAGCTATGTCTCTGTGGGCATAGCAGCCACAAGTGCCTCTCTGTTGTCCACAGCGTCATTCCTCCTTTGGCTTGCAAGACGTTTCCGAAGAAAAGGTGAGCAACTGCACTGGGTCCACTGGTTTTATTTACCTTCCTGAAAAATTTTTAGTGGAGAAAAAAAATCATCTCCAAACCCCTATACCTTGCTTTTTGAAAAAGCGAAAATTCCCATACTTAAGCAAATTCCAAAATTATTTTCAAGAAGTATGCATAAATGCCACGTCTGGCTTTTGGATGAACATTTAAAAATCAAAAATAGTAAAACCCAAGTATTTGGAGAAGAAAAAAGCAACATTCTATTTATCAGTAATTATTGCCAGGGAAAGTGAATGGGAATTTGAGATGGGGCTAATGACAACACAGTAATAACTGCCTGTGATATTTGTTGCTACATAATGACTTTTTACCAGATAGTCATAAATAAGGTTTTTTTAGTAGAAGAAAAAGCTTGCATGATGGGACTTTCATCTTGAAATGCTAATACCTTTTCTTATTCTTCTTGCAGCAAAGAAATTTACTCCTTCCAGGTAAGTTGTGTCTCAAAAAGCAGTATGAAAAACACTGCAATCGCTTTGCTAAAATCCATGTGATACAAACCTGTTGTCATTAAAGTACTTTTCATTTCTTTTTTTTGTAGTAGCTGCCAGAGCCTAACTGTCGAGGGTAGCTTCCAAAGTGCTGGCCAGAATGTCTAGCTCCAGGTGTTTCAGGTAAGTACATGAGATGACTGCACTCACAAATTCTCTTCCTTTTAATCACACAAGCAATCAGAGCTGTTAATTGCTATACAGCTGCTGAAATAGCAATATGTGTTTTGGGGTACCCAATATACATCTCAGCATTGCATGAAAGTTCCTAAGAAGACTGATGGATTTATTGCTTTAGAAAAGGTTATTCAGGTCCTTAAGGATGTTTAGCATTCTGTCCAGCTGCATATAGTATTAGGAACACTTTTTTGCATTTTTGCTTACTGCTGCATACAAAATACCTCTGAAATGAGAGGAAATAAAAATTTATAGAGGAATTTTTTTCTCTTCAGGAATTGAAGTCATCTTATGTCTCGGATATCTGAAGAATGAAACTGCATGCAAATCAGCAGCTGTCCAGATGTGTTTACCTCTTGCTGACAGGATGATTGACCTTGTGTATTGTTCAGAAATTTTGAACTCAAGCTGTCTGGTATTTCCACTGAAGGCAAGCAGAGAGTAAAACTCTGGCCTTCTGGCAAAATACGGTCTACATTCAGTCATGTAGTTATCATAACTGGGAGCTTGCCATCTCTTGTCCAGATGGTGAGCAAATAGTAAGCTGCTGCCTAAAGAGGAGGCTGGTTTCTCCTCTGGTCTACTCAAAGGTACCTAGGTGAGGTGAAGACATGCATTATTTCACATCACTTACTACACTGCTGGAGACATCGTCTCTGGAGACATATGGGTTATACCTGCAGAAACAGTGTAATCAGGATGAAAAAAATATTCATTTAATAGTCTTGAAACCATTGATCTGGTTTATTGTTTAAGTCAGTTTATTTTAAGAGGATGTCCCTGTCAATAAATGTGCCTGTGGTGATACAGGCAGTTATTTGGTGTTTCTGCTGCATGTCTCAGAACGCTTAGGGACTTTAAACTCTCTTTTTGTTTGTTTTTGTTTGTAATAGCACTAGGAATCATAGTGCTTGTACTAGGTACTCTGGTTTCTGAATGCAGCAAGTAGATTTTAAATGATCTCATCCCTGTGGGATTGTGCACTGTAATACATGTGTATGCATAAATATTTAATTATGCAATTTTTACTGTGGACATTTCTGTGCTGTTAACTGTAAATGTGTTGTAAAATACCTGTTCCTGAGTAGGTCTGTGGCCACTGATCTGGGCCCAGGTAATTTGAAAGTAATTCGGAGATGTTTGTAAGGATTTCATGCCTGCATATTATTCACAAATAAAATGGAAGCCTGAAATTTGTGTGTGTGTATATATTGCAAGTATGATTTATTAAGTTAAAGGACTTTAAATGAGAAAGTCTTTCTTAATAAGTTATGTTTAAATTATAATCTTAAATTAAGATCTGATATGATTGAATCTGATATGTATTGTCCTATTTGTAACAGTATTTAATAAAATGTTATAAACATAATGCTCCCTTTTTGGAAACATACATCATTTAAATTATTTTGGTCAGTCCTGTGGGATATGGCTTCAGCAGTAGAATATGAGGGGTTGGGGGAAGACTGGCTAAACAGCAAGCCTGTTCCTTATTTAGCTTTCCATGTTTTCATAGCAGTCAAGGAAAGAGTAGCCAGCAGATGGCACTGACTGCCTGGGAGCTAGCACAGCCAGAGCTGGGACCCCAGACCAGCATCCCCAGTCCTGGAAGGAAGGAGAAGGGCTCAGTGATGTGTCCTGTAAAGCAGGTGCCTGGACCAGCAGTGGGCTTTGTGAGAGGTATGCTCAGGAGGGAGAGGAGAGCAGAAAGAGAAGCAAGTAGATGATCTTAGTACATAGTTAACAGCACAAACCCCTCAGCCCATGCAGGTCTTTTGCAGCCCTTTCTGCTGGGAGACCATGAGCTAACAGGTGAAAGCATAGCTCTGGGGGGTTGCTGATGACTGCTGTCTAGGGACCCCCACTCCCACCCTGGCTTGGGTTGTAGCCAAAGACTCTGCCATGGGCTAGTGCTAGCCAGGTGCCAACGATGGCCAGACATTCTTGTGGCCACCCTTCCCTGATCCCTGACATAGCCAAGGAAACTAAACTGCACTGTGGCTCTCCATAGCTAGCCATCGGGCCTGTGAGCAAGGGAGTCAAATATGAGGTGCTGTGCCAGAGTGGACAGGGCCCATTGTTGTTTATCCCAAACCGATTAATGAACTGAGAGCGGCTGTCAGTACTTCCCCCGCCTTGACAAGGTGGGGCCCAAGCGTGTGAGCAGATGTAGAGCAGTAATCCTTCAGGTTCCCTGAGGGGACGTAGAGATTAGCCCGAAACGCCCTGCTCTGAATCCCTGCAGGAGCTGTTTTGAGAGCTAAACCACCACATGGGTCCCCCAGCCTGTCCTTGTTGTTGTCCTCTACATGCATGGCCCTGTAGCATCCTCTGGAGAGAGCTGCTCAGGCCAGCATGGCTCCTATCCTGCTGCAGTCAGGGCAGTCCAGCTTCTCCTTTCCCAGTAGCTGACCAGAGCTGGTGCTTCTAGCTGCTTTCCCTGGGATCTTACAGGGGCTTTATTGCCAGAAAAAACACTGTAAAATTATCTTCTCTTTCTCCAAACCTTCATCCCTTGTGACTTCCAGAGGCAGCATGAATGAGACCACATTTGAGTGGTATTAGTCCTCTATCTGTCCTGTATATCCCCCAGGCCAGACAGACTTCCCTGAAGGGCATCACCTTCCTTCCAGTGACTGACAGGATACACCTATCCTCATAATTAATGCCAGTCCAAGGCACAGGCAAAGCACACAGGCCTGTGCTTGTCCAGGTCGCTTGATTCTTGATCTTTTCCTGTCAATGTTTTTTCCTGCTTCAGGGTATGTATTGCCAGTTATGATGGCATGGCGTGTCCCGGCCTTTAGGATCTTTGGGAAGTCATTTTATTTGCAGTGGATGTGTCTCTGTCATGTGCCTGTGAACACGGGTCTTTTGTTGTTTGTCATCTGTATAGTTCCCGTGCTAGCGAGAATGGCCATGGGAACGCTTGCTGCCAGGCAGTTGTTTAGTAACTCCATTGTAATGCTCCTCTATATGGTGCAGTGCTGTGCAACCACTGAAGGGCCACAGGGTCTTTGCTGGAGGGACTTTCCTTATTTCCTTTGTCCCATTTCCCTTAAATTCCTTAGCTTTCCCTGGGCCTGTGGCATTGTTCAGAATGGGATCTGTGTTTTGCCTGGCATCTTATTTTGGAGTGGATGTCTGCTTGTGCCGTGACCTATGGGAGCTGTGAAGGTGACATTAACTGGGAGGCACGCATGTCCTTTCACAGCTCTGCGTGTTTGCTGCTTGGCAAGGGGATGGTTTTTGTGGCGTAACTTAACACATTCCTGATGAACTGAGCTACCCGGGTGGCGTTAGCTTTTTACATCTGCAGTCCAACAGAAGGGAACTTAGAAACAAAATTGCACGTAAAGTCTCAGACAGACAGGTAGTGTTTGATTTTGAGTAGGTGTCTCTGGCCCTTGATGATACGGACAGTATAAGCCCTGCCCAGATTGGGCTTGTGCCTTCTGTTTTCATAAGCAATTAGCCATCAAACAAACAGTCATTTACTAGGGCCTGGCTGAAGTTGCCTTCCAGAGCTGCAGTTTTCAAGGGCTGGACAGGACCCAGCATTTGGCCAGCAGTTCTTCACTCACAAAGATAGGTCACTGCTACAGGTTCTGGAGACTGCACATCTTTGCAGCTCCTTGCGTGCTTTGCTGAGGACTGGCAGTGGGGGCTTTGAAGCAGCAGCTCCCGCAGGAGTCGGTGTCGTGATCAAATCACTAACCTGCTCAGCTCCTGCCCTGGGAGCTGTCAAGAGGGTATTAGGGCCAGGAGGCCAGACTGCAACATACTCAAGCCTCTGTGAACCTGGTTTCTGTCCTGAGTCTTGTTCCCATTTTAATTCCTCTGGTTCTTGCAGGGGGTGACTCCTGCCTCCTAGCTTGAGCATGCTGCTAATGTGTGGCTGGTGGTGAGTATTTGGTGAGGGTCTTCAGCCCATAGTCCTGGAGGAAAAAGTTGCCATGGTGAGCTCTTGGTCAGGGACAGAGAAGACCACAAGATTGCTGTTCCCTGAGAGCTGTACCTCACATCAAATGAGAAATACAGCATGGGCTTGCCCACAGGAAGGCAGGCAGGCCATCCTCCTGTTGGTATTGGGCAGCAGAAGCTTGGTGGAGGGCAGAAAGCAGGCATCTACAGCCCAGTCTGTCATAGCACTTGCACAGTTTTGGAGCCTTCCTAGCCTGGTTTACTGCCTTTCATGCACGCCTTTAGGGAGAAGCAAGCAAAATTGTGGGTCAGATTTGGCCAGTGGCGTCAAAACTAGCTGGATGGTTATTGCTACTCACCTGGCACTATTAAATCTCACCTAGAAGGGAGGCAGACATGGTCAACACAGTTCAGCTGTGGCTCCAGTGGTGAGAAAGAAATCCACAGCCCAGAAAGTGTTTCCACAGCTGATGATGGCCAATGCTTTTTCCAGCTCAGGAAAGCTGCTGCCAAGAACAGGACAGCGTGCAAAAAGCACAAATGCCTCCTCAGCAAGGCAGCAGATGCCCCCGGGCAGCTGCCAGCAGGTTTTCTACCTGCCTTCCCACTTCAGGGAAGGACATTCCCTGAAAAGCCCAACAGTTGCTTTGACTTTCAGCCTGGGCCAAGTGGGACCTTCATCAACTTCTCGCCTCACCAGCTGCCACGAGAGCAGTGATGGCAGGTGTGAAATTGCAGGTGACTTGCTTGCTTCTGGCACTCCAGTGCTGTCATTTTGGGCTTTTGACAGCCTCTGAGTGGGCAGAAGGAGGGCATTGCACTGAATCCATGCCTTCTGGAGCAGGCCTTGGGTCATGGAGCACTTGGGTGGAAGGAATAGGGTTAAAGAGGAGGCAGGAAATAACTTTGTTCAGGGCTTATTCCACAGGATGATTTCTGGGAAAGGAGAGGCGGCAATCAGGCAGGATGTATTCACTTTGGGATCTTGGGAAATCAAGCCCAGGCTGGCCTAAACCAAGAGGAAAATATAGCGCAGCCCACACTGCACGGAACAGTGACGTCCCTGCTTCACCTTATCTTGTGTCAGTGCAAACAATCCAGATAACATAAAACCAGACATGGTGAAATGCTGGCATCACATGAACAGCCAAGATGTCCTATGGGGAAATGATACCGTTTGAGCAGAAAGACAGTGGGGGTAGTCCTAGAAAGCCCTATCCTAAGATAAATAGCAAGGGCCCTCTCCAGTCCTCACTGTGTTTCCTCCTCCTCCCTTGCCTCAGCTGGTACCAGGGACCCCAGGTTGGTCCCTGGGTGGAGAGCAGGGGATGCTGTCTGTGTCACAGGGCTGTTCCCAGACTGGAGTCTCATCTGGATGTCCCTCGAAAGCTACAGAGGGAAGCTCTGCAGATGAGTTAGGAACTATTGGGTCATTGTCAGAGAATGGAGAAAATCTTTGCTACTTTACAGCAAGTCAGTTACGACCAACACAACCTCTGCAAACAACCAGATGTAGCAGAGGTTCTTCTACTCTATCAGAAGCACTCATGGAGAAAAGCTCACCTGTATCAGTAACCTCTTGCAACTAAAGGCAGAGGATTTGGCTGAGGCACTTGACAGTGATGAAATAGTCATCACAGAGTCATGCAGGAGGGAGCAGGGAGACAGCCCACGTTTTCCACTGCTCCTCATCCTTTCCTGGAGGGAAGAACAGTTCCATCTCTGTTTTGCAAGGCCCTTCTTGCCTGCCACTTGTGCTCTTCTCCCTGACTTTTTTGGTGGGTACAGGGCTTGTGGTAGAGGTGAGAGCCCTCACCACGTGCTCTTGGAAGGAACAGTGGCAGTTTGCATTGTGCGGGCAGTTGGTAAAGCCACAGTGAATTTTGCACGCACTACTCAGACATGCAGAGTTTGCTTAGGCTGGTGGTTTATTTGCACTAAAGACAGGCCAGTCATTCACCTGAATGCATTTGTCACTCTGCTCTTTTGAACTGGGGCAGCTGGAGACTACTGCTGAGGTCAGTACAGATTGATCTAGTTCATTTTCTTTTCCTTCTATTAGCTCTTTCTTCAGGAACATTCAGTGCTCTGTTTAATTTGCCCTGCCTGAGTAGGGGGTTTAGCTTCTGCTCAGAGTGGTATAAAATCCCACTGCTGACATGCCAGGAACAGAGCACTCAAGATGTTAAAAAATCCATGCCTTTCCTAACATTGAGTTTAAAATCCAGATTTTAAAAACATACTGGGTATAAAAAGTTTCTTGTAAAGTAACGGTAATTACTTACAAACAAGCATCTGGCTCACTGAAATCCTGTAAGTGCTGAAAAAAAGTCAGACACAGATCACGCTTTTCTCCAGACTGCAGTTCATTCTGTTTGGCTGCATTAAATTCAGAAGTGGTTCCTTCAGGTGCTGACAAAAGTGTTTCAAATGCTGCCAGGCAAAACTAATAACACGCGCGCACACGCGTGCACACAATGGGTCAGTCAATGCTTTTGTTTTGTCGCTTTTGCTTCCTGTTCCCTTGCATGCACACAGGGCAGGTTTTGGTTCTCAGCCTATTTAATGGCAAATGGCTCTTCGCGACATCCTTCCCTGTCTGCTAAGCGTCAGCGTGTCTTGCAGGTCGGACTTTTGGTGACAGAAATTGGTGATGGAGACTCCGTGGACTTCTAAAGCACTTTATTCATGTTCCAGAATAAGCAGGGGAAATGGAGATGATTGCAAACAGCAGACAGATACCCTTTGCTTTCATGTTGGCATTGAAGCATAGCTCCAGAAAGTGATTCTGCCTCAGAGAAATGCACTATGCAAGGACGAACCATCTGTCTTGGAGGAGTTTTGGGAACATGGACTCCCCTGGACTTTGCAAAGAGCAAAGCTAATTCTGAAGAGCAGGTTTCTCCCTGAGCTTGCACCTGAGGAAAGAACTTGTCAGAGGATCTTATGACATAGGACTTCAGCTTCCCTGAGAAATCACCTACTCCAAACCCCTGTCCCAGGCTGTGAGTGATACTGCAGGTGGAATTCAGTGCTGTGCACCCTGTGCAAAAAGCAGGGGCTCTCTGAGAGGAACCTGACTGGCTCCCAGTGCAGCGGCACCCCATGTCTGCGGGGATGCTCCAAGCAACCTCAGGGATTTGGGTGCACAGGACCCAGACAGGGGGGTTGATTTGGTGTCTGAATCTCTTCAGCTATTTCAGAAATCCCAGGCTGGGGCTATTAGCTCTTCTAACAATGAGGTTGTGGCCTGGAGAAATGAGCACTTGGTTTGATTTTCCAGCACTGCTGACCATTAAGTCTGGGAAATTCATGCCTCTACCTTGTGTCTAAAACAACAATACTGAACTCCTTAGAGAAGAGCTTTGGGACCTTCCCAGGAAGAGCAGAGGACCTGTACTAGGGCATGACAATGTCCCGTTCTTATTCTCCTGCCTCCTCTATCTGCTGTTGCATATGAGGCCAAACAGTCCTTTGCTCTGATCTGGGGCAGCCATCCTTCTGTCCCCATGTCTGGAACTGGAAAATCTAAGCCTTCAGGGTGTTTGGATGCTGTGGGAACAGGTGCAATAGGGAACCTGGAAAACAACAGATCAGAAAACATATGGGACCACCCCAGCTCTTAATTAACCTAATTGCTGTAGCTTCCACAAAGGTCTGCATGTTTGCCTAGCATGTTGTTTCCAGCGCAGGCAAGCACCAGTCCCCATGATAGAGCGCAGACACGGTAATGCTATCAGCAGCTCCTTCCTTCCCAGAAGGGGCTCAGCAGGCCAGACCACCTCCATAAAATCCAGCTGGTGGGCGCAGGTCCTCATGCCTAGATGTACAGCCCACCCCTCCGAAGAGGTGCTGTAGGCTTCTCTGGGAAAGAGAGTGGGGGTGAGGAATGGGTTTTGAAAGCTAACAAGGGTTATTGCAGCCCAGCGGTTTGACTTGTCTGCCTGTCCTCCATTAGAGGATGTTACTTGCTGATTGCTGCTGCAGGGGCAATGAGTCATTCAGGCTGCAGGTGGTCAGCTGGTAAATGTATTGAGCCAGCTCACCTGCGTGTTCAATGGCACAGTAAAACCACTAGGTATTTATAGGAAGAAATTGCGTCCTGACTGGTGAAAAGAGAACACTCTAAATGCTCTTTGGCTAAAGAGCACAGCTGGGCTGTAGTCCTTTCTTCAGGACTTCAGACCAAGAGAAAGGGTAGTCGAGAATCTTTACTAACCTCTTTTGATGCTCAGACAACAGCAAGGTTTTTTTCGTTTCAGAGTCACTCTTCCTCACTGAGAGCATTTGGAGAACAAAATCACTCCCAGTTTAGTTAAACATTTGTCTTTTCATGGCACTGAACTGTAAATAAAGCTGTTGTCCTAAAAATACTACAGATACCTCAAAGTTTCCCAAGGTTCAATGATGTCCTCTAACAACAGTCCTTGTGTTGCGCTGCAAAATGAAATTTGAAATTGGTTGTCCAGATGTGTGGTATAGAGCAGCCCAGCCGGCCAGCCTACTCTTTGTAAGGGAGCAGTTATTCCCACGTATGTGTTTCACTCCAGCAGCGCCTGGATCCTCTCTGAAGCTCAGCAGCTGGAGACTCGAAGCACAGCAGAAGGAGCTGCCTCAAGAGGTGCAGAGATGCTAGCAAGCGAGGAGGGAGAGTGTGGTCTCTGATGTGGGCACATCTTGTCTGGCCAGTCAAGCCAAATGTTTATCACCTTTGGATTCACCACGCTGCCCAAAAAGCAAAACAGACATGTAGTAGTGTTGGCAATCTCTGTAGGAACCTCCTGTCTGCCAGATTCTCTCTCCCTGCCCTCCCAGCAGGTGCCAGCTGGGTTTTTGCTTTCTTTCATCCTATGATCATGTTTCATCAAAGCAAGCACAGTCAGGGGATGCAAAGCCCAAAGGCTTACTAAAATTAGGCCTGATCTTTGGTCCTGTTTGTAAGTCGTTTCTAGGCATGGTGACGTCTGACATACAGACTGGCTAAAATCAGGGTTTGCAAGTCCTAAGTGCAGCTATGTTTGTATTATTGTTTGCAAAGTCCTTTGGAGCAGCTGTGTGCCTGTTAGAACAAAACAGCAGCACCCAGGCACAGATCAAAGAGCCCCCGTGAAACAGATTTCAACATAGACAAGCAGCCTACGCTATCAACCTAGCTGACAAAGGAGGATCACGGGAGAGGCACTGCGGCTGCAATTTTGACACAATTAAACCATGTTCCGTGCCCATGACTCAGTACTGGAGTCACACAGGTTCACTGTGGACATCTCCGTTTCTTCCGCAAAAACAAGGAATGAACAAGATGTTAAGTCCTAATTAAGTTAATGGGGCTTAAACAAATCTTTTGAATGTCGTGGTTTGTGTTTTAGTGGATCTGGACCTTGCTAAAGCTTCCCTTCCCCCTTCTTCCCATCAGAGCTACTTAAATAACAGTGGTTTATAAGGAGGAATCATGAACAGCAGTTCAAACCCCAAAGCGTGACCAGAGTAGGTGTTTGGAATGGCTGTACGAAATGCCTTGAAAGAGGTGATGAATAAGCAGCAGAAGCAAAGAGGGAGAGTGAAAAGTGTGATTTGTGCCTGTTTTGTAAACTTATCTCATGTGGGTTTTTGAATGCAGAGGAAGTGTTGATGTCAGGTCTCTGGTTTGGCTGATTGCCTAACGTGCTGTGGAAATCAGTGCCCATTGGTAGTGCTGTCCTCATACCTGGGCTAGAAGAGCATTTATTCAGTGCTGCATCTGAAATAACAAATAATCCCAACTCTGGTCTACTCTTTGGGTAACAAATTTGGTCTAGTTCAAGTCTTCATGAAGACCTGGATGGCCAGCAGTGCTCTGCCAGGATTGTGCTCAACCTGCCTGCTGCAAAATGGGCTTCTAAAGGGCATGAACCAAGGTGAAGCCAATCTCATTTTGCAGCAGTCTGGGTGCACCGTGATACACCTTTGGTGGAGAGCTCTGTTTTCCTTTTCCCTGCTACATGGTGTCCCTGTATGCTGCAGCTTGTGAGAAGGAAGGGGGTGTATGGGGTGCATCATGCCCCAGGACGGGGATGGAGCTTTGACCTAGGATATCCTTGTGGGAGCTGAAAGGATGCAAATTCAAAATGAATAAAAGGAGGTGATTCTCCAGTCTTCATTCACTTGTCCTGGAGACTGCCCTTCCAGCAGCTCCCTCCCTGTCCCAGGCAGACACAGGGGAAATCCTGGTGGCAGCTCTGCCTTGGGGTAAGGGGCAGCTTCTGAAATGGGCTGCTCCCAGACTGTTAGGAGATTTATAGGCCAAACCCAACATCTTAAACTTCACCTGAAAACAAATCGGCAATCAGGCCTAATGAACACACTCCCAGGAAGCTTTGCAAGGCATGCTTTTATTGCGACTCTGACTATAAAGGTCTACAGCCTCTCATTTGATGAACAGACAACAGCATTTTTTTTCCTCCTAACAAGGTTTCCTTAGAAATGGATCCACTGCTGAATCCCGAGTCTGCCTGGCATATTCCAGGGGACATCTGGCGTAAATTCTTCATTATTAGATTACATTAGTTGCGGCAATAATCATTCACATGGGATTATTACATCCAAGCCTGTCTCATTGCCTTTATCCTTTCACACATTGTCTTTCCTGGTTCCCCTTCAAAGGGCTGTTGTGAGTCTGTGTCAGAGCAAGAAATTAACTCGTTAGTAATTTATGCATCATTTCCTCCAGCCACATGTATTTAGGGCAAGATCAATAAAATATAATAAGGAAGCGGGTGGGTATTGTCACTGTGGGGCTGAAATAATTCCTTTGGTATCACTGTAAATCCTTCCCTCACATACGAAAACCTGCAGTCTTGTCCATCATTAGCTTGTTTTGCTAGGCTGTATCAACAGGACATTGATTCGGCTCCTTTGTGTGCTTGCAGAGTTCATGTCCTGCTACTTCTGCTTGCAGCCGCACAAAGTGCTCTGAGTGGAGGTTTCAAGATTTTGAAAGAGCAGTGTTTCACAGCCTTTCTTCTGGCTCCCGTCATGTAATTAAAGCTGTGCCACCTAACACCGCAGATTTGCTTCTGGAGTGGCGCCGTGCTCTGGCATCTGCTGCGATATGTTAGGTCTGAGAAAGGGAAAGGGACAGCAAGAGGGATCCAAACACGACAGCTCAGGGCACAGAAATCTTGCTGGGGAGGCAAACCTGAGTGGATCTGAAAGGTCAGTGGCAGGTTCAAGAGGATCTGGAGTCCCTGACTAGCGGTCTGACTGCTGGGCAGCCCTTCCTGGGTGAAAGCAAACAAAAAAGGAGGAGTTTGGATTCGTCTTACCCACGGCAATGTAAGGATGTAAGGGGGGCAATGCTTGTGGGAAGAGAGAGCAGACAGAGCACGCTGGATTTCTATGGCACCTGGAGAGGCTCAGAGCTGATGCCACAGGGTACCTTGTCTTTCCTTTCTCTTTTCTTACCTCCTGGCTCCAATCCAGACTACTCTGAAGGGTTTCAGCTCCACGAGAACTTGAATTTGGGGAATTTGTTGCCATTTCAGATGAAGAATTTCCTGAAAGTGCAGGCAAAGTCAAACCAGCAGTTCAGCGCCCTTGCTAGCTTTGCCTGCCTGGACTCCCTGCGGCTGTTTCTCCTGTAGGAGATGTCCCAGTGGTTGGCACTGATGTGGAAGGGGCTGTGTGGCCCACCTTGGCTTTAGCAATGCTCTGTCTGCTGATCTGAGGGAATTACAGCAATGCAGAGGCTCCAATTTCTGAAAGTCGCTAGAAGGAGAAGTCTTGAGATCTCTCTGTACTTTGGGACCTGCGTGTTTTGTTGCTGTAAATGTAGAGAAATCTAGGAGAGGGAGGTGGTTAAAACCTCCTAGCAGGTCTGACTCACGTCCCAGAGGAATATTCTTTGTGCGGTTGTGCTGGGCCAGGCAGCACACAGCGTACGGGATGGGGCAGCGAAGTTGGAGCAATCCTGCCCTCCACAACCCCAGCAATGTTGACACAGCCTGAAGGGGAGCGCCGAGGAGATGAGATCCCGAGATTATCAGTGCAGACAAGGGAGAGGAATGTTGTTTGCTTGTAGCTCCTCTCCACCAGGGCTGGCAAAATCCAAATACAAGGGGAGATGCAGGTGGATGCCTGTGTGCAAGATTTGAGAGTGTAACAGAGATAAGCAGGCACAGGGACAAAGCCAGGGGCTCTAACTTCAGCACAAGAAAAACTGGTTGCAGCACAAGCTGGTTGTCTTCTGAAAGTCTTCTGGAGACAAAGGTCTGTCCAGGTCACCTGCAAGCAGCTAGTGACACTGCCCACGAATGCGTAGAGGACGTTGCTCCCTTGTCACTGCCCCCATGGTCCTCTAACAGCTTCGGTGAAGCAAAAGCTGGCTATGCCTGGACTCCATTGGAGCCCAGTGGTGATGTGGCTAACACTACCACCTTCTCAGTGGCAAAGTTTGTTATTAGATAGAGTGGGTAGGCTTGCAAATAAGAGATAAAAAGACCAACTGGCAGAGACAAGGAAGAAAGCGGAACTGAGATGCTCAGACAGGATGGCAGTTGTTTGCTTGGTTTGATTTCTTTAGGAGCCAGGGTTAGAAAAGAAATCGCTTCCAGGAGACACGTTCTCAGCAGAGCTGTTTTGGACCAACTCCTTTGCATTTCAGGGCCTTTCCCAGGCAGCCTGTGTAGCCAGCCCTCCCCCTGGCATTGCAACATCTCCTGCTTTCCAAAGAGACAGGAGCCCAAAGAGCAAACACAGGAAACCCCAGCCGTGGTCAAGGTCTGGGAGGTAAATTTGTAACTTAGGACAGATCGTGAGGATGCTGCTTGGTAATGTGTAAACACTCATTTCTTTCTCCAACAGCCCAGCGCAGCTGAGAGAGCTGATCCCAAACCTCCCTTCATGGTTGAGTCCACTGAAGAGACAGGACGCAGGTTGGAAATGCAGCCAGGCACACAGGCTCCTTATTCCCTGGAGACGGGCTCTTTCC
>NW_009260621.1:1604216-1622766 GCF_000687185.1 Egretta garzetta | reverse complement strand
GTGAGGCTTGCCCAGCCTCCTGGGCATGCTACTCCTGTAGCAGTAGATGCTGACTGAACAGAGCCTTTTTGGGAGTTTAATTCAGGCACCGGTTTTAAAAAGAAACCCTCGTAGCGCTGTGCTGCACTCTCCATTGCAGGAGGGAAGTCTCAGTTTAAACGTGGGGAAGAGCTATTTGACAGGAGTAGTGGAGATGTGGTAGGACAGATGGGCTGGGGAGGAGGTGGCAGCTCCATCCTGAAGGTCTCTGGTTTGATTTGGGGCAGGAAGATGGGTGAGATGAGCTTGCCAGGTCCCTTCCAAACCTGTTTTTTGTGAGTCTGTGCTTTCCTCCTGCAATGGAAGGAAAACGTTCAGGGTGTGAAAGGGGATACTGTGTTTACAGGTGAGGGCTGCGATGGCTTATACTAAAGGAGTTCTGGCAATCAGCTCATAAAGGTTGAGAAAGGACAGGTGGAAGTTACACGTAAAGCTAGTCAGGAATTTTCCATGAGAATAATACTTTTAACAAAGTAGCATTTCTTCAAAACCTGAAGCTCTCTCTGATAAATATTGATTTTGTGAAATAAATTAAATATGTGTTTGTGTATTTATGTACAGAAAGAAAGAGAATTCCACTGGGAAAACACCTTGGTGGTCTAATTCATTTTGGATCCCTTTGAACCTGGTTTGTGTTTTGAACTGACCCAATGTGTTTCAATACCTCTGCTGTGTACGAGCTCTTTGTAATGTATCACCAAAAGGAATATATTTACTTGCCTTTATATATTTCCAAGTTACATAAAATTTAAAACAACGACTTCTCTTGCTGCTTTCATAGTAAATATGTCACATATCCATATCAATATCAAGTTTAATTAGCATCAGCAGATACACTATTTGTCTGATTCCTGTCTATCAGGTAAACTAGTGGCACGACACTGGAATTGATTCAGCTGGATGCAAAGTCACCTTTGCACTGGGGACCAAACCCTGGGAATCAAACCCCTTCTGTCTTAGGCAGAGCAGAGGGCCAGAGGGACTGCAGAGAGGGCAGAGATTGCTCCCAAAAGGCCAGGAGGTGATAACCGAGCACAAACGGGCAGGCAGCATGCTGAGATGACAAGGCACCAGGCAGTGGGTAGGAATTTGCTGGCTCTGGCTTGGGCTTGCACTGAAGTTCTTTTCCCCTCCTCTTTGACTCCCTTCCCTTGGCTGTGCAGAGCACGGCTGTCCTTGGTGTGTGTTGGCAGCCTGTGGGGTTATCACCTACCATTGCTAATGTCTGCCCCAAAGGCATACTTGCTGGTGTCTGTGACTCACTAAGCTGGTACCAGCTCTGTGCATGGCAAGAAGCTGGCAAATCCCTCCTGCAGTCTGGGCTCAGACCACCTGTGAGGCACACAAAGCACCTGTGGGTTTAAATCCTTCCCCTGAGCCAGGCTGAGGGGAAGGGGACTTTTGCAAAAGGCAGGACTGAGAGCTAGGCAGGAACTTGAAAGCATTTTGGAAAAGCCACCTAGGCTTGTGCCTGATGATAGTGCTGATGTACAGCTCCCTGCATGAACCCTATGCAATTCTGGCCTGGTTTCTGTAGCGCCACACAGATGGGGAGGTGATGCACAGCTGTAAGATATCCTTAGAACATTTCTGTGTTGACAGAACCCATGTCATAACTGGGGCATTGAGGAATCATTGAAATTTTGTACAATTCTATTTATTTATTTTTACAAGTACTCCAAACCCTCAACATACCTGGACTGTAAAGTGCTCCCAGGGTGAGGGGAGTTTGCATCTGGTAACAGATGATAGGACGAGGGGGAATGGTTTGAAGCTGCGCCAGGGCAGGTTTAGGCTAGACATTGGGAAAAACTTCTTCACCGAAAGGGTTGTCAGGCTCTGGAATGGGCTGCCCAGGGAGGTGGTAGAGTCCTCCTCCCTGGAGGTATTTAAAAGAAGGATAGATGAGGTGCTTAGGGACATGGTTTAGTGATGGGATGTCAGGGTTAGGTTAAAGGTTGGACTCAATGATCTCAAAGGTCTTTTCCAACCAAAGTGATTCTATGATTCTATGGAATTCCATCAGTTTTGGAAGATTCCCTGACTTTTTACTGGGGTGATTCATTTTATACATGAGAAACTGCCAGCAAATGCCTGGATGCTCACAGCTCTGTTTCCTACAGAAACCTGGAAAAATAGATGTGCATGTAAGTAAAGGACAGAGAGAAAATTGTGTTCTAGTCTGAGATCTAAAAAGATGATCGGGGTCACAAGAGCCAGAAAGGTACCCATCCCACCAGCCTACTCTCATCCCTCAGGATGAAGAAAGGCTGCACAAGAACTGTGCCTGGTGCTCAGCCCCAGTCTCAGTTTCAGGCTTGATCCCCAGACTCAGTTGTCTGGGAGTGATCCACAAAGGATTTGTCATCAGGTGCAGCCAACAAAGCCCAGAGTCAAAGTCTAGGATGTGCTGCCAAAACCAGCTAGCAGGTACTCACAGGTTAGCCCCTTCCACTCTGCATCTGTCAATAAAGCGAGCATCCTTCCCATCCTGACTTTTCCCAGCTGACCTTTTTAAGCACAGTTGCAGGTTCTGCCCAATCTTCCCTTTGACAGCTCTGAAGATTCATTCCAAACTTTATGGAGGCAATTGCTTTACGGGAGAGATCAGCAACCTTTCATGGGTGCAGGGCTGGCCTGCCTTTCTCTTCCTCAAAGACAAACTCACACACGCCTGAAAACACTTGCAGGGAGCTGGGAGATGCTAAGGCAGCATCTCTCAATGGAGAGAGAGATGGTTACAATGGATGAGATGGTCCCCTTCGGACAGTGAGCTTCGAGCTGGCTTTTGCATGAGAAAGAAATTTCTGTATTGAAGTCAGGGAGCTGGGAAATCACAGGTGACTGAAACAACAGGAACAAATTCTGTTTCAACTTCCGTGTAACTCCTTCTTCTAGGGAGAAGGCTTTTATTGCTGGGCCCACTCCTTGCAGCAGAGGGGGACAGTAAAAGCCCTTTAATTAGCTGATGAGAAGGATGTTTCTCCTAGCCTAGACCTAGAGTGCTACAGCAGGCATTATTGCACTGATAGCAGTAGGGGAAAGGCTGGGTGGGTGTTTGTGGCAGGTGTTTTGAGTCTCCTTTTCATCTATGTCAGCTGAAAACCCTCATTTTTTGTTTTTTGTTTTTGTTTTGTTTTGTTTTTTACCAAGAGGAGGAGGCTAGAGGATGGTTTGGAGTTAGATTTCTCTTTTTCTTCCTGTGATCCTGTTTGGTTTCTCTCCTTGCTCCTGTTGCGGTAGCTTGCCGGGGTGATTCAGAAGTTGAGCTGAAAGTCCTCCCCACGTGCCTTGTGTGATGCCTGACTCTGCTTCGCTCTTCCCTTAAGTCCCTTGCTTGTGCTGAGCAATATCGTACTGCTAAGCAGGTGCTGTCTCTCTGGGTAGAGGTGCTGGGCTGCCCTTGGGATAGGGAGAGGATGGGCCAGCAGGATGCTGTCTCAAGGCTCATCCACATGCGTGACAACTGAGGGCAGAGAGGAAGTCTCTGGGAAACTGTGCTAATGCAATAAATGAGAACAAAACTGGATGTGCCAGGATGGGGAGGCACAGTGTGGTGTAGCGGTGTGTTGCTGTGCCCTGCAAGCTGCAATGCGTAAGGTCCTCTCTGTCTGGGGGACATGAGCTCTCTGGAGTAGGTTTGTCTGTGCCTTCTCCTGCGGAGGAGGATCACATAGCTGTGAGCCTGAAAAAGCCAAGCAGCAGTGTGGTAGCTCTGACATGCTGGGATGCCAATGCCTGCCCTGGCCTTGGTGTCGGTGGCTGCTGAGCACAGCTCTCTCCTCAAATAGGCCCTGCTGCCGTGTGGTTTTCTGCAATGCTTTTGTTTGCTTTCTTGTTATGGCTTTTTAACAGGAAGCCTTTGACACAATTCTGGCAAAAATTGCTCTTGCCTTGGCCCGCCTCTTCTGAGCTTCCTCCAGAAACTTTATTGGATCCTGAATGAGATATTTTGGGGCCAGGTCTTGGATGGCCCATTACCTGTGAGGGGTGTCAGGGGTGGCAGCTGCAGTGTCAGGAGGCCAGGCTGCCTCCACACCCAACTGGCAGAAGTTCTATACCATCTGGAGCTTTAAAAGGGCTTTATCTGTACTTTTTGGCATAGCTTATATTACTATGGTTATATATATACGTTTATTACTAGAGTGAAGCCTCTGTTTTCTGTGCTTTGAGGAAGAGAAGCATTACACTGCAAATCTAGTTGGAAAAGATGCGTTCAGAGACCAAAAGAGACTTGGGGGTGGATTCTCCTCTTGTTGGCACCAACCCTGCTGGGCTTGAGGGCACTTAGTCGAAGTGCACAAGGAATCTGGGTCTCCTTCTCAAAACAAACAAGATCTGAGTTTGCGGTCCCCCAGCACCCTGGGGAGTACGTGGTGCGTCTGCTGCAAACCCAGAGCGGATGAAATTGGCTGGGGAGTTTGGCTGTTTTGAGGTGCAGGCTCACTCCTTCCCCTTGGGTTCATCTCCTTGGGATCCCCAGCTGAAAGGAAGGCCACAGAAAAAAGATGTATCAGGCTGGGTGCTTGGGGCCATGCTTGCTGGTCCTTGGCATAGGAGCTGCAAGGTTACAGGAGGATACAGCACTGTTTTGGGAGGAAGGCTGCCTGGGTGACCGGCTGGCCCTGGGGGCAGCGAAGGGGTTAAAGCCCAGCCGTTCTGCCCAATCGCTCTGGCTTGCCTGTAATAACCAATTAACTGAGTGTAATTGTGCAAATCCATATGTGGCAGTAATTACCAGGGAGATTAATGGATTCCTTCCTTTCTAAGCGGACCCCACCACAGCTTGCCAGCACCCCCCTGCCACCCGAAAGGACTCGCTGAGGGGGGAAAGCAGGAGCCGCTCTTCTCTGGACATTCTGTGATGAAGCCGAGCAGAGAGGGAGGCCCCGTGGGGACTGCCCGGTGCTTGTTTAAATAATCCTTTTCATCTCCCTGCGTTTCCTTACATACAGCTCGTTGCTCCCTGGCTCGGACCCGGCCTCCGGAGGACAGTTCGTGCCCAGCCTGCTGGGGCTTGGGCTGCTGTGTCCCTGCCCTCCCCATTGTCCATTCATTCCCTGCTCCCCTTTCCCCTGTTTAGCCCTAATTGCTGCAGAATATTGCATTTGTTTGCCCTCTTCTTTTGTAGCTTTGTTATTTTAGTTGCGATGGGTAATCCAGCAAACTGTTAAAGGCATACAGGAGGCGAGGAGGGGACAGCAGGGCACTCGGGGCAGGTTTTCAAGCCAGGCAATGGGGTTGCGTGGGGGATGGCAGCTTGCGGGCAGCCTGGGCCTGACACATCCTTTAGGATGGATTTTCTTGGGAATATATGGCCACAGAAGCAAAGAGTGACCCTGGAGTGGGTGAATACTTCTCCCGCCAAATGCTCTGAGTGGGGAAACAGGGCACTGAGTCCTGCTGAGGGAGAAGGGGTGCATTTGGGGACCTGTCCCCTGGCAGGCCATCAGCTGGGCAGCATGGGCTCCTCCACAGTTGCACCAGGACCTTAGGCTCTCAGGATGCAAACCTGCCTGTTCCAGTCGGCAGCCCTGGCCAGCCTTGCCTCCCCATCATGCACGTGGGTCTGAGCCCTGCTTGACGCATGGTGTGGAGGGAGCTGGGAAGAGGTCAGCCCTGCTTCTGTGCTGGGCGATGTTCCCTGCCCCTGACAGATAGCTTGTGCAGGGAGCCAGCCCGTGGGGAGGGCTGATGTGCTGGCTGGGGAGCCATCCGTCTCTGGCTGCACGCACGGGGCTGCAGGTGCCCCGGGGCCCGCTGTGCTGCTCAGCTGGGGATGGGGCAGGTGGCTGCGGAGCCAAGTGCCCTTTAGAGCCCAGGATGGCAGGGAGTGATCACATCACATCTCGCATCAAGCATCTTTGCATCCTCTCTGCCTTCATCATCAGGCCAAAAAAGTGATGCTGGAGTTTGACCCTGGGTTTGTTTTTTTTTTTTAACCCCCTGTGTGAAGGGGGGGGACTTGGACCTGGGGTAGGCCAGAGCTCTGCTGGCAGGGTGAGAACATCCCATGGGTGTAAAAAGAAAGCAAATGGAGCCAGGCCAAAGGTCCATCTTGCAAATGGTGGATGCTTACAGGGGAGGCGGGAACAGAATGTGATCAGGTGTCCTTCCTCCAGCAGGTACCTCCCAGCAGCCCCCGCCCTGAACTGTTCGGCATCTTCCATCAGTGATAACTGCGGGTCCAGGACTGGCTGTCCCCAAAATCTGTAGTGATATCTGCACAGACACCCCTGCAGAGCACAACCAGCAGCCTTTTCCTGGCTCCTCTCCAGAAGCCCTGGTCCCCTTCACTGCTACATACACGGTGATGGTCATAAATGACCTTTTTCTTATTGTTGACTTGATACAAAGGCCAGGAATGTGGCTCCTCTGAGGTAACAGCTATGCAAGGTGCTCAGCAGAGACATGAGCCAAGGCTCTTCTCCAAAAAGTGTTACAGATGATGGGGGAGGCTTTGGGAGATTCTTTCCTGGAAGCGTTAGGGAATGCACAGAAAGGTGCATCTTCCTAAAGGACCAGGGTAGGTGGAGAGCCCTGACAGAGATCCTGCTTTTGGATCTGCTTACTTGGGGTCCTGGGAGCCAGCCTGCACACTTAGTTTCCATCCAGAAAGAGGCACTCAGGCAGCTCTTGAGATGTTCTTTTTTGGTCAGAGAGCTGTGCCCATTGGTGTCAGCTGAGGCCCTCGACTGTTTTAGCTCTTCCATTTCATCTGACCAAGGGCTCATCAATGCTCGTCTTCCCTTCCTGCTGTGTCATCCTAGGATAGAGGTTATGTGTGCCCAAAGCATGGCATGTAAACGTGTCTCCTGGGTCTGCTCTGCTTGCGGGAGCTTGAAGTAACCTGCATCCTGGGGGAGCAGTGTTCCTGGAAAGCTTCTCACCTGGCACAGGCACCCAGGGGGATTCAGAGAAGTACCTGGGGCACCGAGGGATGTCTTGCACAATTTCTGGGATGCTTGAAGTGTTGGGTCTCTGCTGCCCTGGATTTTAGGCTCCAGGGCTGCAGGATTTAGTGGATAGACGTGACTTAAAAGCCTCGTTAATGAAATGAGCCAGGGGAGACTGATTTGTGTGGGTATGGCTTGCTTTTAAGCATCCAAAGTTCCCTGTGGGAACAGCCCATGGCCTGTGCTGACTCCCAAACTGTGCTTGGAAACTATCTAATGGAAGTGCCAGGGACTGTGTTTACAATGAGCAGGATAGACCCTGGGACCATGCCCTGGGGATGGTGAGTTTACTGGTATAGATTAGCCTTTGGGGCTGTGCTGCTGGTCTGGAAAGCTTAAGACCTGAAAAGGGACTAGGCTTCAGATTTTGCAACTGGGATATGTCTGGCTAGCAGAGGAGATGGCTCTGTGTTGGAGAAGCTGCTCTGGGATCTTCAGGGTTTGCTTTAATAAGCTGACTTAAGTCAGTGCGCATCAGCGCAGTGCTGGTACTCGAGCATGCATTGCTGTGCCCGCATCATCCCAGGTCCTTTCTCTGCTTCTGCTGTGCAGAGGCCGTTCCTTCTGCTCAGAGGCTCGAAAGGACAGGGCCAAAACATGTGGCTATGGGCAGGTGCTCACTTCTTTCTCTCTTTTTCTACTGGGAAGAGGTTGGGGGTCAGAGAGGAGAGATTTGACAGTGCCAATAAATGTCATTCCACATCCCTGCAAATTCTTCACGTGCTTGCTCCTTGCTGCTGTGCTGTCTTGGCTCTGTGTGGTGTGGTCTGTGCTTGCCTTGATCCAGGGCTGTTCCTTTCTTTGAGGCACAGAGAATTTTGTCGTGCCCCCATGGCTTTAAATACCGGTGGATTTTCCATTTGGTATAGGGGAGAATGTGGCTTTTGAGAGGAGAATATGTTTGAAGGGCAATGGAGGGCATTGATGAGGAAAGGGATGCTCACTGTAGCAGGCTTCTTACCTGCCCCTTGGCTACACAGGGAGGCAAAGGGTTTTAAACAGTTCCTGCAAGGAAACATTGAGAGGAACAGATCTCATGGGAGAACGTTTTAGCTGAGTTTCACATTGTGTTTGTCTCCCTTCAGCTGCTACTGGAAGGTGAGTCCTAGGGGAAGGACAACTGCTAGAACAGATGAGAGATGCGTGTATCTGTCCAGGCAGGGTGAAGAGATGACTTGGTCCCCTGAATGTCAAACAGACCAGGCTGGCAGAGTCTTGGACTGATGTTGGTTGGACCTATGAAGAGATGATCACAAAATGAATGTGTCTCTGGATCAGTATTTGTGGAGAGGCTGCACAGGCATGTCTCTGCTGCATAGCATCGAACAAGCTGTGTCTCTGGGCAAAGATGCAGTCTGCTTTATTGTTCGGGGGGGGGCAGGGGTGTTGTGTGGTTTTTTCCCCCTGGTGACTCGGAGGCATTATAGGCATGATGTAGGGGCTTGCAGCGTGCAGGGTTGCTGTGCTAATAGTGCTAGGCCAGGGCTGCTGGATCAAAATATTTGGAGCGATGGAAACTTGTTCCAAAGACTTGGTTGAAACTCAGTGGAACTCGGGAGAGCCATCCCCAGGAAGATCATGTCATTACAGAAACAGAAGAGATCTTTGTGTATTAGAGGAGACAGCAAAGCACTGAGAAGCCTGCCTCTCCCTCTTCCTCTTCCATGCAGACACACTTGAGTTTTAGTGGTATTTGATTTCCTTCCCTGCTTTGGGGGGACCCCATGGACAGGCTGAAATCTATGGGAAAAGGGTTAATGAGCCAGTGGCATCTGCAGAAGTGAAGTGGAGGTGGCATTCAGGTGAGCTGCCTGGCTCCTGAGGAGCTGCAAGCATCCTATGAAAGGGGCATCAGCCCCACCATGGCTTACAGAAAATGCCTCGTTGACTGGAGCAAGGACTAAACTATGAAGAGAGCTGGCTGAGAAGTGCTGACTAAAGCTGCACCTTGGCAATATGGTAGATGCGGCTTTTGGGCCCTTGGTCCAGATTAAAAGCTCTGTGGCCATGTGATGCAAAACGCTAATCTGGTGTAAATGCTTCTTTTTAAATTATAGTAATGGGCCAGGTTGATAAGGCAGGCTTTATCCTGGATCAGATACACTGGCTGATGGAGAGCAGATCGTATTGTAGACAGAAAAGCGTAGGAGGGATGGGAGCGATTCAGTGAAAGCTGGAGCCCTCGCTATGGCATTAATGTGACAATGTGCAGTCAGATGCTTGCACCTGATGTGGGCAATGCTCAATGGAGAAACCCAGCGTGAGCAAGCTTGAAGCTGTGGCCTTGCTTGCTTGGAGAGAGCATGGGTTAGAAACCCAAAGATACATGCTGATCTTGCCTCTACCATGGCAGGATGCAGAGAGGCCTGGGATAAAGTGTCTTATAGATATCAACCTTCTGGGGGCCTGGCTTCTGTGGCTGGGACCTTGGGGATTGGAGCAGGATGTGGCTGGTGATGGCTATTGTGCCCTCAGCCATGAAGGTATTGGTGCTAGCCCCTGATGTGAAGCTGTTCCTCTTGGATGCCCCCAAGCCTTCCTCCCTTGAGAAAGGAGCTACTCAGAGCAGAAATAACCCCTGTTACCTTGAACTCCAAGATATCCACATTTGCCTGTCTGGTATAAATAGACCATCTGAGGCAGCCAGATGTGATGGAGATTGACAGGTTGTCTCTGGAGTTTTGCACTTGCTGAAGCAGGAGGAAATGTAAAAGCATGAACGTGGAGATGCACAGAGTGAGAGTAGCAAGCAAAGCCCCCAGCTGCACAGGAGGCTGTGGCATCTGCTGTGGGGGATGCAGGTGGGAGCCCTTTGTGGCCTTGTGCAGGGCAGTGCTGTGACAAGACCTTCCCCACCCTGTGCTGAGCACTGGTGGCCATCCACACATGCAAGGTCCAGCAGACACCTTGTGTGGCTGGGCTGTCCCCCATCAGCTCTGTGCCACCCAGCTCAGACCCTTGTCAAGGAGGGGAACATAGTCTGCTCACAAAAATCCAGGTTTGCCAGCAAAAGAGAATGAAGAATGGAGCAGAATCCAGGAGAAAAAAAAAAGGCTTTTTGAAAGTTTTCCAGGAGTTCTGCAGAGATAGGTGGGGGGACAGAGTTTCACTTAATTAGCTTGTTTCTGGGTAGTCAGAGAAGTCCTTAAATCTATAGGTTTTTTGTTACTGAGGTTTTTGGGGTTGGTTGGTTGTTGGTTTCTTTTTTATTTTTTTTTAAGAGTCGCCATCCTTACAAGCAGTAATGCAGGGTTAACCTGGTCAAGGAACCATCTTCTGTTGAAATATTTCCTCTGAGAAATGTTTTTTTGTGGGAGAACAACAAAATTGCAGGCAGTTGCATAGGCTGTGTTTTCTAAGATTTGTCTGAGGATTTTTTCAGGAGATAAGGAAATCTTGGTCTTCAGGGTGTAGTTTTCTCTCAAGGAAGGTAACCTAGCTGTTCTCAGACATTTTGCAGAAATCCCAGCTTCACATCATGTGTGAAGGAGGGTTAAAGAGGGGCTTGCATTTAAATCACAACCTGTAGGTCTTCTGGCACTCTGATTGCAAAGTTTGCTTGCGAGGTGGTATCAAGGAGGTATCAAGTGAACCTTGTCTTCACCCGTCCTTCGAAAATCCCTTGCTGAACATCAAATGATGCATCAAAGTGGACTTTATTAAGTGTTCATTTCCCACCAAAATGTCCTCTGGACACAAGGGCCTTTTGGTCAGAGACCTGCCTTTGGTTCCGAGTGACTTTAGCACTTGCCTATAGAAATCCTGGCTTCGTTCAGTCCTCCTCCAACCTGGAATCCTGGTTTTATAGCCCAGTTTGCTGCCTTGTACTGCTGACAAGAGGAGTCGGGTGCTTACCTTGAAGCACAGAGGGGTGCGTGACTCTCCCAGTTGCAGTATTGTGGTTCCTTTTTTGTCTCTATGTTCTTTATTCCAGCAAAGCTAAAAAAGTGGAGCAACTTGTCTGAAAGCAGTCAGGGAGCCGCGAGCTCCCAAACCCTGAGCTAGCACTATGTTGACCCAACCACTGCTCCTTGATACAATGCATGCCCAAACCTCTATCTGGTGTAGCACAAATCTCCTGTATTTTGGGCTTGCTTATTCCCCTGCAAACCCAACCCAATGCAATGGATGTCTTTGACCAAAAAAAATAATTAATATTTTCCAGAGTGTCCAAATGGCTATTTTTTTTCATCCACCTTCCCAGGAATACTTTGCTGCATGCTTTTCCATGACGCTACCGCTGCTGACCTTTCTGCTCTGGCAAGGGGGAGTCACTGGGAAGCACATAGGCAGTGATTCTTTGCTGTTACAAAGGCTGGGATTGTTGGCAGCTTGACGCCCCAGAAAGTGTCTAATTGACTTGACTCTCTCTAGCTGGGCTCCAAATGGATTTTCTGCCTCAGGATATCTCGGCATTATAGTGGACCTGTTGTTTTTGCTCCTCGCATGATATTAAAAAGTGCATTGTTGGAGCAGAAAGTGTGAGTCAGAGCGGATGTGCGGAGGGAGCTGCCTGTCGCCCCGCGAATGAGTGCCAGCGCAGAGGAGCGGAGCGAGACGGGGTCACCTGCCATCCGCAGTTAGGGGCTGAAAAGTTTCCTGGAGCATCCCAGAGAATGAGCTTGGCTTGATGGTACAGATGAGACTTATACTCAGAAATGGATGGATGTAAACCTGCCCTTTGCATCTCAAATAGGGAGCATTAGAACTAAAATATCTCCTCTAGTAATTTTGCAATATTTGCCTGTTCCAATGCAGGCTTGGTCCCAGGTGCCCTCTGGGCTGGGCAGACTGCTTGCTCAGGTGTCTCTGTCACCCTGTCATCTTGGCACGGGTGCCTGGAAGAGTCTCACCTGCCTCTGTGTCCAAATGTTCTTGTGCCACCACTGGTGCCTGCCTGGGGAGGTAATTCCTTGGGAGGAGTGGGCAGCTGGGCCCTGCAACCAGCAAAGCTGCTGGAGGCGCTTAGGCAGGCATAAGAGGATTCGGTGACACTGCTGATTAGTGTTGAGGGCCTCATTACGGTGCTGGTAATTGAAGGTCTCCCAAGGTTTAAAGAGACTGGGAATTATCTGCCCTCAGAGTCTGCTCTTGGCTGCATGGGATGGTGCTTTCTGCAAGGTAGGCAGTGCCATCCCTGGAGCAGCCTGGCACTGGGGATGGTGGCCCATGCCCGCCAGACCCTGGGGAGGGAACGCATGGTGGGTGGCAGCTGTGGGGCTCAGAGAGAGATGGGGATGGCCTGGGGAGAAGGAGAGGGCAGGCTGTGTTACTGCAGGTGTGTTTGTGGTGCTGCTGTTTGAATATGCTGCTGCTGGTAATTGCATTAGCCCGATGGGGCTCTGGGGCTAATTTTATTAGCTGCGTGTCTGCGGTTATTGCTTTACAAGAGACAGTGGTAAGAAAGGGCAAGGCTGGGTGGGGAAGGGATGATGCAGTAGCTCCCTTCCTCTCCATCTCCAAGGAATTGTAGGGGACGCATCGCTTTTTGGTGACTGTTGCCTGTCCCAGGCCAATGCCAACTGGTACAGCAGATAGATGAGGATGGTTCAGTCCGTTGATTGACCTTGAGAAACCCAGTTTCAAGGCCCTGCTCTGCCACTGACTTCCTTTTGGGCCCTGAGCATGTCATCTGTAGTCCGTGTGTCCTCCCTTGGAGGCAAGCAGGCAGGGGGGAATGGGCATTTTGGCTCCTGGGGCACTTGGCCTGGTAGCCCCTGTTGCACCTCACTAGCCATGTGAAGGGAGTCCCAGCTCTAACACCAGCACCCTGTGAGCAATGAGTTTTCTCTGGGACTCTAGCTCCGAAGCAGTGTGTTGGGGAGATGCATGTGCTATAGGGTTATGAGGGCTGCAACCTTTTTATTTGCATATGCTGCTGCCGCATGCCCAACCATAGGATGCCTCTGCCTTTAAACAGAGATGGGATGGGGCACTGAGGGGATTCTTGGTCATGTTTGGAGTTTTCCTGGTTCAATCCGATGTGCAAGGAATAGGGACCATATTTAATCTCTAGACTTCATGGTTCTGGGGCTGGGTGGGATAAGATTATTCCACCTGCATGTGTTTAGGGTCTGACTCCAGAGACTAGCGTCTCAAAAGCCTTGACGGAGTAGTGCTGGGAGGTGTTTGAGATACTATTTCAACAGACTGATTAAATATTATCTGCAGTATGTTGGCCTTAGAAAGCTAATTGGGAGGCGAGTGAGTCAGGGACCCAAATATGACATGTCTCAGTTGGCTTGAATCAGCGCTGCTTTGTCGGGAGTCTTGCTGTGACTGGTGCCTCCCAGGGTATGGCTGCTCAGTAGCACTGATTTCTGTGGCAATGGTTTTCCTTCCTAAAATAACAGTGGCAGCCGGAATGTCTTCTCCTCTTACATAATAAGGAGGGGAAATAAAAAGCATTCAATAATTTGAAGCTGTGACTCGTGCTATTTCTAGTAGAAATTGAGGGGCTGCCTCTGTATGGTCCTGCAGTACATCTTAAGAGAGACTGAGCTGGTTGCTGGAGTCTGTCACAGACTGATTTGGGTACAGGGGCTGGCTGGAGCCTCTCCATAACCCAAAACCCATGGTGGTCCCCTAAATGAATTACCTGACGCTTGCTTTGCCTGAGGAAAAGGCCTGGAGGGGTTTCCTTAGAGTTGCTCAGTGTGTGCATGTGCTCTGCAGCACTAAGCGGTCAGTAACCCAGATCTGCTAAAAATCAATAAAGTAATCCACTTACTGCTTGGGACTGCCAACCTTTTTAAGGAGCTCAGGGCTGTTTTGTCATCTTTCCTCTCCCCTTTCTTCTAAGCTGGAAGAAAGACGAGAAGGATGGGGAAGGGGGTGCTGGCAGAGCTGGACTAAAATCAGGCTCTTTGCTCTGGGCAGATCAATAAAAATAATTCCCTGCTAAAACTTCATTAGCATGGAATTAAAGATGCTGAGATCCCGTGTGGCTGGTAAGAATTAATGCTGCCACTAAATCTCAGTACGGTTGGTGCTTAAAATGCAAAGCTGCTTCGTTGCTCACACCTCACTGTCCCAGCACTGCTGGGACTGAGCTGGCCACGCAGCTGGCTCTGCTCCCGCTCTGCCCCATGGCTGCTCGGTGGGGGCACATCCCTCTAGTCCAGCCTGAGTTGGTGGCAAGGTGCAACTCAAGCAGGCGGCAGCAAAACTTTTGTGCAAGGGTGGATTTGTGTTCAGTTTGGGGCCCCTCACTACAAGAAAGATGTTGTGTGCTGGAACATGTCTGCAGGAGAGCAACAAAGCTGGTGAGGGGTCTGCAGCCCAAGTGTGATGAGGAGTGATTGAGGGAACTGGGGTTGTTTTGAGAAAAGGAGACTGAGGGGAGACCTTATTGTTCTCTACAACTGCCTGAAAGGAGGCGGTAGCAAGGTGGGTGTTGGTCTCTTCTCCCAGGTAATGGGCAATAGGATGAGGGGAAATGGCCTCAAGTTGTGTCAGGGAAGGTTTAGGTTGGACATTAGGAAAAAATTTGTCACCAAAAGGGTTGTCAAGCATTGGAACAGGCTGCCCAGGGAAGTGGTTGAGTCCCCATCCCTGGAGGTATTTAAAAGCCACGTAGACAAAGTGCTTAGGGACATGGTTTAGTGGTGGGTTAGGTTAACGGTTGGGCTTGATGATCTTAAAGATCTTTTCCAACCTAAATGATTCTATGGTTCTATGATTTGTTTCTTGAAACAGTGGCTGAATTCTGAGTGCTGATGGGGACTGGTGGTAGATGGCCCTGGTGTGTCTTTGTGGGGTGATGGACAGATGATGGGAAGGGTCTCTGGGTGGGTGTTGGACAGGCAGGCTTCCTGTTGTGCCAGAGCTTTCCCTGACACCAGATCAGAGAAACATCCCTCTGGCAGGCTGTGCCTGAGGCCACACAACGTCTCTCTTCTCTGGAAGTCTTGGACCTTGTTGAGGGGCTCTGTGAAAATCACTTCTTTTGGAAGCATATTGTTTGTTGGGGGTTTTGATTGAAAAATGTTTCTTTCAGTCTCGTCACAGGGGGGAAAAAAAATTGCCCTGCTGAGAAGTCCAATTTTCTATCCAAAGATTGAAACAAACCGCCTTGCAGCCAGCTACTCCGCAGCGCTCTGCGTCTCTGCTTGCAGGGTCTTGAGGCGCCCCTGCCCCATGCCTGGCTCTTGCCTCCTGTCCCTAACAAGGATCCCCAGTGTGGCTGTTAAAGGACAGCAGTGGCAATAAAGCCAGCATTAGCCTGAAACAGCAAACTTTGCCTATGGGCTAGAAATCCCTGTGGTTGCCAGTGACCTGATGCCGCTTGGATTTAGTGCAGGGTGGAGAGGGTTTTGGAGGGACCCACAGGTGAGTGTGGGGTAGCACCCACTGAAACAGGAGCTTTTCCTACGGCTCCCGCACCTGGATGTAGCTGTAGACTTTTGGAGGAGGGCTGGCCCTTGCTGAGGGTGTTTGCTGAGGAGGTCCTTGTTGTACGTTGGGATGGTGGCAGGGCAGGACACAAGCTCAGGTGAACAAGGAGAGGGACAGGACGTAGCACCACACAGTTAGATGCTGCTGTGTTTTGCTCTTGTGCTGGTTATCAAACCCTCTGGTCTCCCTTCCCCGGAGCTCAAAACTTGCGGCCTGCAAGTGGGGCGTGTAAGCAGGCTGCTTGGCTGCCTCTCCTCCTCTGAAACAGTTCTGCAGTGCCATTTATGTTTGTGCAATAAAACAAATGAGATGTGAAAGGTGGCCAGATAGAAAATACGAGCGCGATCTCTTCTTTTTGTATTCTCCCCACAAGACTGCAGTTACTTGGTTTTTTTTCCTCAGTAAAACCTACTCAGAATACTGATCTCTCCTTTTTTCTTTCTTTCTTTTTTTTTTTTTTTTAAAAGGTGAGAAAAAACAGTGCCTGTGTACCTGGCTCACAGCTAATGGGCTATGCAGAACACTGATACTATTGCCCGCAAACCTCCTTGCTCCTGACACCAGGAACAAGGAGAGGGACAGGACGTAGCACCACACAGTTAGATGCTGCTGTGTTTTGCTCTTGTGCTGGTTATCAAACCCTCTGGTCTCCCTTCCCCGGAGCTCAAAACTTGCGGCCTGCAAGTGGGGCGTGTAAGCAGGCTGCTTGGCTGCCTCTCCTCCTCTGAAACAGTTCTGCAGTGCCATTTATGTTTGTGCAATAAAACAAATGAGATGTGAAAGGTGGCCAGATAGAAAATACGAGCGCGATCTCTTCTTTTTGTATTCTCCCCACAAGACTGCAGTTACTTGGTTTTTTTTCCTCAGTAGAACCTACTCAGAATACTGATCTCTCCTTTTTTCTTTCTTTCTTTTTTTTTTTTTTTAAAAGGTGAGAAAAAACAGTGCCTGTGTACCTGGCTCACAGCTAATGGGCTATGCAGAACACTGATACTATTGCCCGCAAACCTCCTTGCTCCTGACACCAGTCTGGTTATCCATTCCTTCTGGGAGTGCATCTCCACTTCGCAGAAGTTCCCAGATAAACTCCAAGTCCTGGAGTTGCTCTGATGTACCTGCTACCCATAAAGAGCTGTGTGTCCATGGCATGGTATCCTCCCGACATTGCACATTACCAGGTGCTCACAGACAGACACAGAGCAGAAATGGGAGAAAGCCAAATCACCTTTTAAAAAGAACTTTAAAATCATTAATATGCGAGAGGGGAAAAAAAACCCACCCATGTTTAACATGTTTAACCTAGCTCATATGGGGCTGTAACCTACAGTGCCTGGTGCTTATGATTGAAGCTCTCCTGTGTTTATATGGGCTGTGAACTTCAGCACAGCCAAACCAAGCTGCCTGAAATTATGCAGGCTTGAGTCAAACGGTGACTCTTTGCTCTGAAGTTTAGTACATGGCATTGAGAGAGTTTAACTCTGGCTAGAGAGAAATGGGTATGGCAATGTCTGAGCGTGAAGCAAGGAACAGCTAACGAGGGTAACCTTTCCTTCTCCTGCACACGTAATACCTCGAGGCTGACAGCACCTCGGTCGGCATCCGCCTGAGCTGTGGCTGGATGCTGTGAACGGCTCTGTGCTGGCATATTGCGTGCCTTCGTAGCGTACTTAGGGCCACAGGGCAGCGTGGGCCCTGGGGTGACCTAGAGGGGACCAAGAGCCAGCAGGCCCTTGAAGGATGCCAAACATCCAAATCTGCTGTTCTTCCCTCTTTTTTGTTGCCTCGCTGCTTGCATGGCACAGTCCCCATCCTGTACGTGGGGGTGATTCATGGCCCCCCTGGGAAGGCAGAGCCCCTTGCTAGCCCCATGTCCCCTTTCTCTGCCACATGGCTGGTGCCAACAGCATGGCTGCAACCCACCTCCTCCTCCAGCACACGTGTAAGTAGGTGCAGCCCTTGGCCTCTGCTCGCTTTACGACCTCGGGCAAAATTCTTCTCTCCTCCATTCCTTCGAGGTGACTTCATCTGAGGTCACCCAGATCAGAAACCAGAAACAGCGTGCTGTGTGATTGCCTGCTTCTCCCCAGAACTGCAGCAGTTGGGTAGGGGGCTTGCCAGGCAGCGAGTGGGGACTGCTCCCCCTCCAGAGTACCAGTCACTGAAGGAGGCAGTGCTGGAGACCACACGTGGCTTTGCCCCAGTCTGGCAACTGACTGCTTGTTTCTACTTATTTCTACCTATTTCCTGCGATACTTCATTGTCAGGGTGGGTGGGTATTAAATTGAAATTTTGGATGAGTAACCTGATCTAGTTAGCAGTGTCCCTGCTCCTGCAGGGGGGTTGGACTAGACGACCTCTAGGGGTCCCTTCCAACCCAAAACATTCTATGATTCTATGATTCTATGATGTATGTATGGGACTGTCTGTGAAGCCTACTGGATTCTGCTGCCATGACTGTGAAAGCTTTATTGACTGTACGTGGCACTGATTGAGCCCCCTGGGCTCTGTCTCATGTCCCCACCCCTTCTCACCCCATACAGCTTCAGCAACTGGCTGATAATGCTTTTTTGGGGTGGTTTGGGTGTTTTTTGGACCCCTTTGATGGGGTTGGAGAGGGGAGTTGAGCTTCCAGCTCCACTAGCCCGAGGAAGGTCCTGGTCTTCCTCAACCCTAGGGGTGATTGCCATCTGGCACCACAGAGGCCCCGACTTGATGCCAGGAGCACAGCTGAGGTAAGGCTTGGTGTGGGATGGGTGCATGGAGCTCCCTGCCCCGCACAGCCCTAGCCCCAAAGTGCTGGGATGGTTGCACATGTGCTCCTGCCCTGTCTGCCAGTCGGCCCACCCTCTGGGCGAGGGTTGGCCTTCCGCGTGTCCAGAAGACACCTCCACATGGCTGGGGCTCGTATAACTAATAAACTGCATCGAGTCTTCACTGGTAGAAAAGCAAAGCACCCCCCTCCTTCCCCGTGATGCTCCTCCCCTAAACAACTTAACCTCCCCCCCTCCTCCCAATTTCTGATCTATACCAGAGTCGTCATGCATTGATTGGCGTCTTATCCGGGGGATTATGCTACCCGGACGGTCCGCCGTGAATTCGCAGGGAGCCGAGACAGCTGAGCACGGGAGCCAGCTCTGAGCGGCGGCGAACAAGAGCCT
>NW_009260621.1:1603369-1604158 GCF_000687185.1 Egretta garzetta | reverse complement strand
AGCGCCCCCGGCACCCTCTGAGAGCCCCTGCTCCCGCAGAGCCATGTCCCGACCCCGGCAGGCTGCGCCACGCTCCAGGCAGCTTTGAAGTTAGAGGAGGCAGTTGTGTTTAAAAAGGCAAGAGATGAACTGAAGATTAAACATGTATGGGAATTATCCTCACTTCATTAAGTTTCCTGCGGGCTTTGGCAGTAAGTATTTTACTTGCGTTTGCAATCTGTGCCTTCTGGGTTAGGTGGAGGAACTGATCCCACAGTAGGAGTATGGGGAGGGGTAAAGGGAATTTAAAAACATGTTTAACCTAGCTCGTATGGGGCTGTAACCTACAGTGCCTTGTGCTTATGATTGAAGCTCTCCTGTGTTTATATGGGCTGTGAACTTCAGCACAGCCAAACCAAGCTGCCTGAAATTATGCAGGCTTGAGTCAAATGGTGACTCTTTGCTCTGAAGTTTAGTACATGGCATTTGAGATGCATGTATATGTTTGTGCGTGATGGGCTGAATCTCTTCATTGAAAGAATAGGATCAAACCAAACAAGTATCTTTCTGATTGCATTTTTATTAAGTTGTGGGAGGAAAAAATGACTTTCAAAACTTAAAACAGCCCCCACGAAAATCTAAAGAGGGCTCTCTCCTTGCCCAGTGGCTATCTCCTGCCCTTGTGACACAGCTACCACCGTAACCGTGGGAAGCTGTGTCAGATTAGCCAAATGAGGCTGCACTGTGAGACAGCAGGCTGCGAAGGGCTGCGGCTGCGCGCCGCGATCCCCCCGGGCACGCCAGCGCGCA